>NC_142581.1:23161944-23474722 GCF_041283825.1 Pyrus communis
TCTCCGGATTACTTCTCGACGCCAACACATGCGCCGCCAAATTGGCTGACCTTGGAACCCAAGACCAGCGACAGTCCTGAAAGAGCCCCCATAGGCGCAAAGCCTTGGAAATAACAGGGAAAGCCTCCCAGCTGCCCCGCGAGCACCCCAGAGCTAAACAGAGGACATTCTCTTTTGAGTCAGACTCCACAATGATGCACTCCAACGCCAAGGCTTTGGCCAGCTCGCACCCAAGCAAGATCGCCGCTGCCTCGGCAGCAGCCACATTAGAGGCCCCAATCAAACCACGACGAGCAGCCACAAAATTCCCTGCATGATCCCTGATCACCACACCAGCAAAACCGCTTTTGGACCTGGCCTCCCAACTCGCATCCACATTCACCTTCAAGAAAGGATGGCTCGGAGGGCCCCAGCAAGCAGGAGGATCGGGGCGAGACAGATTCCTGAGAGAGTGACCCTCGGAAGCATCAGATGCCTCCAAAAACCCATTCACCGACTTCAAAATGGACAAGATGACTTGATTAGGATAAATTCCCCTGTTATCATAAACAAAACTACACCGGGTTTTCCAAATAAACCAGCAAGTAAAAGCTACAATCATCAGGATCCTAGCAATCTCATCCTTAGAGCCCAAGTCAGACTCAAGGAACGAAAGAACCCAGGCAGGGAAGTTCAAAATATTTGCTCTATTCACCCGATAATTCAACGGGCCCCCAAACCAAACCGGTTCAACCCAAGGGCACAGCAGGAGCATATGCTCAACAGATTCATCCTGCACCAAGCAAATAGGGCAACAAGGGGAAGGGGAGCAGCGGCGCTTGAACAAATTCTCCATCGTAGGCAAAGCACGGCTCAACGCTCTCCACATAAAATTACGAACCTTCGGAGGGGTCATCAAGTGCCAAATACCTTTCCAAACAATGCCCGGGATTACAGAAGAGGATGCGGAAGGCCTGTCAATCATAGAACTCGAGATTGCATGCTTCCAATGATACCCAGATTTCACTGAATACACCCCATTCCTGGTAGCCGGCCAAATTAATCTATCCTCTCGAAGCCCATCACCAATGGACACCTCCAGAATGGCCTCGAAGTCCTCCACAGAAATAAAAGGTCTAATGGCCTCAATATTCCAAGTTCCGGACACCTCATTAATCAATGTGTTCACCCTCATGTTCCTAGACACTCTCACACCTCCAACAGCCGTAGGATTCCCAGCAGGGATAGATGGCACCCACCTATCATGCCACACCCTGATGCTTCTGCCATTCATAATCTGCCAATGAGCACCTCTCAGAAGGATCTCGCGCCCCACCAGAAGACTAGACCAACCCCAAGACGCTCTTCCCCCCAAAGAAGCATCCAGGAAAGAGCAGTGAGGAAAGTACCAGCCCCATACAATTTTACCTTTAAAAAAAGGGGAAGAAAGAAACCCAAAAACATAACAAATCAAACTAATAATGTTACATGTGGGTTGTTAGCCTACTGCTTATCAGTAGCTATTGATAGACTTTGATCGATCATTGCTCTTAATTATTTGGCGTACGTTTTTTTTTCTGGTCACTTGAAACACCAATAACCTTTGATGCCAAGAAACGACCATAAACCTCACGACATACGGCCCCGGCGGCAGAACACATAAAAAGTGAAACACCATGTGATTGTTATTTCCTATCTGTTATTAAAGGAAATTAATTTGGAATTATTTCCGTAATTATTGCATGTATTAGAGGAATGAAATTTTCAATTCACTTCCAGAAACTATCATTTGCCCAACAAACAAAATTTTGTCAATCAAACTAACTTTACGTCGAAAAAAAATTGGTCGAGTGAAAGTGGTCAACATTTAAGTGTTTCCTGCAAAAAAGTACATATAGATGCAAATTGAAAGACTTATTCTATCATGTGGGCTCAGCAATTTTGATTAGTTTCTAAATTGTTTAGGAGATGGATGTGTTAAATTGTGGTTGCAGTTACAAAAACCGCAGCAGAGCGCGGGTATTTTTGCTAGATTCATCTAAACTGTGGAGGGGATACAAAGATTTGAAGTTGGTTGTAGAGAGTACAAAACTAAAGGTTTGATATAGATTTTTCGCTATTGAAACTTGTATTGCCTATTAGATGTTAGGGGAACTTTTGGGTCTTTAATGTTGTAAGAGCATCTCCAATGGAGATGTCAAAAGATAAATGTCAAATGTTAATATGATGGTTGACGTGATAATGTCAGATTTTCTCTTTTTCCAACCGATATGTTTTTTTTGTTATAAATGATATTTGTAGGTCTCATTTGAAAAAAAAATCAATTAAAATAAATTTTCAAGATCTATAATCAGTGCATTAATGTGACCCAACCAATAAAATAATTAAAAATTATTTGACATCACATTTTCTCATATGTCAATCCACATAGGATTGACATATCGGTTGGAATTTACTCCCACTTTCAAATTTGATTACATGACATTCTATTTAAGATTTGATATCTCTTTTGAAGATGGTCTAAGGACTCTATTTTAAGCAAGTTATTTTTACACACTTCTATTTAATTTTGGTTGTTAATTTCGTTTGATTTATTCAATCTGATAGCTATTAATAGAGTGGGGTGTGTCAGATGCTAAAAGGACGGGTAAAAGTCACTTTCCTTATTTTAAAATATTAATTATTATATCTGCCAACCTGTCATATTTTTTGACATTTAGTTGTGAAAATTTCTTCATAAATAAATATAAAGTGGGTAAGAAGATATGAGAGATGGGTAAATATAGCATCCCCTTTATTTCTATCAGGGATGGGAATTGCCCCACTTCAGCCCGTTTTGCACATTTTCAATTTTTCTTTCCTTATGATCATAATTAAGATAATTTAGTGAACATTTACCCTTAGAATTTTAGCCGAGAATCTATATTTCTCATTCAAGGACAACTTAGAAACAACTCGTAGATTATGTTGCAATATCTGTTAATTCTATCAATGACAAAAATTTGTACTCGCAGCCACCCCACTAATACGTGCAAAATTTGCTTTATGCGGAAACAAACGATATATAGACCACCACGCAACATCAACCTTAATTTTCCAAAAACCAGATCGATCAGCTATTCATCTTTGTCTTCTCATTGCTACTTTCACGAAAAAAGAAACAAAGCTATGCAAGAAAAAGGAATATGAAGAGGTGCCTCTACAAATTGACCCAAAAAAGAAACTATAGGGCAATTTCACATTTCCCAGAAGCCATCAAACTTTGCACACAAGTTTACACAAAATAATCCATAGTACAAAATCATAAAGATATCATGATAGCACACTTTCTTTGTCTTGTTTCTTCTTGGGATTTTCTCACTGACTTTCTCTCTCTCTTTTTCGAGACCCAAGTGAAAATAAAAAATGTTCTACTTCTCTCTCTCATGGCAAGAGAAAAGTCTCTCAGTCCAAAGTGCGTAAAACACTAGAACCCTCGCGTGCTTCACCCCCCCTCTTCCTCATCGGAAAACAATCTTTCTCTTCCTTCCATACACTCACAGAGATATAGAGTGTGCTTAGGGTTAGGGTCATATATATAGACAGACATTCTCTTTTGTTCCCACCAAATGTTTCTTCAAATATCAAAACATTGGGTATTGCCCAAAACAAGCCAACAATTGCATATTTATATAGTCACACTTTCGTCTGTATGCCTGAGTGTGTGTCAGAGAGAGAAGGCCAACGAGAAAGAGAAGATTGACTTCAAACTTCAAAGTGTAATTTTCAAATAGTTAATTCATTAGGGTATAGTCCATCTTATGGACCACCGATCAATTTTTTGTGTCAATGGTTTTCAACATGGGTTCTGAAGTTTATTAGTTTATTGCAAGGGGGTAAGACCATAATAAGAAACTTAGCAACATTGGTTTGTAGAATTTCAGAATTCCGAAGATCATTTTGTGTGGTGTCTCACGTGATCTTTACGTGCTCATTGTGCACACGTTTGATAAGGTGGTGGGAATGGATGGGATTGGGATATAATCTTAGTTTGATCCTTATGTGGAAGGCTTCAACTAAAAAACATAATTAGAATTAGCATTAGAAATCAAAGTAGTTCTCTTGTTTCTCCTCCTGTCCCAACTGGAGAAATTATAGTGTAATTTCACTGCTATTATAGTGTAGTCCCATGCATGTATATCTTTACTTTAGACAGGCTCGCAGCTCTAGGTAATTGCACGAGGGTTTGGAGAAATTTTTAGTTATGACGGGAATACGAATAGTACATCATGTGTTTTTATACAAGTGGTTGAAAATTTTAATTTTTAAGCTATTAACCTTTCAACACACATAACCAACCATTTATATAGGACCACATAGTGTACCACCTCGTGTGACTATCACACTGAAAAATCTCTCGAGGATTTGGATGGTGATGTAGCCGAATCTTTATGGGAAGAGTCCTAATAAATGGAAAAGATATTTATGGAAGATGATATTTTATAGACCACATTCAAATTATTTCTCTAATAAAAATAAATTAACCAATCAAGTAGATAGTTTGAATGCGATCTCTCTATAAATTTCCTATTTATACAAAAGAAAAGGAAATGGATATATAGTAATGTGTTTAAGATTTCTCAAGAACAAGTTGAGAAGAATAAAAGTATTGTGATGCGAATATGACTTGTTATGATTCCTTTAGAGACTTCGATAAAATTCGAATGATACGGAGATGATTAACATGATCCTTGCGTAATAAAGACGCCCATAAATCAAGAAATGGTTCAAATTTTTAAAACAAAAAAACAATGACTTCTTATATGTTATTTGGCTCCAGTTGTGTTTTTTTTAAGAGAGTTTTAACGAAAAATCCACGATACTATTCAATTTAATGAAAAATCATATTTTTACACTAAAAAGTCAAATATGGTACTATTCACTTTACCATTTATTTTGTCATTATCGTTAAAACTTAAAGTTTTCAAGTCTTTTTCATTAGTTTTCTTTTTTTTTTAATGCAATGTGCTTGGTTTTGTATTAATTAATTGGCTTCCTTCTAATAAAAATAAAAATAATAATTGGCTCAAGTTTGTCAGACAGAATATTGACTTCATTTTCATTTGTAAGACATGGATCCTCTCCGGATCCATGTATTCTAATCCACCAAATTCATGTATTCAGATCATAGAAATTTGATCTAACGGCTAAAGTTATGATAACTTTTAAAATAGACTCTTGTTTGTAGTCGTTGGATCAAATTTCAATGGTCCGAATATATGAATTTAGTAGATTAAGATATATGGATCCAGAGAGGACCCATGTCCTCATTTGTATATTAAAAGATAAAGAGGTATTCATCAATTTCTCCCCTGAACTTGTGACCATTGGCCAATTTATCCCTTCAACTCTCAAAATTAGTCAATTTACACCCTACTGTTAATTTTTTTTTTTTTTAAATTTTCCATCTATTCTTTTCTTAATTTTCAATCTTTCTAATAACTTCCAACAAAGTACTAAAATTAACATAAACTCACCTGAATAATATAGGGTAAAATGTACAAAAACATAATACAGTTAGTATGTAATATGGGTTGATTATAAGAAAAAGTTATGAATCGGGTTTAAAGCATGTAGAAGAAGAAATAATAACAAAAAGAAATAATAATCCTAAACTCATAGATTAGACCTATTTTAATAAAATGGGTTATTCTTAATAAGGAGTCGAAAATTATGAATAGACTAGCCATTTTTTTACTAAAGCTCGATTCTCTGCAATTTACTTGAACTTAGCTTTCACTTTTATAAAGAAAATTGTATTCACATACAAAAATTTACACATCAATCCTTTTCGTTATCAATTTTGTATGGTCAAAAATCAAATAAAATTACTCCATACTGATTTATTATGACTAATAATACTATCTATGATAAATTGTAAAATTCTAAATTTTAATCTATTTGTAATAGGATAAAGATATAGGAACATGATTAACATACATCTTATTTAGTTTCTTACACACACTTGTTTAATTATGATCAAATTAAAAAATTAACAGTAAATTGGCTAAATTAAAGTTGAGGGGGGAATTGACTAATTATGAGAGTTGAGGGGGGAAATTGGCCAAAATTAAAATTGAGGGAGGAAATTGGCTAATGGTCACAAGTTCAAGGGGAAAATTGATGAATACCTCAAAGATAAATTACAACCCATTCCGTGAAAGAAAATTCAAATTCTATAGAAAATAATGTTTTTCCATAGATAGTATGTACATATATATATATATATATATATATATGTGTGTGTGTGTGTGTGGGTAACATATTATATACATGGGGGAGGGTAGATTCGAGACACTATTTTTTTACCTTAATTTTGAAACAAGTTTGTGGGGCTCACTTTATAATGTATTTCAACGATCTGAACCGTCTATTTGTTAAAACATCATTTATAGATCATCCATGCAAAAAATTAGACAAATCCAAAACCATTGAGACATATTCATTTATAATGAAGAAATATGGATGGATACGATTCTACAAAGAAACCTTAAACTCTTAATCTAACGGTCAGATTTAGATGATTTTTGGTAAATATGATATTTGAGAGAACACATAAAAGATAGACAAGTCCCCAAAAAACATGTGTCAAAAGTTGTGGAAAAAAAAATGATGCCACAGATCCACACCGTACACACACACACACACATAAATATGGGTACATTCATCAAAATTAACCGAAAATTATTGTACTATAAAACGTTTGGTAGATTTTTCAAACACAAAACATGGTTACATTCTTCAAAATTAACCGAAAAATTATTGTTCATAAAATGTTTGGTAGATTCTTCAAACACAAAACATGGTTACATTCTTCACAACTATAATTAAAAAATAATAACAATAAATATTTGGCTTAACGACATGGATACATTTTCATAGCAATGAAAATTAAAGTACCCATACAAGTTCAAAAATTGGATAAAAAAATGAATCGATTTTACATGACAACACAAATTTAGTGATGTGGAACTAGTGTAACTTTGGATTTCTACACATGAATAATCTACTCTCATACCATAAAAAAATTATGCTTCCACTATAAATATTCTTTTAAAAATATGAAAAACATTCTTATATAAAAAAAAAATGGTATAGCACAGATGAGGATCTTTTTGGATACTCACATTTTATTCGTTCATCGTATATCGTGCGGTCGGCTTGCATTAGGTTTTGTTTGTGTTTAATTTTAAATAAAAAATTTAAAATAATTTTTGACCATACGATGTACGATTAACAGATATAACGTAACGATAAAAGAGGATCTGGAATCCAAATCCGTATTGCACAACTGTAAGAAAAGGGTTTAAATGGTTGCCAACTAACCATACTGACATGATCAGAGTTCATCAATTGTCTAATACCAGAGGTAACCCTAGCATTACTGATCAGAGTATCTTTCTCTTACATACCAGTTCTTCAGGTGCTTCTTCAGCGTCATTTCTGTGGGCCTGCGTAACACGGGAGATTGTCTTCGTTTAAGGGCAAGCAATCCAAATAATATCACAGATTAGACTTAATCAGTCGAACAATCCTTTCTTGACCACACTGTGACCCAATCTCTCCCTCCAATACCAAATCGAACGGCTAGGAGACCTCTACCAGTTTCTCGAGATCATGAACCCTTAAAACCCATCAAATCACTTTGTGTCCACGATTTACCATTCTCTTTTCTTTTGTCGGCTATATCTTTTTTTTTAGGATGTTTAGAATACGGTTAGTAGATTACGCATTAGTATGTAAATAGAGAAATTTTTATTTTAAATTTTTTAACATATGCTCTCACAACTTATAAAAAGATATTTGGTATACTATTTTATATTCCGAATACATTAAAAATTATGCAGGTAATGAAATTATTAATATTAAACTTTCAATATCAAATGTTTAAACCTCCGAGTTGTTTATCACTAACTTGAACTTCACTCATGGAGAACTAAACATAATTTTGGACAATATTTTGATTCTTTAAAAATAATATTTTAAAGAATCGTGTATATTTTTGTCATCTCAAACCATGTAGGGCAATATTTTAGTTCATTTGATATTTTATCTTTTTAGTCTATTGAGAAAAAGTATGATACAGCACTCATACATTCACTACTATGTGTTGTTTAAAATTAAATAAACCCCCATTTATATCTTATTTTCTATAAATATTTTTCTAAACACAGATTATTTGTAAACATATTTTTAAAAATATTATTTTTAATAATAAAATATAACTTAATGTGGACTCGTGAATCATGGAGAAAAGGGAGAGTGGAGGTGGTTTTAGAAAATAAGTGCATGAGTTTGAATTGTTACAAATAAAATATTCAACGTTAAAATAGAATGTAATTTGAGATGAAAAGTTAAACTAAGTAGCTTAATGTAAAAAAAATAAAATAAAAAAAAATAAAATAAAATAAACTTGATTATTGCATCAAAACATTACTCGTGTCTCATGCTCTTTTAGTTGAGTTTAAATTTTAATTCAACCTGATTAGGTATTTGAGTATACGAGTATAAAAATTTTAGTGCCTAGGCGTTTGGAGGTAGGATAGAGGATAAACTTACCTCTAAGTTGGGTTTTGAGTTAGTGGACATGCATGTAGGAGTGCCCAATAACTGTCTCACTTATATTCTCATTTTAATCTACTTCTTTTCTCTTTGAAATCTTAAGTATTCATGAGAAGATGAAAAAAGAGGTAAAAAAAAAGGGATAATTTGGATGCAGTTCTTAATTCCTAACACTCTTTGATTAAAACCTTAATGATATTCAAAGTTTAATCCAAGTTCCTTGACTTTGTACACCTCATTATATTACTATTAGTATTTATATTTATATAGTTTTGACATTAATTGTTTGATGTTTTATGAGATTTATAATCCTATGAACTTAAAATCCCTCATTATAATACTATTAGAAACGGCTACAATAAAAAAAATTCAAACATTTTGATTGAACAAATGGATAAAAACTACGTAACAATATGAAATAATAAATGGCAAAAGAATGTATCCATAGCGTTAAAAAATTGGTACATTTTACATATAAAATTTTACAAAAAAAATTGGTACATTTTACATATAACAAAGTGGTACATTAATAAAGAAAAATGAGTACATTACAAATAAATTAGGGTACAAATAAAAAAGTTATGAGTACAAATGAAATTTTAAAAAATATGAGCACAAAAAGAAATTAATACATGGGTACAAATTAAAACTAAAAATAAAATAGTACAAATTAAAAAAAAAAGGTTGCAAATTAAAAGTGGGTATAAACTAAAAATATAAATATATGATACAAAGTTTAACCATAAAATATAAATATATCATATATAATTTTTCTAACACTAAATGAATATTTTAAAATTTTAATGTAATATGTTATTTATTAAAATAATAATATTCATTAAAACCTAAGAACCTTAATAAAAAATTACAAAGAAATAAAATTTTAATAGAAAAAAAAGGAATGTAAACTTAATTTCTCCTTAAAAAAAGGGAAAGAATAGTTGTCTCTCCTTGACCATGCATAACAAGCAAGCCTAATGCCAATCTCAGTGTAGATGATAGGGGTACTTGTGACATTCTCAAGGGCATATCCCTCCTGCCAAGATATAGGTAATGACGTAAATATGAGGGATTACGGTCTTATCGAACATGACAGGAATATCTTAATAAAATCTTCTTAAAAAATGAATGTAAAAAATGGTTTAATTAATATTTTTATATTATGTGGGATATATAAATTCTTAAGCTGCAGATTCTGGATTCATCACTGGCCATTCAGAGCAATATGAACAACCAAACCCTGGCCACCGTTCCGTTATACAGTAACCCCGTAATGTTTCATGCACAACCAGAAACGTTTCGGTTTCTAACCGAGACGAACTCACTTTATGAGTCTTACTTGAGGAAGGCCCACTTCTCGGATTCCACCATTTCAATCCCAACCCAGCTGAAGATCTTCAACCAACCCAGTCATACCAATTTTTCGCCCGAAGTTCCGCTTGTTGGTGTTAATGATAAAGGACCGGAATCCCAAGCCGAAACGCCCCCGGTTCTTGATGGAATCGCTGCTGTTGTAGGGCAACATGTCCTCTTTGGTAAAAAAAATAGCAGTACCTCAAATAATGGTGAAAGCTCTCTAATTCCGGATTTCGGCTACGTTTCGGACCGTCTTGGTGCCGCCGAAACTTCGATAAAACATGCTGATAATAAGAAGAGTAACGTTCCGGTGCAAAAGAACTATCGGGGAGTGAGGAAGAGGCCATGGGGAAGGTGGTCGGCGGAGATAAGGGACCGTATCGGGCGGTGCCGTCACTGGCTGGGGACTTTCGACACGGCAGAAGAGGCGGCACGTGCGTACGACGCGGCGGCGAGGAGGCTGAGAGGGGCAAAGGCCAGGACCAACTTTGAAATCCCCTCTGTGTTTCCCCTCTCGTTGCATTGTTCACCACCTTCTTCTTCGGATGCCAAGAGAGCGAGAAGTGCTAAGAGGCCTCCCAAGGGTTCGAAAAGCAACAGAAAATGCTCAGTGGTGACCAGTGTAGCTCATTTGTTTAGTGAGGCTCCCACTGATCTTAGAAGTAGTCAAGTTAAAATTCGGAATGTGGAGCTGGATTTGAAGATTGGAGTTGGAGTGAGTTTTAATGGAAATTAAGTGTTCTTATTAACTCCTCTATATATATATATATATATATAGTTAGTATTTCCAATTTGGTTTATTTTCCATTTTTCTTTTTCTGTTTTGCCTTTTGGGTTCTGACTTTAGTCATGCATGGATGGGTTGGATCAGCAGCTATTGTTTGTAATGCATGTAAATGTAATTAACAAGCCAAGGAATTTGGTTGATAATTTGTAGCCATCCCAAAGCTTTTAGAAATATCTATTATTTATATCTATATATTCTATTGTTAGTAAGATCGATTATTTAGAAATTGATATAGTTTTAATTTCCTTCGCTCTCTCTATATTTATGTATAGATTTCAATATGCATATATATTTGTGTTCTTGGCCTGGGTTTTAGTGTTTCATTTTATTCTCAGAGGCTTCACTCTCCTTGAGAAAATTCCTGTGCAAGGGTTGATCCGGAACCGGATCCCCTCCGCAACCAAAACATCTAAGGTTAAAGATCAAATGATCTGGGTCTTTAAAATTTAATTTAACATTATAAACAAAGAATTTTTTAAAAAATTATAATAATTGCAGTTATTAGATCAAATTTCAATAATTCGAATTGTTTAATTTTTAAACTCAGTTTTTTTGTGTACGGATCCGGTTTCAATTACCCATATATTTAAGTAACTGTCAACTGTGGGGTTTTTGATTTGGCAGATGTATCTTTCTATACGGACTGGTGGTGAATACTGACAGTAACTTTGATGGAGGTACATTTTTCCTGATTTTTCTGCAGCATTTAAAGAACGGATGATGATGATGATGTGTGCAGATAGCACAGAGAGAGAGAGAGACTTGAGTTCTTCATGGTCTCTGGCTCGTTGTAAACCATTGAATAGTGCAAGTATGACGACTTCTATGAGACCTATTTTCACTGCACTCATGTCTTTGATTGCAGACTGCACTGAGATCTCAGGATCAGAAAAAAGGCATTACAAAGTGAACATAATATAAAATCTAGCTAAAACCTAGCTGTAGAATATAGTATAAAATATTTTTTTGTTATTATATTATCAACTGTTTTTATGAAACTGACATTATTTCTAATATTATATTCGATTTGGGAATCCATAAAGTTAAAATTGGATTTCGAGTAACAGTTCCCCGCACCATGCATCCGAGTATAACAAATGGAACTTGTGTATGATGCTTCGACATGTCGCGTCTTCATTTTCTTTAAATAATACTCTGATTCTGTTTCTTTTTGTCAAAATATATAAATCCGTTTAAATATCTAGCTTAACTAATATTGTTTCCAAGATTTTGAAAAATAAAAAAGGAAAGTCATAAGATCTGTGGTTAATTTCAAGAAGACGCCCATGAAAGGCGGGTGCAGTGTAACTGTAGAGGAGTGAAAGAAACAGTAAACGTAAACCATGGGAGGTTTTTCTGGCTTCAACAGGGAATGGCAGAGTTAAACTCATGGTCCATAATTTAGGAAAGAAAGGGATTCTCACCGGATTCCGTCATCCTAATTCATCAAGTTTGAGAATCCGGATCATTGAAATTTGATCCACTAATTATAAACAGGAGATATTTAAAAATTATAATAACTTTAGTCGTTTAATCAAATTTCAATGATCCTGATTTCCGAAATTAATGGATTAGAAGAAAGATCTGGACATGATTCCTTTCTCATAATTTACTTTTGTACTGATCTCATCTGAGGGAGAAAAAAAACATATAGCAGATTTCCATTTCAATATGATGCGGACACGCCACCTTGTTATTTACACAAAGTATTGCAACAATAGATAGCGACATTAAGGATAATATTAGAGAGATTATTTTTAAAATTAAATTTACAAACTAAATGACATGATTGATAATAATTAGATTATTCTTTTTTTTTTTTGGAAAATAATTAGATTATTCTTTAAGTATTGATTAATGTGCTTATTCATACTGGTAACACATTATTAATTGGATTGCAAATTTAGTTAAAATTTTTAATCTTCCAATCCTTATCCGACATTACTAAGATATACTCTCATGCAAACCGCCAATGTTACATGACAATCCACTTAATGCTTAGCTACATCTTTCATATATGTATTAATGACTCTATATACATATTAAATTTGGTATTTAAATTCGGTTGATATTTTAGGTTCACTAAAAAAAATTTACAAACTTTTTAGGATAAAGTAAAAAAAACTACCTCAACTATTAATGTCACGACACTTTCATACCTCATCTTTTAAAATTGACAATGTTATACCTCATCTTACGAATTCGTGCCAATGTCAGACCTTCGTTAGTTTTTCTATTACTTTTTCTGTTAAATGTTGACATGGCCAGAAACGGGACCCATTTTTATTAAAAAATAATTAAATATTAAAAAAAAAAAAAAAAACAATAAACCAAAAAAAAACCCATCAACCCGTGTCCCCCCTTGCCAAAAACCCAGATCCCCTTCTCTAAGTTCTCCCTCACCCAACCCTCTCTTTCCTCTCTCTTTCTCTCTCTTCTCTCTCCTTGCAACCTGCATCCCTAAAATCCCAAAACCCAGAAACCATTCCCACCTGAGTCATCATCACCAACGAGCTCTCAATCTTCTGAGCCGACGATCGCCGATTAACCCCAAACTTTCCCCGCCACTCTCGCTGGCGTCGAAGCTCTTATTCAGGCACCACAGGTGCTTCTGGTTCCCCCACTTCAAATACCACGACAAGTTGAAATTGTGCAGAGGCTTCGCCCTCTCAGAATCCATCGCCATGGACTTCACCTCAACTTTTTCCTCCTTATCCAACCCGCCTATATACATCATTTATCGGAAACTCAGACCAAAGAGAGCCACTCTCAGATCATAACTCTCTCGCTCTCTCTTTCTCACGCCTACTCTGATTTTCTAGGAAAAACAGAGAGTTTTTCTATTGGGATTGTTGTTGTTGCTGTTGTTATTGTTTTGTTTTTCTCTCACAAATCGCTGGAGGGGCAAACTCCAGGGGCGAGGAGGAGAAGGGAATGTTGTTGTGGAGTTGTGGCTAGAGTTAGGGATTGGGGGCGATTGGGGGTCATGGCTGTCATCGCTGGAGTCAACGACAGAGGTAAGGTTGTCGTCGGTGGGATCAAAGAGGAAGGTTAGGGGGGGATGGGTGGGAAGGATTTCTTGGTTTTGGGATTTTAGGGATGCAGGTTGTAGGGAGAGAGAAGAGAGAGAGAGAGAGAGAGAGGAGAGAAAAGGTTGGGTGGGAAAGAACTCAGATAAAGGGATCTGGGTTTTTGGGGAGGGGGACACGGGTTGATGGGTTTTTTTATTTTTTTATTTTAATATTTAATTATTTTTTTAATAAAAAATGGGTCCCGTCTCTGGCCACTTCAGCATTTAACAGAAAAAGTAACAGAAAAACTGACGGAGGTCTGACATTGGCACAAATTCATAAGATGAGGTATGAAAATGTTGTGACACCAATAGTTGAGGTAGTTTTTTGTACTTTACCCAAATTTTTATCATCTCGTTTGGGCCTAAAATAACGATTTGGGCTGAGCCTAGAGTTATTTTTGGCCCAATAAAGGATACTGGGAATATTCTGTCATGGGCCGAGCCTAGTGGAGTTCAGCCGAATCCTATCAGAAGATGGTTTTATCTGGATAGGGGTTAGGTGATCAAATCCCAGTACAATAAGTATTCTCGAAAACTAAGAATGCTTTGAATCAGAAAAGATGCCAAGAACCAAGGGTTAAATTTGAACGATTAGAGAGCTGGGTTCAGAATCCTACAAGGGATCAGGATTGGTTGAGATATATCTGGACTGGGTTAAAGAATAAAAGGACGGTAAATTGAGAAAAAAAAGCATTTCATTAAAAAAAAGAGTGGATTCTTGAGGTTACATTCCGCTATAGTAGCTTGACCAACGTGAAAGTGGAACAAGTGCATGCCCCATACACGAAATTGAATATTAGAGTATAAATCTCATATCGGTATGAGGCTTCCAGTCGAATATCTGACTCCGCCTATCACTTTATTCTGCTTCCATCATCTCTTTCAAGAAGCCAACTCAATCAAGAAGCCAACTCAATAGCTTCTTTAGTGAAGTTCCATTTCGACCACTAAGGAAATCATTGCTATAAATAGAGGGGGGAATGCATCATTCAAGCCTATCCAATTCAACACACAATTGCCTTGCACAAACCTCTCAAACACCTTGAGATTTTTATTTTCTTTTTTACCGCCAACATATATTCAATTTGGATAAACAACACTGTGGAGACAACTGGCAACATCTTCAGTTTGGATAAACAGCGATGGAGCTGTAGAATTAGCCGATTAACACGCAGAAGTCAGCTGTGCGCCCAACGCCACGTTAACATTCATTTACTCCCTGGCCAAGTTCGGCCAACGAGGTTGCACACCCCGCATTTGACCGAATGACGTAGTTAACTTATTAATTACTCGGCCTGCACGCCACGTAGGCTAAGTAGACCCTAAAATCTCTATTTCGTCATTTTAAAATTGGGTAAAGTACAAAAAATTACCTCAACTATTGGGGTCACGACAGTTTCATATCTCATCTTTTAAAATTGACAATGTCATACCTCCGTCAATTTTTCTGTTAGTTTTTCTGTTAAGTGCTGACGTGGCAAAAGATGGGGATCACTTTCTATTAAAAAATTATTAAAAACTAAAAAAAAATTTAATATTTTTTAAATATTAAAATAATAAATAAAAGTAAAAAAAAAAAAAAAAAAAACCCAAAAGAAGGAAGAAGAAGTAGCAGAAGGAGGAAGAAGGAGAAGAACAAAAAAAATTGAAATTGGTGCGGTTTCCAATTTTTTTTTTGGGGTTGCAGTTTCCTTTTTTTTTCCTCCTTCTTCTTCAGTTCTTCCTCCTTCTCCTTGGGGGAGGGGGGGGTGGGTGGGGGGTTGGGTTTTCAAATTTTTTTTTTCCTCCTCCTCTTCTTCCTCCTTCTTCTTCTTCTTCTTCTTCTTCGGTTCTTCCTCCTTCTCCTGGGGGGGGGCAAGGGCGGGTGGGGTTAGGTTTTCAAAATTTTTATTTTTTATTTATTTTTATTTTTATTTTTTTTGTGTTAAAGATTAAGTAGATGAAGATGGGGGGAGAGAGAGAGGGAGAGGGAAGGGACAACTAAGGTTTTATTTTTTATTTTTTTAACTTTTATTTATTATTTTAATATTTAAAAATATTTAAAAAAAAAGTTTTTAATAATATTTTATTAATTTTTTAATAGAAAGTGTGTACACTGGTACATATTGTAGTGTATCAACTTGAGATGTAGAAATGTCAGGATGTTGTTCTGCATGACTGAAAGACTGTGCATTAGATCCAAAATAAGACACATGTGTAGTTGATCTGGGAGTAAGAGATGCTTGAGGAGAGACAAAGTCACCAGTGTTATATGTTTATGCAGAACTGGATTGAGTAACAATAGGTGTTGAAGTTCCGGAACCCAATAATGGTGACACTTGAAGTAAAGGTATAGGTATAACCAAAGGATGTTCAAAAGTATTAGGATGTACAACAGCATTAGGAGTAGGAGATGATGCACGGCTAGAAGAAGAAGGTAATAATTTCGCACTAGGAGAGCTGTGCTCATCAAATAGAATATGTCTAGACATAAGAAGTTTATGAGTGCTGAAAGAAAAAAAAATATAACCCTTGGACTATGAAGTATACCCCAAAAATATACATTCTATAGTTTTGGGATCTAACTTAGTGCTCTTATAAGATCTCATGGAAGGATAGCAAGCACACCCAAAGACTCTCAAGTGATCCAGTTTGGGTAGAGACTTAAACAGAAGTTCAAAATGAGATTTCACGTGAAGAATAGGTGTAGGCATTCTATTGATTAGATAGGCAGCAATGGCACAAGCATCAAACTAGAAATAAGAAGGCATGGATCCTTTTTACAGTAAAGTAATATCATTTTCCAACATATGCCTATCTTTACTCTAATCCAACCTGTTTTGTTCTGGGATATAAGGACAAGACATTTGATGAACAATACCCTTATCCCTAAGAAATGCTTTGAGAGCTAAAGCCACATATTCACCCCCACTATCACTTTGAAGTGTTTTAATAGTAGCATGAAACTGAGTTTGAACATAGGCAACAAATTGAGCAAAAACCGATAGAACTGGAGCTTTATTGAAAATAGGAAAAACTCATGTATATCTTGTACATTTATCCACAAAGGACACATAATACCTAAACCCTTCTAAAGATACAATTGGAGCAAGACCCCATACATTAGAATGTATCACTTCAAAAGGAAAAACAGATTTGGAAAACTTGTCTTGCAAGCAAGAGATACATGTGGTTGAATCTTTATTACAAGGAATAGAAATGGATGAATTCCTAAGTGTTGCAGTAGTAATAGCATTAGAGTGATGCCCTAGTCTACAATGCCAAAGTTTAGAGGACACATTTTGACCCAAAAAAGCAGCTGGAGTAGTCACTTGCAATCTGGAAGACTTTAGAACTGGAATTGGGTAGACTACATTGTTACTCAGTCCTTGATATAACACTTTTTCTGTGACCTTGTCCTGTATACAGATAGAGAACTCATCAACAATACATCGTCATGTGTTATCTTTATACAATTGATACATAGATAGCAAATCTTGAGAAAGTTTAGAAATTAAGCTGAAAAGTATGTGATTTGGTGAGAAAGACAGTGTTGCCAATATGAGCAATACTTAAATCTTCACCACTCGCACCAGTGATTGTCTCAGTTGAAGGATAAGGAACTGCAGCTTGGAAACTAGCAATATCGGAAGTTATATGGTTGGTTGCACCTTAATCAACCAACAAAAAATCTTGGTGAGGTGCACTTGGAGACAAGTTGGCCTTGGCTTGCATAACAACAAGATGAGACTGAGGAAATTGATACTGGAGAGGTTGCTGAAATTGTGAGCCAGAAGGATAATAGCCAGGTGTGATTCCAACAGAAGAATGAAACTGTGTAAATGGATTAACATAAATCTGTTGGGAGGAAGAACACTAGCCATAGGAAACTGTGAATGAGAAACATTTTTGTCAAAACAAGTAGTTGCAGTATGGCCTTTCCTGTGACAGATTTAACATTTATTCTGAAACAGGTGAGGGCATGACCTTTCTTGTCATAAATTTGACAAATTTGAAACAAATTATATGCTGAACCAGGATGAGATTGAACATGTGAGAAGTTCTGAGAGGTATTAGCTCCATACTATGACTGGTGAAGACTGAGAACCGGAATAAAATCGTTTATCCTTGCCTTTAGACTTGAAATTATTACCTCTGAAGTTGTTAAAAAACCCAGAGGCATATTGTGAAGGAAATGCACAAGGTGGATAACCAGGCATAAGCATCTGAACATGCACTAGATGTTGATAGCTAATCATTGACAACAATGAAAAACAAGGCATAGACAGCTAAGAATAACCCAAAGAAGCCCCATCTTGCATCCCAGCATGTCCAGAAGACTAACCTAGATCATAGTTAGTCAGAGCACCCTAAGCATACATATCAGACATTAAAGGAATTTTCTTGTGGACTTCATCCTGAGTAGATTCTTCAGCTTTTAATTGAGATCAGAGTTCTTTCAAGGACACCAAACTTTCCGTGCCATGAATCACAGCTTTGATAGTATTATGTTCAGAAGGTAAACCCTGTAAAGCCACAATAGCAATATCCTCATCAGAAATAGTAACCCCAACAGCTGCCAATTGATCTCGAGAATCATTGATCCGTTGAAGATATTGATCAATGGACTCGGGCCCTTTTTTAATATTCTGTAAATCAATTTTCATCTGCACAATGCTAGTACAAGTTACACTAGCAAGCCATTCACGATGATTATCCCACATTTTCTTAGAACTCTGGCAACCAATAATGCAAGATAGTGCAGAAGTGGATAAAGTGGCAACAATAAGAGTCATTAAAGCCTTATCATGAATCTTCCATATCTTGTACACATCAGAAATGACTTCAGTAGTTTCAACAGTATCATCCACAGATTTATTGTCATCAAATTATTTAGGACAAGACATTGATCCATCAACAAAGCCAATAATACCATTTCCTTCCAAAAGAAGGTTCATTTGGAGCCATTTCTAGGAGAAAAAAAAATGATTTGTATGTGATTGCCACCCCACATTTTCCTTCATTCAGCTAGCACCCTACGAAGAAGAATAAAAATGTTGTTCATGGTACGTGACTAAGACTTTTGCTCCGGCCTATGGCTGTAGCTCTGTTTTTTTTTTTTTCTTTTTTTTTTTTTTTTTTTTTTTTTTAATTTTGGTAACTCGATTCTGTCTTGTAACTCATTCAAATCAGGTATATCACAAGCCTCTGTAAACTCCAACGTCATAGTACGTACATCGTTGTGTAAAGCGTTATAGAGTATGTACGATGTACCTTCTCAAATACAGATTATTATTGTATTTGGTCTTTAAGGTTGCCATTGCCGTACTATATATAGCCTTAGAGCAGGTATGAGACAACCCAAAACACCCATTCCACTTGATTGGTAGTAGGTGATATTCCCCCTCTTTTTGTCCAACAATATATTGATCGATATAATGCCAGCTATGCAAATCGTGTCAGTTAAAAATAGACAGACGGGGCTAGTTCTTGTATATGAATAGTACGTACAAATTATAGAATGAGAATACATGTGACAACTAGTTCAACACATTAAATCTCCACTAAATAATGAAAGGCGCGAAAAAAAATTCGTCATTTTATGAAACATGCCATACATCATACTGAAAATAGTGAGGAAGGAGGTACTTGATGCAAGTTCAGTTTGTTAGTGAAAAGGGAAAAATGAGATAATGGTAATGGTGTAGCCAAGAATTATTCGATGGGTGGGCTAAGCTAAAATGATTTACTATGAAATCAAATTTTTAATCTTTTGTTGCCTACATAAAGTTATATAATTGTAAACTTGAAAGTAATCATTTGAAGTAAGAAATTTACTATGTTTTCTAAGCTTATAACCTTCAAAGCTTTGAAGTGAATAAAATAAGGAACCATTTGTCGTATGGAAGTTTTAATGTATTACTAATAAATTATAATATTTGTTAAAGTTATGAGTTTATTTAACATTTATTAGCTCTTGTTTTTCTTAAAGGGAGTCTTAAGATTCAAAATTTTCATTTGCTAAGTAGAATATAACAATTAAAAATCATAAAATAATCCAAAATATTAATATTTTAAGCTTAAAGAACCAAAACTCTCCGTATGCTATATAGCCTAGGAGAGCCTTGTACTTGGCTCTGCTAATGGATAAGGGATCTACAGATTCAATTACAAGATCCTATTAACAAATTATAATCCGTAATTGTGAAATAAATGGATATTGTGAGTACTAGGTAACAATTTCATGGTAATTATTCATATATCCAACACTTTGATGAAGAGATCACAACCACTGACAAGGGTGCCATGGTCTACAACTTGTTGCTAGAACTGCAATCCCCATTCCTCTCATTCGATTCTCTTTACATAAACACGCCATTAGTTTGATTCTCATAATTAACATGTCTGATACCAAATGTTTAATGACTCATTGTTTGTGGCTTACCCTAACTCCTATGGTAGGGCTGATTAAAAAAAAAGGCACCCAGAAGGAGGACACTTTCTTAATCTTATAACAGAAATAGGACATTTCAAATATGCACACGTCATGCATAAAAATCGGATAGAAATAGGATTTTTCTACACCTTGAAATGACTTAATTTCCCTTGTATATAAATGGGTTATTTGCTCTTATTTTCTTATTTCTCTCTCTCTACTCTCTCTCCCTCTCTCTCTCTACTCTCTCACTTTCTCCCTCATGCACTCTTTCTCCCCTTCTCACTGTGCACACACAATGCACTGTCATCCCTACCAACACTGTCCAAATCGAAGCTGCCACCAATTTCATCTCGCCCTCACGAGTCCAAAACACCTAGCCTTGTCACAAATCTCATCCATGATCGTTGGGATCGAAACTCAAGCCGGCCGCGAGTTTTTCGGCCATTTTCCAATAACACGAACAACCGAGGCTCGAGACCACCACCACTGGACTGGCATCAAGGGTGGGAACAAAGCCCAATCATTAAATGTTGGTGTTTTGTTCGATGAATATTTCAGGATTTGCCCACTGCATGTACACGGCATGCACATGATATGCTCACAAATGTGAGCCAACCCAAAAACCCAGATGAATTAATACTAAGAAGATAAATTAGGGTTTGTGTTTCATGTTGGGGCCTATGGGTTGTGGAATAGATATCAAGTTTTGACGTGCTACAAAACTGGGATGGAACAATTTCTGGTTCAAGTGTCCAATTGCAAAAATTTGTGAAAATTTTTCTGTAATGTGCATGTGGTGTGGATATCATGTGCATGGCTACATCTTAATATGAGAAGCGGGAATGTTCACTAGTTATGATGCATGTATGTTGTGCCCTGAAATTTAACAAGTATAACCACAACCTAGTTGGCCTCAGCAAAAAAAAAATAAAAAATTAAGAAAAAGCTTAAAGGATCTTAAGTATCATGCATGTCCATGAAATAACGACAACAAGTATCATGTTTTTCACATGCATGGTTAAGCAGTGATTGATATACGTAACAAGACTTTTCAAACTGCCACTGTAACCTTATATACGTAACAATTATGTTTTAATTGTATTCATTATACCAATAGGTTGCCGTTAAAGTTTCTTATTAATGCGAAAAGCAACTCGTTGCTCGATCTCCAGTTCTATGCATATCATATGCATGTAACATACATATGATGTGCATATAGTGTAAATGGTGGTGATGACGTCATTTTTCTGATTTCGAAAAGAGTGCTGCGAGCTCTAGGTTTTTGGAATTGGAATATTATTATGAAGTTAGCCATGCACACCATATGCATACCACATGCACATTACAGAAAAATTTTCACAAATTTCTACAATTGGACAATTGAACCAGAAATTGTTACATCCCAGTTTTGTAGCACGTCAAAACTTGAAATTTATTCCACAACCCATAGGCCCCAACATGAAACACAAGCCATAATTTAACTTCCAAGTATTTATTCATTTGGGTTTTTGGGTTGGGCCAAATATGTGTGCATATCATGTGCATGTCCTATACATACAATGGGCAAATCCTTAAAAATTCATCCAACAAACACACCAACATTTAATGACTGGGCCTTGTTCCCACCCTCGATGTGAGTCCAGTCGTGGTGGTCTCAAGTCTCGGTTGCTTGTGTTGTTGGAAAATGGCCGAAAAACTCGCGGCCTGCTTGAGTTTCGATCCCAACGATTGGGGATGAGATTTGTGACAAGGCTAGGTGTTTTAGACTCGTGAGGACGAGATGAAATTGGTGGCAGCTTCGATTTGGACGGTGTTGGTCGGGATGACAGTGCATCGTGTTTGCACAGTGAGAAGGGGAGAGAGAGTGCGTGAGGGAGAAAATGAAAGAAGAGAGAAGGAGGGAAAGAAAGAAAGTAGCGAGAGAAATCAGAAAATGGGAGCAAATAACCCATTTATA
Organism: Pyrus communis; assembly: GCF_041283825.1. Taxonomy (NCBI): domain Eukaryota; kingdom Viridiplantae; phylum Streptophyta; class Magnoliopsida; order Rosales; family Rosaceae; genus Pyrus; species Pyrus communis. The sequence continues at coordinate 23,184,116 of NC_142581.1, forward strand.
TGTGGATATTTTAGTAATTTCAATTTTGTACATAGTGTGTATGGCTTGTGCATGACCAATTTATCCTATTTTTGTTTCAATATTATAAAATTGTCCAATTTTAAGATATTTCCCTAAAAAAAAAAAACCTAAAAATCCAAACCCGACCCAAAAAAATCAAAAGCGTGAACCCCGAACCATTTAGTAACTGAAACTGAAAAAACTCCCAAAACTTTTGGTACGAGATTTGGGATCACAGCACAGTATGTTTGGTAATACTGAACCGAATCAAATATAAATATTTTTTAAATAATTATAGCCATTGGAATTGGATTGGTTGAAATTAAATCTCAACCGTTGGTTTGATTCCAATATTAAGAGAGAAGACTCAGGTCAGTTCACTTGAGTCTCCCCTCCTCGATTGTCTAATACTCGAACCCAGACCAAATCAGTTCAGAGACCACCACCATCCACCGCCAGCCGTCGCGACTTCAGGTCTTCCTCAGCGGCCAACCACCGCCACTTCATCCACTATTTGGTATGAAAATTTAGATGTCGTTGCTTAAAAAATAGTTGAGGCGAATCTGTTCGACTTTGTTTGAATTTGGTTTTGCTTTACAGGGCGTGCCTGAATTCGTCGGCAAAAATGAAGAAAATGATAGCTCTAGGGTTCGAGGGTTCAGCCAACAAGATTGGTGTCGGGGTCGTCACTTTAGATGGCACAATTTTGTCGAACCCACGCCACACATACATTACGCCTCCCGGTCAAGGGTTCCTTCCCCGGGAAACTGCACAACATCACTTCCAACACATCCTCCCGCTGGTCAAATCTGCTTTGGAAACTGCCCAAATAACGCCTAAGGAAATTGATTGCCTCTGTTACACCAAGGGTCCTGGCATGGGAGCACCACTACAAGTTGCTGCCATTGTTGTGAGGGTTCTTTCACAGCTGTGGAAGAAGCCCATTGTTGCAGTTAATCACTGTATTGCACATATTGAGATGGGAAGGGTTGTGACCGGTGCAGATGATCCTGTTGTGTTGTATGTTAGTGGTGGGAACACACAGGTAATTGCATATAGTGAAGGGAGGTATCGAATCTTTGGCGAGACCATTGATATCGCTGTTGGAAACTGCTTGGATCGGTTCGCCAGGGTATTAACACTCTCCAATGATCCAGCCCCGGGATATAACATTGAGCAGGTAACTTGAATGTGGTATTTTCATTCCGTTTTACCAGTGGAGGTTGAAACTTTCATAGTTGTTGTTAATTGGTTGGAGCTTGACCTGGCCAAAGTTTGAGGTCAGGCTGATTTTTTAATGATAACGAACAAAGCATTTATCAAAAAGATAAATTGAACATGAAACTTTTTTTATTCCATTGTAACATTTAAACTCATTAAAATGATTGTTACCACAAAGAGAGCACAATGGAGAAAAAATTGTATTGTATGGGAGATGGTGGCATTAATGTAGACAGGAGGTGAAATGGCTTCCTTGTTTCTTGTTGCCTAAGCAGCCCGTGGTATTAGAGAATAGGTTGAGTTTGCAGTTCTTGTTTGATATTTTCATATGGTACCTAATCCTAGATTTAGTATCATTGAAGAAGCCTGATTTTGATGGTTCGTCGAGATTGTAAGATGTGAATGTTGGTTGTCAATTACTCGGATTCTTCTTTCTGAAGTTGAGAATGCCGTTATGATATTTCTATGTATTACATTGTGGGTGGCCGACTTGCGGCTTATATATGGTGCATTTGAAATCTATGAACCCCTCATAGTTGAGTAGTAGATTATCTTTCTTAATACATGTATGCTTTGACAGTTTCTTCACAAGTTTTAAATGCTTGTGGAGATCGATTGCTCAATATTGGGGTTATCAGTTTTTGCCGTCAACTTCCCGTGCCTTGCATGTATTTTATCATATTGGATTGTTCATCTTGCCTTAGATTGCACAGAATTTTTATCATCGTTAGTGTCATCCATATTACTATTATTATGCCTACTTTAACCATACACTCATGCTCAGTGCTTGAATTGAATTCCTTTTTGGAAGTGCTTATATCATGACTTGTGTGATCCCTCCCCGTTGCAGCTTGCAAAGAAAGGAGAACAGTTTATAGATCTTCCTTATGTTGTCAAAGGAATGGATGTGTCTTTTAGTGGAATTTTGAGCTATATTGAAGCTACTGCTGTGGAAAAGCTCAAGAATAATGAGTGCACACCTGCAGACCTGTGCTACTCGCTTCAGGTAAAATTGGAATCAATGCTATTTTCATGAGAATATAGGTTTTAATCGATGGAGCTTGTCAAGAAAAAACCGAGCGACTGAGTTTTTCAATTTAATAGCTCTGCAAGCAAAAGACGAAGAATAACGACTTTAACAACTATACCAATGGTCTACCTACATGATTAACTTATCTTATTTATCTTATTGCTTCAGGAAAATGTGTTTGCAATGCTTGTGGAGATAACAGAACGTGCAATGGCGCATTGTGACAAGAAAGATGTTCTTATTGTTGGTGGTGTGGGTTGCAATGAACGGTTGCAAGAGATGATGAGGACCATGTGCACCGAACGGGGTGGAAGGTTGTTTGCAACTGATGATAGGTATTGTATTGACAATGGGGCCATGATTGCTTATACTGGTCTTCTTGCTTTTGCCAATGGCACATCAACCCCGCTGGAGGAATCAACTTTTACCCAACGGTTTCGTACTGATGACGTTGAAGCCGTCTGGAGAATAAAAGAAGAGTCAGAAAAAGTAAATGGGTTGAAGAAGGATAGTACCTGAATCTTATAATTCTTAGGTATGGTGCTTCTGGTGCTTCAATAATTAACATAAATGATGAATTTCTAGTCTGATTCATGATTAGAATTATCATAATTTTTCTTAGGAAGGTGACTTGGTTTTGTTGCCCTTGCATGTTAAGCAAGTCGTGTTGCATTTACACCATGCTATGCATCAGGATGCATGCTCTTCATTGTGCATTTAGTTATCGACGCATCTACACAATTTTTTATTTTGAGGTCTGGTTTCGTTTAATGCTAGTTGGCTGATCTCACTACAGAACATCAGTGGGCTGAACTCATTTTACATATACACATATATTGCTTTGGTTTAAGCCTAGATTAAGGAGTACTTATATTTTCCATTCCTTAATTTGTCTTTTTCTTTTTATGAAAAAAGTGTCGTGGTGTTTACTACCCCAAAAGAAAAGTCCTAATAAACATGACATTGATAGACAGAACAAGTCAGAACAATCACATATAATTGCTTGAAAAGTTTTGATGAACAGTACGATGATGTGTGTGAGTGTATTTATGTATATGTTTTGCTTCTGCCCTGCTGCTCTTGCATCAAGCTTCAAATTAAAAGCAGGTTGGTTTAGTTTATTAAACAGTTGGAAAGCCAGATCTCAACAACCTGAGTGACTTGAATCTGTCACACCTTGTTTGCCAGCAGTTTGGCACGGGCCTAATTTTTTCTGATCAAGCAACAGAAATGGTTATAGTAGAAGATTGTAGTTATTTTTTTTTCCCTTGCGCACACGAAGGATATTGACTTCAGTTCTCATATGTTGGGAAGGGAGACATATGAGAACTGAAGTCATCAGGTTTTCCTGGCCAAAAACTTACTTAGAAGATGATACGTGTGTTAGTTAGACATCAGGTTTTCCTCTTCTCATCGGAATATTTGGAGTCAGTCATGACGGTAAATATTGTAGGAACTATAAGATAGCATTAAATCATGTGTGCACTTGTTTCGCTTACTATGTTTTCACGTTTTGCAATTGACAGGTTCACGTTTTGCAATTGCCTCTGTAAATTAATGTATTGTCTTTGATTGAATTTATCAGGTAAAGCTGAGGCATTTCATTTCTTCTTGGTGCAACCTTCAACAATCTTATAAGATTTGCAGTGTCTGGCATGATATTAGAAAAGAGCTTGTTCTGCGGTAATCATAATCGTATGCTTTTCCAATGTCCATGAAGCACCATGTTTGTCATTAAACTTTGAATCATTGAGTTCCGAGGGAAATCGAAAACCGATATGGCTGCTACCCTTTTATATGTATTCCTACTGTCTGTTGAGCTTGTGCTCTCATTGCGGATATGGTTGTACACTAAAAATGGCCGATTCTTCTGAATATTTTAGTTTGCAAAGAATTCTTGTTACAATATTTTCTATATTTTCTGCATTTTAAAGTGACTTGGGTGTAGAAGCTGCGCGGTGCAGGGGATCATATTTAATGCGTGTACACACGTGTGATCCTAGCAGACTTGATCCGTTGCAAGGCTCAACCAAAAAAAAACAAACATGATACAAAACCAATGTAAAATTTTGCCAAATAATCGGTATAACCTCCCCTAAAAATATAACATTTCCCATAACCTGCAAATAGTTATATTCATATGTTGTCCGCATCCAACCAACAAACGTAAAATTCATAAAATTTGCTTACTAGCTGTTTGCGACCCACCTCCTTCAACTGTCGATGCCGCAAGACTGTTGGATGTCTGGTTAGTAGGGAAAACAGGTGCAGATGTCAAACGCAACATCTGCAAAATTATAATTTCAAACTATAAGTCTCTGCTTCGTATAATATTTTATTATACCAAATCAACCAACATAATTAACTTCGTATCAATGGTTATGAAATTTCAAAAAATTCACACCTCGATTTCCGAGGCTAATGGTGCAAAAATTTAATCCACCTAAGCTACATATGTTTCAATAACCCAAAAACTCAAAATTTCACGTAACTCACAATTGACTAATAAGTTAAGCTTGAGGGCAAAATATATACGTATACTTTAGAGGGCGTAGTGAATTTGGATTTCAGAGGATTTTAATAGAATTTTTTAGGTGTTGGATTTCATAGAATTATGCGGTTACCCTAATCTTCATTTGTGGTTACCCTAATCTTCAAATGTAATAGACGCATCTTCTAATCTTCATTTGTGGTTACCCTAATATAATCTAGAGGCATATTAAAAGAGATTGAGGATAGAAAGGGCATGAGGTAGTTGGGTTGAATAGTGGCTTGATGGGCGTGTGGGCTGCACTGTGTGTATAGGATACAGATAGCCTTGACGGCTGATGAGATGGGGTGAGGGGGAGAGAGAGATAGGTGGGGGAGGGAGGGGGATGTTACGGCACCAACCTCCTTTCCCTTGTTTTCTTTTCATTTTTTAATTTTAGATCTAGGAATTGTAAACAGAATTTTCTTCTGTTATTATTAAATCGCTTGCAAAAATCGGCAGAATGGTAAGCAAGGAGTGGAAATAATAGTGCCTTTTGTAAATTGTAATATGCAGTTGATGTATCGTATAGTGGAAGATGTGGAAACCAAATCAAATTATGAGAACTACTAGGGGTTAATTACACTAACAATCTCTGAGGTTTATTGAATTTTCGTAAAATTCTCTTACATTTGAGAGATTACACTAATACCCTTTTAAGGTTTAATTCACTTTCACATAATTCCTTCAATCAAAATTCTTCTAATAAATTAACAACTTTACCCTCATAACTAATACTTAAACAATAAAATAATCTTTATAATTTTATAGAAAAATAAATTAAACATTAACAAAATATCACCATCTTCATCTTCTTTTTCCATGAGAATGCTTATGAACAATGGGATTCGACTTCATAAGCATTCTGCTTGCAGCCATAAGGAAATAATTAACAGCAACAAAATTTTAATGAAATGAAAAATTACTTTGATATGCCAAAACAAGTCAAGAGGCGCAAGAGGAATCAACTGTAGTTGCAACTTGTAATGAAATTTCTTGTATATTGGTCCAATTCTATTCTTTCAAACTAAAAAAAGGAGGAGATGGTTGCTTTTCTTCCTCAAATTAATTTCTAGAAAAAAGAGTAAAACGAGAATTCCTGAAGAACAATGGAACGTTGATGCATAAACTTGTTGAATAACTTACAGTTATCATAAAGTTCAGAACTTCGATGCCCCTCCCATTTTGTGAAAGCCCTGATAACATGCATTCCAAGTTACGGTAACCCTCGTTGGCATCCTACTACACACCAGACTGTTGCCTTCCAAATTCCCACACTTTGCATACATGGTTGAAAGAGCACTTCCAATTGGTGCTATAAGACTGAACCCATACTTGATGGTACGGGCATGGATTTGCTTTCCTTGTTCAAAAGCACTTAGACTCGAACATTCTTTGAGATCACTAGCCATAGTTCATTGGGCATCATTAATTCCCTCATTTTTTTAATGTTTAATTTACTTTTTAATATTTTCTTTTTCTGTATAATTATAAAGATTTTGTTTATTGTTTAAGTAATTAATTATAAGGGTAAAGTTGTTCATTTATTAGCAGAATTCTGATGAAGGGGTTATGTGAAAGTGAATTAAAACATGAGGGGGTGTTAGTGTTATGTCTCAAACGTGAAAGAATTTTATGAAAACTCAATAAACCTCTAAGGGTGCTAGTGTAATTAACCCGAACTACTAGTGGAAATTGGAAGCTTTGTGGAGGTGGCCGCTGGACTATGAAGAATATCCAAGAAAGATGCGACTTTAAAACCTGACTCAGTATTGCCATTGCGCGTAGCTTCATATAAATCCAAGTAGTAGTGGAAGTTGAGATAATTTTCCCTAAATTCAAGTTATTAGTCTTTCCTTAGTTGTATGTAGGCTTGGTAATTTCTGACACTAACCGATAACCTGATCCGACACGACATAAAATTAATAGGTGTTCGGATCGACACGATAACGAATCGGGTCGTTATTGTATAACCCAATAAGTATCTGTTAAGATAACGGATTGATTCGGGTATACACGTGAGTAACACGATGTACAATGAGCAAAATATTAATTTTATAATTTTATAACCCTAAAAAAATACTATAATAATTATCTCTACTAATTAATGAAACCCTCTTTGTCAACTAAAAGAAGGTGAAAAGACAAATTAGTCTTTTATCACACAAAAAAAATGATGGGCAATAATATAATTTCTCAAGTCCAAATTTTACTGTTTTTTATTGAAGCATCACATCAGGTAATGTTAAAATACCTCTAATATTTATAAAAATTAAAAATTAAAAAAAACAAAAACAAAAAAAAAAAAAAAAAAACCAAATACCTCCTACTCCCCTATGTTCTCTCTCTCTCTCTCTCTCCCTCTCTCTCTCTTCTCTCCTTCTCATTTTCTAAAAAAATGCGTTCATACACACAAAGTGTGTAGGCAAATGCTAGTATATATTAATTTAACAATTTTATACCCCTAAAAACTATAATATATATATATATATATTAAATTAAATATTAAGAATTGGTGACCATTGTGGATCCTATATGCTTTATATGTACATGCCCACCACCATAAAACACGAGGTTTTTTGAGAGCTTATTGGCTTCGGAGTTCATCGGAACTCTGAAGTTAAACAAGTTCGCTCGAGAGCAATCCCAGGATGGGTGACCCACTGAAAAGTTCTCGTGTGAGTTCCCAGAAACAAAACCGTAAATGTGTGGTCGGGGCTCAAAGTGGACAATATCATGCTACGGCAAAGTCGAGCCCAGGATGTGGTGGAGCCCGGGTCAGGATGTGACAATTGGATCGGCTAAAATATACATACCATTCAATTTCTTGAGTGTTATACGTACAAAATAAAACAATTTAAATCTACTTAATAAATATATATATATACACACACACCATTGAACTTGATGAGATACGAATTCTACGAAACTAATTTCAACGATCCAACCATCAAACTTGTTTGTACATTTTTCGAGATCGTATCAGCAAAAAATCGCAAAAAACAAACATTCAAAGATCAAGTAACGGGATAAAACTTTTCGACGGTTATCAACAAAAAATACGATTTAACGGTTATTTTAACTCCGATTTTGATGATTTTTTACAGCTACACTCCTTGACTCTATATGAATATAATGAATGAACTCGATCTTCAATTTAAAATATTTACATTAGTGGATACCACAAAATTGTATGTTATACTTAATGAAAATATGAATAAACTCTTAAGTGTTAGTGAATCTATTGTTTTGATGGGATACGCATTCTACAAAACTAGTTTCAACGATCCAACCATCAAACATGTTTGTATATACTTCGAGATTGCATACGCCAAAAATTGCAAAAAATAAACATTCATAGATCAAGTAACAAGACAAAACTTTTCGACAGTCATAAACAAAAAAATCATGATTTAATGGTTATTTTAACTCCGATTTTGATGGTTTTTTACAGCTACACTCCTTGACCCTATATGAATACAATGAATGAATTCGATCTTCAATTTAAAATATTTACACTGGTGGATACCACAAAATCTTATGTTATACTTAATGAAAGTATAAATAAAGTCTTAAGTGTTAGCGAATCTATTGTTTTGATGGGATACGCATCCTACGAAACTAATTTCAACGATCTAACCGTCAAACTTGTTTGTATATGCTTCAAGATCGCATATGCCAAAAATCACAAAAAACAAACATTCAGAGATCAAGTAACGAGACAAAACTTTTCGACGGTTATCAACAAAAAATCACGATTTAACGGTTATTTTAACTTCAACTTTGATGATTTTTTTACAGAACAAGAGCCTAATAAGGAAATAACTACTAAAAGTAGACAATGATGTTCAATTTTTGTATCTTTGTTAGTGGTAGATAAGGATGATAAATATTTTTCATACGTAGATAGTTGTGTCAAATGACTCGAATCTTTTTCATAGGTAGATAATAATGATGTTACATATCTTCGTCATAGGTAAAGAAGTGCTACAAGTAGATACCAATATTCAATATTTTGTACCTTTGTTATAGGTTGATAAAGATGTTCAGTAATATATTTTTTTTTCATACGTAGGCTCTAATCTTTTCAGACCCCGATCGACTCTCCGGAGTCTTTCTTGAGCTCTTACCAACAAGAACCTTCAAAACTACTATTACGTAGACTGGCCTGCACGACTGCACCATCAAAGACTGCCTAATATGATGGCCTGCACGACTGCACCATCAAAGACAACCTAATATGATCTGTCATTCTCACGTAAACCGCCTATAAAATATCATGAGTTACAAACTGAAACATTCAGATTAACAAACTGGGGTTCTGCTTAAACAACAAAAAGCAAAATGGAGGAGCATTATTTCTTTCTCAACCCATTGTTCTGGGCTACCTCAGTTTCCTTCATCTCCCTCTCTCTAGTTGTCCTCTTATATAGGTACAGATCCCAATTCACTAGCGAAAACCTCCCGCCAGGAAATGTAGGCTACCCCGTGATCGGAGAAAGCTTTAAGTTCTTGGCTTCTGGATGGAAAGGCCAACCTGAAAAGTTCTTCTTCGACCGAATAACCAAATTTTCCTCCCAAGTCTTCAAGACCTCCCTCTTTGGGGAGCAAGCTGCCATCTTCTGCGGTGCGGCTTGCAACAAATTCTTGTTCTCCAACGAGAACAAGCTTGTCGCTGTTTGGTATCCCAGCTCTATCAAAAAGATCTTCCCTTCTTCCACTGAAACTTCTAAAAAGAAGTTTAGAAAGTTGATTCCGAAGTTCATGAGGCCTGAGGTTTTGCAACGATACATCGGCATCATGGACACTAGTGCCCGTACACACTTTGCAGATGCTTGGGAAAATAAAAACCAAGTTCAAGCCTTCCTCCTCACTAACGAGTAAGTCCAACTATTGTGTACATCAAGAAATTTATTAATTTATATATTTTCTTTCTGGTAGACTTTTGTGAATCTCAATCTCAACAAAAATTTACTATTTAGATTCACATTAAAATATGACGATAATGGATCAACATCGCAAGATTTATAGTCTGATAACATATATGTACGTTTAGAGATCAATTCCATATATTTCGGATGTGATATGAATAATGAAGCTAAAAATTATGAATAATGCTTGGTAGACTAACTTTTTAGACCACATCTGTAAACCACGTGATGTGTCATCAATAAGAACTAAATACGTTAATCAATACTTAAGTAAAAAACACTCATTAAATATTAAAACAATATATAATATGAATTTGAATTAGAACACCATGTTCTAATTCATTTTCAATTTTTTAAAGAATGAAATTTCAAAAATAAAGCTTGGACGTACGAATATTTGGTTTTTATATGATATATAATGTGTGTTACGTACATGAATACAGCTACACCTTTGGTCTTGCTGTACGCTTGTTTCTGAGCCTTGAGAACCCAAAGGAAATGGAAGAAATCGGTCATTCAATCCATCTGTTGAACGCCGGAATCATATCGATGCCGATTGACTTCCCAGGGACCCCATTTCATACTGCCATAAAGTCCTCCAAATTCATCAGGGACGAGCTGCATAAGATAATTAAGCAGAGGAAGATTGATTTGGCAGAGGGCAAGGCCTCCCCAACACAAGACATATTGTCACACATGCTGTTGACGTGCGATGAGAATGGAACGTGCGCGACGGAATTGGAAATTGCTGATTGGATTAATGGGTTGTTGATTGCTGGCCATGAAACGACGAGCGCTACCTGCGCTTTCATTGTCAAGTATCTTGCCGAGCTTCCTCATGTTTATGATGCAGTCTACAACGGTAACCAACTGTCAAACATATTCTGACCAAAAAACCTGTGAACATATTTGTCAAATACTCTCCATTTCAGTCACATGCATCATATTTTTATCTGAAAATATAACTTTAGTCCCTAAAAATTAATTTTTTCCACATAAAACCTGATATAAGTTTTTTACTCGAACAAAACTCATTTACTAGATTCCACATCAGCAAATTTATTAATTATGTTTGACTTAACACATTTAAATTTTTCTAGATGCCTAAAATACCCCTATTTCAATGTTTGATGTACACAATTAATGCATGCGAATTATAAAGGAGAATTAATAATTTTACTTAAAAAACATTTGTTATAAATTCATCGCCTAATATATAATAAAATAAAACATGTCTAATATATTAACATGCTTAATTAAGTCACTAAAATTATATTTTACATATTAATGTAGGTAAATTATTTCACACACACACACACACACACACACACACATATATATATATATATAAAGGAGAAAATAGGTTCTCATCCTTCCTTTTGCTATTCCATTGATTAAAATCCTATTCCTTTTCAATTTTTGATTAAGGTCCTTGGTTATTAATAACATCATTAATTATTTCAATAATAAAATATTTTTTTATTTCTAAATATATTCATTTAATGTTAAAAATGTTACAATTAGTATATTTATATTTATGACTAAATTTTTTATCATATATTTTTAGTTTTAGTTTGTACCCATTTTTAATTTGTAATTCTTTTTTAATTTGTACCAATTTTATTTTCAGTTTTAATTTGTACCCATATATTAATTTCTTTTTGTGCCCATATTTTTTAAAGTTTATTTGTATTTGTACCCATATATTTTTTTTATTTGTACCTTTTTTTTTTCGCTAAATGTACCCATTCATGTAAAACTTTTTAATCTTAAAATGTACTCATTCTTAAATATACCAATTTGTTATAAGCAAAATGTACCATTTTATTTTTTATATAAAGCCTATTCAATTTTTTTTCTAATCCATTTGTAAACTTATATGGGTACATTCTTTTTTCTTTGATTTTAAAATGTATCCATGTCAAGTTTAATTGAAGAAATTTACTAATGTCATAAAGAAATATCTTTTTTTTTTTTTTGTTTTTTTTTTTTTTTTGTGATTTTGAAGAATGTACCCATGTTTTGATACAATAATTTTTTTGGTTAATTTTGATGAATGTACCCATGTTTATACACACACACACAATAGTATATTTATATTTTAATATTTTTAATCCCACAAATTATGGTTTTTTATTTAAAATTTCATTTATATAAATAACAAAAAAAATTTATTTTTAATTTAAAAAATATAGTAACGTACATAGAAATAAATTATCACATTAATTTCAGGGACCCCAATTAAAAATTAAAAACCAACAAGGTTTTAATCAAAGGATATTCATACCTAAGGACTGCATCCAAAGTCCCCCTAAAAAAATGACTAATATATGTAAAATTTCATGCAAAATAATTTACCTAAAAAAATGTTATTTGATACCAAATAGTGCACCTACTATTAAAATTTTAAAATGTTATATTGCTCAAAATAATTTACCTTATATATGTAAAATACATGAAAAATAATTTACCTACATAATAAACAAACCCAATATATGCAAAATAATTTACCTACTTAATAAAGCAACATTATTTTATTTAATACTAATTTACCTACAAAATATATTATTTTCTAATCATAAATTTACAAATAGGTAAATCAATTACATATAATAATTTTTTAACATATATGTTAGTACTGCGAATATATATATTTGAACGTATAGTAGTACTATATACATGTAGGTAAATTATATGTATATTGAACTTTTAGTAGTATGATATACCTTTGAATGTATTTATGTATATATATTATTTATATATTTTAGGGGTAATAGTATGTGCAATAATTATTTGTTCATTATAATTAAGGTAAGTAATAATATTTATTGGTTTGATTTGAATATTGTGGCACAAGTTGTAAATATTTTGTAATAATAGGTCAATTACTTTTCTATTTGGCATTCGTTTTCAAATTTGGTTTTTATTTGGATGTTTAGAATTAGGTGGATTTTTATCTAGGAAATAAGAGTTGCAAGGGTCTATATTTAAAGAACCCTATTTTTATTTATATTCGAAATTCCGTGTTTGAATCTCTTTTCTCGTAATTCAATATATACAGTATAATGTTGTTTGTAAACAGAAAATTTGATATTATTGAAGGAAATTTTAACGAAAAGCCCACGGTATTGTTCACTTTAACGAAAAATCACATTTTCACACTAAAAAGTTAATCCTAGTACTATTCACTTTACCCTTTATTTTGTCCTTATCATTAAAACTCAAAGTTTTCAAACTCTTTTCATTAGTTTTTCTAAATTTTAATGATAAGAGAAGGTGAAAAACCAATTAAAGTTTGATCCCGTTGATAGTATACGCTTTTGTGTACATATATAAGAAAGTCGATGGATATGAGCCCACATGATATAACTTAAATAGGAAAGGAGCCGCGTGTCTCTAGAAAGCCAATGGATCATATGAGCTCAGTTTTTCAAGCATTTAAAAATAGAAGTTTTAAATAAACATTTTTTATACTGTTCATTTTTTCTATTACTATTTACTTACATTTTTATTTATTATTTTTTTATTAAAACTAACTTTTCGTTAGTTTTTCTTTTAAAAATAAGATTTTTAGTTTTGTTAACTCCCGATCTCTAGGAAAGTCTTGGTGTTACAAAATGATTTAAGATATAAATTTATTATTATTATTATTATTATTATTATTATTATTATTCTAAGTCTATAATATACTAATGATGCTGTTGTCCACTTATTTTATATAATATAATGTGAGGTGTGACATTCACATCTTTTAGAGATTGCCTTTTCCTAGGAAAAGACAGAGGTACATATGAATTTCCAAGTAAGCAAATAAGAATATTTATAGAAAAATTTTTAGTTGGCAACACATACGCATATATTAGTCGAATGTGGTGGACTAACAGCGCAAAATTGTCTTATACTTAACAGAACAAATGGAGATTGCAAATTCAAAAAGTCCAGGGAAGTTACTGAACTGGGATGACCTTAAGAAGATGAAATACTCATGGAATGTAGCTTCCGAAGTGCTGAGAATGTCTTCACCTGTTCAAGGAGGCTGGAGGGAACCCTTGACCGACTTCATGTTTCATGGTTTATACATTCCAAAAGGGTGGAAGTTATATTGGAGTGCAACCTCAACGCACAAGAACGAGGCTTATTTCCCCGAGCCGGAGAAATTCGACCCGTCAAGATTTGAAGGAAGCGGACCAGCACCATACACATATGTTCCATTCGGTGGAGGCGTACGGATGTGCCCCGGGAAAGAGTACGCAAGATTGGCAATACTAGTGTTCATGCACAACTTGGTGAAAAGGTTCAAATTTGAGAAAGTTCTAGCGGACGAGACGATTGTTATTAATCCATTGCCCGTGCCTGCTGAAGGACTTCCGATCCGCCTTTATCCTCACACCCAAAATTAAAGAAGTATCGACTTAGTCTTGATGGCTTGTTTAAAAATAGGTGGAATTGGATTGAAGATGAATTGAATAAAGGAGATTTTAAATCCAGATTTTCATTAAAATTACAGTTTTATGAAATTGGAGTAGAAATGGTACTGATTGAAAATAAATTGTTTATAATTCACTTGAATCGGAATAAAAATTTGTATGAGTCTAAATATCCTTTGTATAATTTTTTCATTTATAAATGAGAGGTCTTAGGTTCAATTCTCGTCAAATGCGAGTTTGAACCATATTATTGTTAACTCATTGTAAGGTTAAGTCCATTTCTTTTCCTTAGTGTAGATAATATCGTTTGTTAGAAAAAAATAATAATTTTTTATATAGGAAATAATCAAGTCAATTGATATAAAATAAAAAATAAAAAACTAACTAACCGAACGCCAACCAATCGTTCCTCTCCATCTTTGCCTCTTATCTTTTAACAGTTTGAAATTGAAGGTGGGTTTGTGGCCTATGGGCAGTGGTGATGTCATTTTTTTTAAAGTTTAGCTTTCCACCGGTTGTTTCTATTTTTTGAAAAAAAAAAAAGTGGGGAGTTTAGTTTTTGACATTTTAATAACTAAAATCACAACGGGATTCTTCACCAGCTTTCCATTGATCTTGGTTTCTGGTTGTTGTGGAAGATGCTGGAGGGGGGTGGTGAGGGAGGACACGCGCTGGGCACGGGTGCTGGTAAACAAGGGTGTGCGGGTTTGTTGCGGCTGGGCAATTAAAAAAATTAAAAATTTGTGTGCATAGGATATGGATCTCCTCCCCCTTTCTTTCCTCTTCTATTTTTTTTCCTTCTGTTTTGTAGAAAAAGTAGGATATTTTTTTTTTTTATAAAATAACTTACAAAAATGGGTAGAATGGTAAAAAGGAGCGGAGATTGTAAATTGTAATAGGCGGTTGATGTATCGTCTAGTGGAAGATGTGAAAACCAAATCAAAGTATGAGAATATACTAGTGAAAACTGGACGCTTTGTGGCGGTGACCGCTGAACTTGGAGGAATATCCAAGAAAGATGCGACTTTAAACGCCATTGTATTTGCACGTAGCTTCATATCCAAGTAGTTGTGGAAGTTGAGATAATTTTCCCTAAATTCAAGTCATTAGTCTTTGCTTAGCTGTATGGATATAGTTTCCAGAGTCAAATTAAACACGCTTGAGAAGGAACTGTTTCGAAAGTATTATACCTTTTACCTAGTAACTTGTCATTCACGTGACAAATCCAGACTGCTAAACAAAGAAATAAGAAGTTGTGAAGAAGAATCATGAAACGAAAGGCTCAAGAACAATTAGAAAAGGGAGAAAAGAATTATGGAAAACATTCTTCATATGCCTAGTACGACCGCGTCTAATGTGAGTACTGCTAACTTGGTAGCCGAGGTTGCAGATTTAGGATTGGCTAAGAGAAGGAGTGGATGGAAAGGCAATCCCATGTATGCAGACGCATATGCTTGGACTGATAATGCTCAGGAAGAGACTTCAATTGATATATGGTCACTGGGTTGTATTGTACTTCAAATGCTAACCGGCAAGCTCCCATGTGAACTTGTCGAGTTCTTAGACATGGCTTCTTTTGAATTAACTCCCAATAGCCCTGCTGAGATCTCAAACGAGGCTAGAGATTTCCCGAAGAGTTGCTTTACCCCGAGACCTCGGGAAAGGTTGACAGCTGAAAAGCTCTTGCTCCATCGTTTTGTAGCACAGCCACAAGCATTAGAAGCCAATGATCATCATACCCAGGTGGTTAAACAGCAGAAGGGAATGTTGAAGAAAGGCATCATCAGCTCAACCTTCGGCTATCCAGATGGTTTCCTAGTTAAACCACGTGCAGACTACCACACAAGGTCTACCACTGTACCCAGAATGAATCCCCATCCGGCAGGTCGTGTCTTAGTGGGATTGTTGTTGTAGATTAATTTGTTACCTGTTTGTTTTTTTAACATTTGTAAAGTTCCTTGAAATTAATTATTTCAAGTTCCTAGACTGAATTGTAATAAAACTCAAGTTAATCTCGCAAGTCGAGGTTTATTGTCCAATGTTTCAGAATGATTTCAGGTTGGTTTCTCGGCATACAGATGAGTTGAATTTTTTTTCTTTTTCTTTTTGTAATTTATTATTATTAAAGAGAGTGGAGGGTTTGAAACTATTACAATAATTTGTGAGAGGGAAAAGTTTCGAATCCGGGACGCAAGGGTGCAAACCTAACATTTTATCCATTAAGATATTAGAACACATGCAGATGGAGTTGATTGGTTTATACATACACTTAATTTGAAATGTTTTGACTATATGAGATTTCCAGAGCATGGGGTTAGTACTTTCGAAATGTTTTGACTAGATAAATAATTACGATCCACTCATACTTTGCTTTTTCAACCCCTCATGACCTAATGAGACCAATGCGACTTTCAACAACAAGTACGCTTGGCAGTTGTTCAGTTTTCCTACGGAATAGGGCGATGACTAGATAATGCCAAAATTTTCACATCGAAGATTGTTCAATAAGTATTGCATGTCTTTTGTGTTTGAAATTGAACATCATATTCCCTATGTTCACCCCAATAAAAAATCTCGCAGAACTGTCATATAGCTTAATCAATTGATCACCTAGACCTTGGTGAACACACCAAGCTTTTGGTTTTTGCCTAAGGCTATACAATCTTGTATGCCAATTATGTTTGTCCGCCTGAGGCCCATCACCATCCACCCTATTTATAGTGTTACAGTCGCTTACTGGGTACGAAATGAAGTTTTCGTACTTACACATTTGGTGTGCAGTTTATGTATCGAGTTGCGTCGCTGCAACGTAGCAATATGGATCCTCAAAGAAGAATGTGAATCTATGTCAATTATGAATCTCCTTCAAATTAACTCTTTAGAGCCCTTGCAAGTGATTTCTTAACCGTTTATTCAAGGAAAGTTACACATTAGAACTGCAGTAACGTACCAATATGGATCCTCAAAGCTGGATGTGAATCTCCTTCAATCTCTTTCGAGTTAACTTTTTAGAGCCCTTGCAAGTGATCTCTTACCACGCATCACCACCATCACGCAATGTTTGGTCTTTGAGTGTGAGTATTCAGGACTATTTTTATGACAACCTAGTCTCGACAATGATCACTCTTTCCAAGACTCCCTAATTTAAACACTTTAAACATAACGGTACTCGTTAAGTTTGGAGCTGGAAATGGTTTGAGTCCACTCTCTCCCAGACTAGGTACGTTGAAAATCTTCACTTGTATTTCTCTGTGTTGAGGTGGTACATATGGTTTTGGAATGTTTTGATTGATTTGCTTGTTCGACAATTTTTCTAGGCATCTAGATTTGATAGGGGATACTGGGAACTCCAAAGCCTGGACTTCATTTCTCAGCTCAAGGAAGTAACCATAGAGGTTTCTTACCAATCCCATTTTATCGCCTTTTATGCAAAAGTATGATTGAAGGCCACAGATAAAAACAACTACAAAAATAATTAGGAAATAATCCCTTGAGGAACTGATCCAGCAGCCGTTAGTCTTTTAGGTTCCCGATTGCAAATAGCTCTGAAACTCAACGGCAGTTCCTCACTGCAAAAGACGGAAATGGCGTCATGGCAACATCAAGTGGCCGGAATCGGTACCTGCAAATCGGCATCTCCATAATTTGAGTTCTTCCCAGACCAATATTAGTAGGGTCTGGTAGCAGCAGTTCTGCCTACACATCCAAACTTCATTGTCCAAAACTCCATTATCCAAGGAGACAGACCCGAAAAGATGATGAAAAATAAAATAAAATGCAAGAGTGACAATAACAGAGAATTAAAACATTATGGAGTCCGATTACATTAGAGTCAATATTTCCAAAAAAAAAAAATTATAATAAACGAAAAAAAAGGGACAGGGATGAGGGTTCCCAAAGAACTTCAGACAAAACATAGAAACCTGGAAAAGTGAAAATGTGTTAAGGGTTAGGATCTCTACACTACCCTCAGTCCTTTCATCTATAAAGAAACAAAATAATATCCGCCGTGTTCACTTCATAAGGCGGCGGAGGAGACTGGCTTTTATACTTGCACTTTCAGTTTGTCAACCTAAAATACCGTTAGGAACGTAGGATGGATGAGTTCTATCTTATTAAGCTAAACGCTGCTGCAGATCTTGGCGCTGCGTGATTAGAAAACTGAATAATAGTACAAATCTGAATCTTCTCAGCTCGTTCCATATAAAACCTCGGAGCTAGGGTCCTCTCCAAATGGAAGATTTAGATCAGGTAGCGAAAAGGCAGTGTCTCGGCTCCCAACCTCTTGTTGCACCTTGGAAGAAACATTTGAGGGACAGGAGCTTTGTGAAGTGCCAACGTTATTGCAATGAACACTTGTTTTCATTATTGGAGTAGTGTCACCAACCGCATTTATTTGCTCATGTTGGTGCCAAATGGCTTCACCAGACAATATGGCTTTCATTTTTGTCTGCGGCGACTGCAACTCAAGCTGTAACCAAAAGATAAAACCAATATTACAAAACATGTTATACATGCTGATAATCCTGAAAATGTAAATGATTGCATACTTGGTTCTTTCTCGTCTCGCAAATGATTAAAAAAGCAAATCTACACTAAGCTATCATCGACGTAAGTTATGTACTCCTCAAAAGTAAGTAATTTATTCAAACTTTCATGTTGATAATTTCTTAGTACAAGAATTTTCAAACAGAGTGTGAACAGTTAAGTTTTCTTTTTCTATTTTATTCTATAAGCTACGAAACAAGTAGTTCAATGGAAGAAACATCCTTATTGGAGGAAGCTACAAACCCAGAAGACCATATTTTGCACTATCCATGCATAAAAAAAGTCAACCCTCAAGAAAAGATGAAGCACTGCATCACGATTCATGGAGCAAGCTGGTCACTGATGCATAATATACACATAATGTCCATATACATATTCTGACAGCGGTGGACTTCCTACTTAAGTGCAATGGGATGGGAAATGTTTTACCAGGATAGCAACTCTAAGAGGATGAAACGAAAAGTCTACAACTTTCAACATCTGCATCTTAACGACACAAAAGAGACCGCAAAATGCAGGCGTCAACCACTCCTCTGAAATGACTAAAGGCTAAAGAATCATGTTAAACAGTACATAGTAAGGAGAGAAACTGGCAAATTACGCATAAAAAATCCTATTAGTGAAATTTATTGTAATCCTATGAGGTAAGACTATTGCACAACAGCCGCATGTATTTCCGCACAATAGTCACTCCGTTACGACTTTTCAGACTGTAAGTTTTATGTATATTATAAATGCATACATACTTAGAGCCTACAGAGAGTAGTAACAGCGCATTCACCTTCACTTTTTTCAAGCTTTCATTTGTGGCCCTCTGCTTCTCAACAACGAGGCGTAGAGTTGCCAATTCCTGCTCAGAGAATAAATTAAAGAAATCAATATCCAGGTATCTCCACGAAGACATATTGGGACATATAGTATAGTATCTTTAAGACGTACATTTTCCAAATTTCTTCTTTCCTTCAACAGCAGACTCTCCTCCTCTTTTAATTCAGCTAAAGTCTGCATGCAGCCACAAGATTTTATCACCACGCTATGACATATGAATCCAACAATATTCAGCACACCACCACAAACAAACCAAAGAAAGAACAGGGGAGGAGAAACTACTGAAATGCAACCAGTGAGTAAGTTATTCCGAGGATATTTACGCTGCAAATGAAAGAGATCCCAAGTTTAAGCCCCGTCAAGGTCACTCGTTCAGAGCTTTTAGTATGGTCTGCTCAGCAAAGATATCTTACTCATGACTTTCGGATACTTATTACCATTAAGAGTTGGAACTTTTTGTGGTTTGAGCCTTTGAGCTAAGACTTCAATTAGCCAAAATACATAAATTTAATTGGAATTTCTTTCGTTCAAGCCAAATAGGTCATAAACTTTCCACGAATATCGTACTAGTGCAAATACATAACGGTATATTTACCTTCTTCTTTCTTGGCCTCTTGAAGATGGTTGATTCATTTCTAACAGCAACCTGCACACACCGAACATAACACAACCCAATAAATTAGTCAAGCAAAACACTACTCAGCAAGTTGAACAGTAAAAAAAAAATACATATCAGAGCTAGCCGGCTCGGCAGATATAGAAAAGGCCGCAAACAGCTTACAAGTGAAAAAAAAATATAACCAGGTACACATGTCAAACGGAGTGATCGAAACCACTGCAAAGTCCATGTAAACAATAATTCCACGTATTCTAATTCCCACCGCTCCGAGACCCAAAAAACACTTTTAAAGGGTTTTCCAACGATTTTCTCGTAACAATATCAATGTGCATTTCACTTATGTACATACGGTGACAACTTCAAATGAGCAACCCACACATTATGCAAACTTCCCATACTCTTTTTAGTTAATTTCTTGGAGCAATTCGCGTCTCGGTTTTCGACCAAAAATGTGCCCAATGCAATCATTCAACCTAAAAAAAAAAAAAAAAAAAAAAAAAAAAAAAACACACAGAGAAAACCCTTAAGGGCACCAAGCAACAACAAATTCAGCTTATAACCCAAAGAGCCACTTTTTTATATCTTCCTTTGGGACCCACCAAAGCATAAAAAGGCTAACATGCCAGGCTGTCACTTACGATCTCGTGACAGACAGTCCGATCACAAAGTTTTCCCATTTGACTGAGTTTCCATTGGATCCAAGCTTGACCTCGTCTTCATACCCATTGGTAACAATACTTCTAGGGATGTGTGGAGCCTTCACACAGCCCAATTTACTTTTTACACCTCTTGTTAATTTTTATCTGTTGATTTTTTTCATTTCATCTTCTTCAACGATCGAAAATTAAAAGAATATGAAAAGTAAAACGAGGTGTGTGAATATCATACCCTATTTCTATCTTGTTTTAATGCTCCATATGGAACAAACGACGTCGCAGGGCGCTGATTCGATTTGGTCGTTACCATGCGTCTGCAGGAAACGCCAAACTACGCCCGACCGCACCCAATGATTTCCCCCTCACCGCACACCCACTACCAGCACCACACCAAACCACACAACACGCAGGCCTATTTTGCCACTAAGACACGCCACCGATAAAGCAGGTCGCCATGTTTCTATATTCCCCAATTGCCCTCCAAGTTTCAAGTACGGTTTGACTTTCGAGGACAGAATTACGTCATTTCGGGACAGTTTATGGGTTGGCTGAGACTTTGTCCAATGACGAAAATGCCACTGATAGAAGGGTATTTTGGGGTTTCCAGCGGAACAAGCGTGACAGGAGCGGAAAAGAATAGTCAAAGTGTCATCGCGTCCTCTGAAAAACCCTAAAATCCTAGAAAATAACGGAAGACGTTGACAATGGTAAAACGACAGCGCCGAGTCCAAACGACCGGCGAGCAGAGAAACCGGTACGGTGTGCTGACCGAAATTGCCCCGGCGGCAAAGATGCATCCACAAGCAAATGCAACGTAGGGGCATAATAGTCAAAAGGACAACGACCGGTTGGAAGCCCCCTCCACAAACAGACTGCGGAAATAGAAAGAGACTGACGGGTTCCACTCCCGTGTAAATACCTTAGGTTCTAAGGGGTAGTTTCGTCAATTAGATAATCCAAAAATTAAGATAAAAAAGTAGAAAAAAAGCCACCGAACCAAACCCCGGGCCGACCCTAATGAGTGACGGTGACAGAGACATATACAGACCTTAGATCTCGCGGCATCGGTCGGCTTAAGCAGCTTGCTGGACTCTTCGGAGCCGTCGACGCCGCCAGCCGAAGTGGCACCGCTCCAGGAAAGTGGCGTGGTGGGGCTGGCCCCGGCGCCGCTCGACTCACCCTTCTTGCTCTTTCTGTCCTCAGCATCGACGTCGTCGGCATGGTGGCGACGTGGCACGTTCCTGGAGCGGCGCTGCCTTACGCACCACCGCAAAGTCGGAAAGCCGTGAATAGTACTGCGCTTCGACGGCGGAGGCGGCGCGGAGTGCTTGAGGCGGAGAAGAAGGTCGACGACCGCCGCCTCGTCGTTCATGGCGAGGTTGACCCAGCCGCCGTCACTGTCATCGGGGGAAGTCATAGTGTATTCACTGACGGTTTTTTGCTTCTCCTGGTTTTTGAAAAGAGGGAGAGGACGAAGAAGAAGAGGGTGGCGAGAGAGAAAAGGGGAGAAAGAATCTTTTTAAATTTATGTGGGTTTGTCTTTGTACAGAAAGAAGAAAAGAAGGAAAGAATATAAATATAATTGAAAGCTTTGTCGACTTTCTTTTCTTGTGTTTCTCATCAACAACAAACTCACAAGTCACAACTCTTCCGCTTCTTCCCCTTTGTGTGGACTTTTCCCTTTTTTTTCTTTTTTATTTTATCTGTCCATCTTTTTCTCAATTTTATGGTGGGCCATGGCAGTACACACTAGCTCATTTGATAGGGTTTGTAGTTGTAGATTGGTTGAGGGCTGTGGTGTGGGTAGACGCGCTTGGGACTGGAGGTGAGTGAGGACGAAGAAATGGGGCAGATGTAGAAGATAGTGACGTCTGTCAGTTAGTGATGCGGCACGTTTCGCTTCGGATGTTGGCACTCTTTATATATATATTTTTTATATTTTTTGAGTACATATATATTTTTACACTAGCGCAAAGATAATTTGACTAAGTCACATATCAAACAATCTAATTTGGTATCGAACTTGTTATTCATGAAATTCGAACATAAGACCTCTCATTTTTAAGCAGAAAAGAATAACACCATACTGTAATACTGAGTATGTACTTTTATATTTTAATTGTTGAGTTTTTTTTTTTTTTTTTAAAGTAAATCCTTTCCGTAAAAGGGACAAAATTTTATTCCAAAATTAATTTACAAACCAAAGGCCCAAATACACCTGTAAACAAAACAAACAGGGGCCACCCAAGCTAACATAAAAAGCCCAACCAAGGGCCCAAAGCCAGATACATAACAAAAGAAAATTCTAAAACCCTTCTACCACCATTGCAATAGTATTTCCCAATCAAACCGCTTCGATTTCCCCAGCAAAAGCCAAAAATCCTACCAAGCAGCACCGCAGATATTAAATGAAGGAAAATCCCATCATCTAGACACGAACGCCGCCAATCTCTATCAGAAATTGAAAGAAGTTCGTGGATATACCACAAACAGCACTACCAAAAAAGATAGACAATGAAAGAGGTAGTGTTGCAAACACTTGAACAGGCATGACCATTGAAACTCTACGCATCCCTTCGAATGATATCCGAGACGCCATTGAAGATTATTTAGATTTCAAATATTCTTAAAAATTTTGAAGTTGAAAGAATAATCCGATTTGATTCTAAAATTTTGAAATGAAGAGTAAACGTTGTTTTCTATCCAATCAATCTGAAAAACACCGTTACATAATCAACATTTGATGTATTAAAAGTTGATATTGAACTAAGATACTTGTATTTACTTTATACATTTACTATTTAACGGTCAGATTTGCAGCAAAATAGATAAAATATCATATATAACCGCTAGATAATCATCGTATTAAGTAAATGATTGTAATTGGTCCTCCAAATTTGAGTTAATGACACATGGTTTTGGAAGTGTCAAAACTGCCACATAGCCAAACCCGGTCTGACCTCGCCAAAAAACCGGTCACTAAAACCCAAGTTCCCTTCTAAACCCTGTAGTTTTCTTCGTCTACATCTTCGTCTTCCTCAAATTCCAAAACCTAGGCCATCATCCATTTCGGCTAACAATGGCTCTCCAACTGAGATCCAGGCACCGAAACCTCACGAACCCATCTCTCACCCACCTGTTCTGCACCAAATCCTCATCCTCCTCCGACCCATCTGACCCAAAGGACCCATCTGACCCGAAGGATACCGACGCACATCCCCAATCTCACTCTTCCTCTCTGTCTTCCTATTTCAGCGACGTCAAAGCCAGCCTCAGGCAACATCAACAGCAGCAACAACCGCCGCCGCCGCCGGAACAGAGAAGACCCACTCTTCAAAACCCCTCGTATCCAAACCCTTCTCCCTCCAGGACCTCCAAAGTTGCTTCCTTGGAAGAAATCCGCAAAAACCTCTCCGAGTACCGGCGCCGAACCTCCGTGCCGGACCCCACCGAATCAGGCCCTGCAGCTTCGCAACATTCTTCTACGGCTCCAGGTTTCCCACAGCAAATCTCTTTTCAAGAGCTCTACAAGAGAAATGTGCTTGGCAAGGCCGAAGGCGGCAATGCCAATAGTGACCGGAAGCTCTCTTTCGATACGATTCGAGAGAGTTTGAGGAAGATAAAGAATCCCAGTGTGCAAAATGATAGAAAGGACCCTTTGTCATTGTCGCGGTATACAGAGAGTTTGCGCCTGGAGCCGAACCAGCCGAATGTGATCGGTGGGACTGGCACTCCTTTGCCGTCGTCGATTTTTGGTAAGGAGTTAAGAGAGGAGAAAAATGCAGAAAATGGCTCGAATGAAATGAAGACGAATTTCGTGAAGATGTACAGTTATGCAGAGTTGGGGGAGAAGTTGAGGAAGTTGAGGCCGGACGAGAAGGGGCAAAAATGGTTTTCATTGGAGGAGTTAAATGAGAGGCTGATGAAGTTGAGGGAGATGGAAGAGAAGGAGACTCAGGCCGCCATTGGCAACCTTACATTCCGGGATTTAAGGGAAAGCTTGGTGAAGTTGCAGATGTCGGACCAGGAAAAGGCGAAGAAATCATCGAGTAAGTGAGCAGTTTTGTGCTGGATTTCTTTATTGTCTTGTGTTATTTGAAAAGTTCACTTCTTGAATTAAGCAGTCTGTTTGCTGAGATGTTGTACTGATGGAATGGGATGAAATTGAACAGATTCCTGCTCAACAAGCCATTTTCTGGAAAAACTTTTGTGCTTCTTGCTACATAGGAGCCACAATTCCGTATCGCTAATTATTGAATAAGAACCTTTTAAATTATATTTGGATTTAGTTCCAAAGTTTGTTATGACTGTAATGGCTCCAGGCTTAATGACAAGGTAGAGTCTAGTCTGGTACTCTGTTTCTGACAATTTGGGATAAACTTGAATTTTATAGTATTGTGTTGTTTACGTACTATGTTTTTCGTTTGTTTACAGAATTCATAGGTTTAAGTTCGCTTTCATACTACGCGTGAAATTTTTCCATGTTTGGAGTAAGTTAAATGTGCTTCAAATATAGTGATCTTCCCCAACTGAAACTAATTTGCTTTCCTTCCTAGTTTGATTTAAAATTTGAAAACGAGGACTAGGTACAGGAATTGGCTCAAGTTCTGTCTTATGTTTTCTTTCCAAATCGAAGTGCTGGATTATCACAATGTAAAGTAGAAAAGTGACTTAACAAATTTCAGTTTGTTGGTTTGTATGTTTAAAATTTTTAATTTACAGCCAAAGCTACAACAAAAGTTTCAAATTGTGTTGCTCGATTTTATTTTATTTGATGCGTATCTTGCAATTTACTGATTGATTCTGTTGTTGCAGCAGTCCAGAGAATTGATGTCTTGTCACATATAGGTCGAACTCCCAACTTTATGCTGCAACCTCCAAAGGAAAATTTGGTCGAAAAGGCAAGTATAGCTTTTCTGTTAACTTTACACGTCAGTTAAGAATTTGCACAAGATTCACGTAATTCAAATACTCAATTGTCCTTACTCCACCATGTGCTATGATGTTGTCCTCAATATTAATCAGCCTTCATAACAACACATAGTATGCACGACTGTCTGTTATCACTTGAGGTCTTATTTGGTTCATGTTGTATGCTATCTGTTTGAAAGCTCAGAAAAATTTTGGTTTTCACTTAATAGATGCTTGAATTGTCGTGATTCTCACACGAAATAATTCTACATTGCAAATTTTGTTAATTTTGATCAATAGTTTGGTGCCTAATATATTAATAAAATGTTTATGCAGTATTTCCATCCAGATAACATGTCTTCTGCAGAAAACCTGAAACTTGAGCTTGCCAAAGTTAGAGATGAGTTTAAAATGTCAGAGTCAGATTGTGGTTCTGCTCGAGTTCAAGGTATCGGTTTTAGTTTTGGGTTCATTACACCTTTTATTTGCAGAATAATTTTTCTGAGTTTCTTGTCCATCATGCCAAGTGTTCTATCTTTATCATTGGCACATACATTCAAGCTAATTTTTGAATTGTCCAGAAATTTAATTCCTTTTTTCTTTTGGGTTTTTCAATTTACTTGCAAACAATCTTTCAATCTCCTTTCATCCATAACATTTTTGTTATCTTTTGAAAGTTTTCTTTCTATATAAGGCTCTGTTGTTGTTGTTATAATATTTATTCTTTACCAATGCTTGGTGGTTCAAGTGGTAAGGAGCTTGTTCCCCTTAAGCAAGGTCTTGAGTTCGAGCCTTGTGAATGGAGAAGCCAGCATTGGGAGAGCTTCCTCCACCACCCCGCCCCCCCCCCCCCCCCCCCCGCCGCGCGGCCGCGAATGGGGTCCGACCCAGCACGAGGGATTAGTCTCGCCTATGTGCGGGGGGATACCCTGGATTCATCCAAAAAAATAATATTTATTCTTTGCCATCACATTATACTATTCGTAGAGAAGACAAAGGTGAGAAAGGTTACCATGCACAAAGATGTTGACACTGGTTTGCATCACAGGGTTGTGTCCTCTTATTATTTTAACCGAGTGATAGCCCCCTTGACTTTTGCTTTTGGTAAATAAACATCAGAACAAGAAAAAATTCGAGGCACCTTTCCATCATCAATGGAGCTAACTAAAGTAATTAAACAGACAAATAGGAAGAAATGTTTTATGTAGCGAAGGTTCAAGAGTTTTGGAGATGTACTTAGATGGTGGGGTTCAATAAGGGTGTTTTAAGTTCGTATATTCTACAAAAATAACATTGGTTGTCATGCATACTCTTTGTCAAGGGCCGTTTGTTGAGCTTGAATACTGCCAGAGTGGTTCTTTGCTTGGTCTTTGGTGTGGGGTAGAGTCCTCACCTTTGATAATTTCAAGATGTCATTTTGGGTAAATACTTTGTAGCTGAAAAAATGCTAGGAATCAGTTCACCACTTTCTGCTATACTCAGCTTCAGAGTTGTCATCTACTTTCCTCTACTTCTATGTGGTTCAGTTAATTATGTCTGGCTCAGTGAAAGGTTTCCTTTGGAACACAGCTCCCGTGTGTATACGAAGAGACAGAAACAGTAGACACTTTTATGTGAAAAAAAGTTGTCTTGCTTATCAAAGAAGGGGAGAAAAGGAACAAGTTGAAACCGGGATTTATTATTTTAGCTGTTAAAATGGTTGATGACCAAGAACTGATTTGAAGAGAAAAAATCTTCAACCCCACACCCCTTTTGCTGGGGAAAAATAAAGGGTTTAACTGTGCTGAAATTAGTACATACATAGCACGTTTACCCCTTCTGACACTTGATTTGAAGGTTAACTAACGTTTTGTTTTCTTGGTTGCTCTGCAGTGGCACAATTGACAACAAAGATCAAGCATCTATCTTCAGTTTTACATAAAAAGGTCACTATGGAACCAATAATCTTCTGTTTTATGCTTTCACGTTTATATTTCATAAATTTATCGTCATGCTAATATTTGAGGCAATTTGACTCTTTTCTGTTTCTAGTGCACAATTTACATGCTACAACTTTGACTTGGGTTTGAGATAATTTGTGAAGTTTTAATAGTCCAAAGTAATTAGAGATAAAGTTAATGGTCGGCATGTTGGGTGGACCAACGCAATGTATCTATTCCTAGCTTTTACTCTGAAAGTTGACCTTGAAAACAGATGTTGACACTAGTGTGCAACTATCTAGGTGCTGGTGTGTTTGGGTTTACACTCATAAGTTTCTCGTGATTCTGTTTACCAAATTCCGCACTCTTGTAAATACAGAGGTGTGTACTAGACATTTTTAAATACATATCTAACGCTCAGACACCAACATACATGTCTGGTACATACTTGCCACTCTCCCATTACTCTTATAGCTGTTATCATAGTTATTGTTAGCCTTAAGTACTCCCTTTAAACCTCACTGGAGCAAAAACTACTGTCGATAGATATGGGTTGTGAGATATGTTTACTGCCTTGTACCCAATACAGGAATGAGTCGTCAGGGTTTTCCTTGTGACCAAAAAAGTAAAAAACCATATGCTGGTGTTGGATTTTAGGATACCGAATGTGTGCCAAGTTGTTTTATTACTCGATGTAAAATCTTTGCATATTTGTTTTATGTAGGACAAGCATTCTCTGAAGGGTCTTCAAGCGATGGTGCAGCAGAGGAAGAGGTTATTGAAGTATCTTCGAAGAACTGACTGGGATTCTTACTGCCTTGTGCTCTCTAAACTTGGTCTCCGGGACAAGCCAGAGTTTCTTTCTAAACTTGGTCTCCGGTACAAGGAAAATAACAAGAATTAGACCAGTCGGCACTGTTTCTCCGTTTCTTCAGCATTTTGGTTCGTGCCCGGTCAACCATTACTTCTTCCAGTTTTGCAGGGAAGAAAAGCGAAATTGAAGGCCCGTGCTAGTTTCAGTTCTATTTTCTATCTCTACGTTTCGTTTTTGTTTGCTATTTCTCTTCAAGTTTCGGACTTCACTCTGCATTCGATTTCTGGTCGTTTCTTTTTTCGCCGACAGAATGGAATTTTTGTAATTGGATTACAAATTAGGGGATAAATTTATCAAGTTTCGCTATATTAAGCGTAATGAAAGATCTGAATTCATTCTCGATTGGTTTGGATGCAAATTGGTTGAATATTATAGTTCCGAAGCGAAAACCGTCCGTAAAACATACTCTAAACTTGCACAAATACAACCCTTTCACACATCTCTACTCTTAAAAGGCACAAATACAATCTTTTCACTCTTCTTTGCAGAAGTACTATAAATCATGTGTGGTTCGTTTGCCTCACTCACAAACAAGGCACCCATGAAGCAAGAAAAAGTTCCTTTGGGTTTCGGTATGAACATAACCAGGAGGCGGAACTATTTTCTTCAGCGACGAAGAGAAAACCATCCACGAAACAATATCAGCACTGACATTATTACAAGACCTCAAATTTATCTCCCTCAGCCCTTTGCAGTTCTTCACCACTCCCTTCACCCCTTCTGATGTCAAACTCCCGCTGCCCAACAAGTTCAATTTCTGTAGGCTGGGACATCTTTTCCCAATCATAGCCAGTGCCTCATCATCGATTCCCGAACGCATCCATTTCAATACCGTCAACTTCGGAAGTTGAAACTCAAGGAGTAAACTAAGATTCTTCCTCACTCTACCATCTATCTTCAATTCCCTAATCTCAGAGCATCTCTTTAGTACTTCTACAATGCCTTCTTCTGATACTCCCTTACAGCCGCTCAAATCAAGCACTTCCAAATTGGGGAAAATAGATGCGAAACTTGTCAAAAAGGCATCGTCTATTGAGCTATTTTGAGCCAAGTTCAGCGATTTCATTTGATTGTTTGCCTTACAATCCGTCTCAATGTCTCCGTCCCCAATACCTGTTCCTGCCATTTCCATTGTGTTCAAAACCAGACAGCTTGCTATGAGGATATAGAAGGTGATATCGGTCACCTTACTGCAATAATTAAGGTTAATATATCTGATACTATGGAGGAACAGGGATAGCTCGGCCATGTCCTTGTCTCTGAGAAAATGTGCCGACTCAAGATCTAAGTACTCAAGGGACTGGTACTCACTCAACAAAACCCGAATTCCAGCAAAACTGTAGTTTGTACATCCAGAAAGAATGAGCTGCTTTAAAGGCAAATGTGCTTCTGCAACCGCATCCAGAAATTCATCCGAAATCATCCAACCCGAAAGATCAATAGCCAACAAAGCTTTCGAGCTTATGAATGGTACTTGAGGTGGTACATCAAAGGATAGGTTCCCAGTTCTACTAGCCGAAATATAATTCAATTGGCGACAGTCACAGAGGAGCTTAGATATGCCATTCAGTGTTATGAAGTGACAAAAGTTCAACACAATTTGGCATAAACACAAACAGTTGGTGGACAAGAACACAAGCGATTTATCAGTGATGAAGCTATTACCAGAGAGGTGGATCTTTCTCAGGCTCTTGAGCTTCCCCGACAGCGATAAGATGCCCGAATCGGATATCGGCCTCGAGAGAGGGGTGGAATCTGAAACCCCAATTGGGGAGAAACCATATTCATCATCAGGCCAGCCGATGTCAAGCTCTTCAAGGCGTGGAAAAGAATCTGCAATCAAATTCAGATCAGAATCCCCAAAACATCGGATTTTGGAGCAGTTCAGACTCTTCAAATTCTCCAATTTCGAACCCAATGATCTTAAACCAACCGCGGGTAAAGTCGCCTGATCGGAAACGTTGAGGGATTCTAGGTTCAACCCAGATAGCGCAATTTGATGCAGAATTGGGTTCATGTCGCCATGGAATTTGGCGAGGTCGATGTGTTTGAGACGAGGGAACCGTCGGAGAAGACGAGGGAGGAGGGATTGGAGTGCTGGATCGGAGCGTTTGAGTTTGAGAGTGGATAGAAGGCGATTGGTGAAGGAGAGGAACTGCTTGCTGACGAGAGATAGTGAATTGAAGGGAGAGGGGTGGTCTGGGTCTAGGTCTAGCAGTAGCTGTTTGAGTATCAATTCCCAGCATTCTTCTGGCAAATCTGCAGATTTCTCTGCCATTGCTGTTCTTCTCCAAGGTTTGGAAGAAGCTGAAGCGCTAGAAGTGGATGTGGATGTGGATGGGTGGGTGTTGCGGGCTTTAGCTTTAAGAAGGAGTTCACTTAAATAAATAAATATATAAATAAAAAGACCTTATGATATCATGTATATGATATTTCAAATATGGTCACACTCTCTAAAGTTGAAATTTTGGTTTCAAATTTTGAAAATTTTGGTGACTAGCTTCTAGGCAAACCTCCTCGCAGTCTTTGCACTCTTACCTCCTTTATCATTGAGCGGTCATTTAGGGGCCTTAGCTGGTGATCCGAACTGTTTTTCTCTCGACGATGAAGCATGTACCCATTGTTTCATTGGCCGAACTTAACCCTTGTTATTTTGAAGTCATATCTAGTATTTAGATTTTACCTCGATTTGGTACCGCTCTCATCAAAAATCAATTTTACGGTATAGACGCTTATGACCTTCCTCTCTATGACTTGGAGTAATGATTCCTCTGATATTACGACCTTTACCACAACGATGTCGTCCATATGTTGCTGAGGTGTGATGCCTAGTAACGGCTATTTCCACACGCTACTATGCTCTCTTTGTAACGGAATTGAGAGAAAGAATCCAACGTAGATTCTTGAGAGTTGTAATCGATTTTGTTACTATTTTCAAAGCTAATGAGCTCGATTTCCAATTGAATTTAAAGCATGAAATCACTGAGAATGTAATCTCAAAGTTGCAGAGGAATGGAGGAAGGAAGAAGAAGGAAACCAATTGTTCTTCTTCACTAATAAGTAAGACGTCTTAGTATCGAATCTCATGAATGTCGAGTTCGTTACCAATTTATTCCTCATCCCTTAGAATAATATACCATTGTTAAAAAAAAAAAATTTTAAAAAAATTTCTATACCAACACAGCATGTATTCATGGAAGGCAACACAAACCATAAAAGAAAAAGCAACACACTATTTCTAGTGCATTTAGTAACCATATCTCTCATCGAGATGATGTGATACAATATCGTTACTCTTTCAGCATATCTAGTTTTCGTGCTCATCGAGTATGTCTTTGCCAATGCAATCGATCGTAGTACTAAATTGATTTAGAGTATCTTGAATAGCAAGGGGTGTGATATTTCACTCCTTAAAAATACCTATCTGATTGACCTAAAACCCCAAATATGTTTACAATTGAAGTATCTACAGAACAGGATTCAACCTAAAGAAAATATGCCAGAGGCACAAAATTTTGAAAATTATTGAAATATAGTTGACTCTTTTTTTATTTGAACGATACTCTAATCTAATCTAAATAGTAGCTTTGAGATTTATATTTTTAATTTTAGATATTAAGTATCAAGTCCTATGCTGAAAAGTCCTCGTTTAAGTTAAGGTTTCAACTCTGTCTCTGGTCAGAAGCCTTACACTAGAATGCTAAGTCTCGTCTTTAAGGTTTATGTTCTCGAGTTTCGAGCCCTTCCTCGACCCAACACCACCTTGCTTAGCGTATTTCCAATGAGAGACCGTAAGTTAAGGTCTCTACCCACAACAACAAATCGGTCATTTACCTAGAAACATTTTAGCGTGAAACTTATCTTTCTCTCTATAGAGTTCCTTTCGGCGAGGAAAATTTCGAGTTCTAGCAAAAAGTGAGCTCACTTTGATCTCCATGCTAGTGTGGAAATTTTTTTCATCACCCTCTAGGTTTAGTGGGAATTATTTTTCCTTCTTGCCAAAATATTAGCTAGGAAATTATTACGTTTCTCGCTGAATAAAATTTTTAGCAAGAAAAATGAGTCTCACTATGGCACTCTTGCTGTATTTCCCAAATGTCTCAAATACGGCGATGTTTTATTCATACATACAGTGAGAAATATTTTAATGAGGTTGAATAAGGGTTTAGTGAGAAAATATTTTCTCGCAGACAGCCCAAGTTTTTTTAAGCCCAATATTTTTCTAAGGGTCGTTTGGCGTGAAATAAAAAAGAAAAATGAATTACCAACTAAACTCATTCAGTCACTCTGCTTCAGTCTATCGCTTTGTCTCTCTCGTTCAACCACACTCACTTTGTAGAACGAGAAAGCAGTTAAGGGCGTTGCACTCTTGAACGTTCTGAAACACTCTCCAAACTCATTCTTGTTGGTCGAAGACGGTAATGGTAAGCTTTGCAATTTGTTGACACCCCAAAATGTCACATGCAAGCCCGACCAAATCTCAAGACCCAATCGTATAAAAGACCCCAAACCAAGCCTAAACACATGCAAGGGAATAGAATCGAGAAAAATGATTACTTATAATCATGCCACGCTATAGTTATTAAACCAGATAGAAATCACACTATGCCTACGAAAATCCATGCATCTACATCACGCCAAACCTCATCACTTTAAATCACTATTCATGCTAAAATAAGCCCAAGTCACGTGCTCAGGGATTGCCAAATGAATTTTGGTGTGGATCGTTACGGAAGTTCAATAGGCCTACGTGGAGTCAAGATTATGGAAGACTTTGGGTTGCTTAGGAGCCCAAAGATCTAAGCCAATAACCTTTGTAGTCCACATGGGCAAGTTTGAGAGAAGACCAGCCTAGTTTCTTTCTTTCCTTAGCAAACCAACCAATCTAGTTAGGAAGGGACCAAATCCTAGTCCTAATTTCACTTGAAAGCCTAGCAAAGCAGACATTTTAATTAATAGAGAAGTTGACCTTCATTTCCTAGCTCACGCTGAAGATCAATGCTTGAAAGCCAAGAGACACGTTACCAGAAATAACACATGTGGAAGTTGACCCAGAAAAGCAACGCCTCGGAAGAAAGTCCAACGCAAGCTTTACGAGACCAACAATATATATCTGTCTTATACAAAGAAGAAAAGCCACAATGAGACCAGGAGAAAGAAGAAGAAGACCAAGTCATTATTAGAGATTCCTTAGGAATCCTAGAAAGGGGTCATTATCCTACAAAAGGGAGGTTAGAACCATTAAGAGAAATCCAAGAACTCAACCTAGAGAGAAAAGCTTAGAAAGTTAGGTGGATTGTATTGCACCAAGTTAGGAAAATCTCTCCCTTAGTGCAAACAGCCACAAATCCCAGAAAGCATCACCCCTGCAACCTTAGTGTTTTCCATAACCTTCCTCTAAGCATACTAGCCATCAGAAACCTTGTTACCACTCTAGGAAGCCGAGATTATTCAAACAAGAACACCATGCAACCATGCCAACTCTCTCTCTCATGCTAAACTGATAAACTTCTAGCTTCCACATCATGCCTCACTTGAGCAAGTCATTATTTGCTTAACAATGCTATCTTTGAGTCATTAATTCAACTGAGATATTTCCTAAGACGTGCTAATCCTTTTGAGATATTCCAGGATTTGGTACAAAACTGAACTGAGGGAGACAAGAGGATGCTTTCAAAGCCTAAGTCCATCTTAACCTAAAAGTCCCCAACACACCACCTTTTCTTCATTCTCGTCTCTTTGAATCATAACGGCAATTTCCACTTTTCTCTTTTCTCTCTTTTTTTTATTTTTTTATTTTTTTTTATTTTTATTTTTTTCAGATTTGCACTCTAATTTATCTTTTTCTTATTGGGTTCACTTTGTTTCCTTCTTTCTATTTTCCCTTATGTGGTATTTGAGTAATGTTAGGGAGACCAAATTTTTTAAACCAAATGATGTGTCACCAATAAGAAACAAGCATGTTAATCGACACTTAATTAATAATCCAATCATTTACAACCACATCATTTAGTTTGCAAATTTGGTTTAAAAAATTTGGTCTCCTTAACATTACTCGTGGTATTTTGGTTTATAAATATAGACCCGATTAAAATGGAAAATTAATATATTATTTTTGAAATTTTAACTGACAGAATGCCCATTTTGTTGAAAATCATGAATTGATGCCTCTTTCCATTGCACCTATATCACATATTGTTGTCTCATTCTCTCTATCTCCCACCCATTTCAACCATGATCTCTTGTAAGTTTCAATTCAAAATAGTTGATTTTGATCAACTAAGGGTTGTGTCGTTAACTTATATTCAATTGGAAGTAGGACAACTATAATTTATAGTTGGAAAGCATTGAAAAATTGTATACCATCTGCATCTGCATGATCTCCTCTTAGATAAGTTGCTTGACTTTTAATTTTATTGTTTTAACCTCTCATGTTGTCCATGTCGTGAAATATATGTAGATTTAATATATTTATAAAATATGGATAACGGGACAACATTAAATTATGAACTTGGATGTTGTTGCCTGCATGTAACATTTTATACCAACATGTATAGTTTTATATATTCCATTACAAGGACTCTACCGCCACTTTTTGAGAATTCATTTAGGGGCTTCAACTAAATCTTTTTGTTATTGACTCAAAGATTTATTTTGAAGCACATGAAATCATAAAGTTTTATTTTGATGGGAGTTGACACATATTCCCTCCCGAACCAAGCAAAACCCACTCTAGTGTATGTACCAAAAGATGAGACTATTTTAAAATGTTGATAACAGTTCTTTCTATGTATTTGCCTTACAAATTGAACTGATGAATTAGGTTCTTCCGCATATCCGGATGGCTTGAAAAACTGAAGGAATGAGCGGTATGGATAGCAATGGAGGTAGAAAAGGCGGTAAAATTCGTGGCATTGGTCGACAAAGAAGTGTTATGCCCCAAATACAATGGTTCTGCTCTGAATGACAGAATCAACAAGATCATCAGGAAAACACGTCGTGAAACTCTAACCAACGTTATCATCCCCTCTTATGATGTCAAGTTTCTCCAATCAGTCATCTTCTCCACCTCACAGGTTAAACGTGATGAATCGAAGGATGTTCTGCTAGCATATGTCTGTATTGGCACATCCGCAGCACCATACTATGTCCCTCTTTACTATTTCGAGCACAAACCATCAAATGGCATCCCGAGAGCATTTAACCTCGTCGATGGTGAACTTGCAACCAACAATCCGGTACATATATACACTCTTAGACTTCCATTGAATGAAGAAGAGATTATTTGGTGTAGTTTTTTTTACAATTACTTAAAACTTGTATATTTTTAATTTTTTTGACCAAAAAAAATGAGAGAGGGCACGTGCCCCCAGCCCTTCATCAGCTTCGCCCCTGCCACAGAGCATCGATATGAACGTGAACACAGATCAATGCAAGTTCTTATGATCTTATCTGCAAAAAAATTGGTTGAATTAATTGCAAAAAAGTCAAAACAAAAGTTATTGTGCATTCATTCATTTTTTGTTTTAGTTAGAGAAGTGCATGATAGTTTTATTTTCTTGAGTGCAGAATCACAGCTCCCTATATGTATATGTTGAGAGTTGTCCCGCGTGGAAGGAGGTTTGCTATGTGCTTATATGATATTAGGCTACTCCCTATATTGCCAATTGGTTTTATGGTAGAACCTCAAATTTCATCATGGTATCAGAGCAAGGTTATCCACGTGTGAAGCTGAACGGCCACACACGCTTCATGTCACCCAATTGTTGTTCACGTGTAGGTTTGAAAATCCGCCACACGTGCGGGGGTGTGTTGAGAGTTGTCCTACATCGGTGAGGAACAAGATTTGCTATGTGCTTATATGATCTTGGGCTACTCCCCATATTGCTAATTAGTTTTATAATGGAAGCTCAACTTTCATCAATATAAAGATTCAATAGCATGAAGGAAATTTTTTTTCTTCAAACGCAAATAATTTCCTTAGTCTTGTTCGTGAGAAAACAGTTCTTAGATAAATAATATCTGATTACTCAAGGACACAGTAAATATATGAAAAGAAAGCACTCGTACATTTTTGTAAAAATTATTATTCAACTAGCCGCAGCCATCTTCGAAAAAAAAAAAATTAGTTTTAGGGCAGTACTTCAGGAATTGGAGGTGGATCAAACATTGGTGGAAGCTGATCAACAGGAGGCAGAAAAGGAAGTTCTGGTGCTGGTGGTGTGGACCCAAATGGGAATGGTTCCTGTGGAGTTAAGGGCATTTCAGGAATTGGAGGTGGATCAAACGCCGGTGGAAGCTTATCAACAGGAGGCAGAAAAGGGAGTTCTGGTGCTGGTGGTGTGGACCCAAATGGGAATGGTTCCTGTGGAGTTAAGGGCACTTCAGGAATTGGGGGTGGCAGAAAGACTTCTGGTGATTGTGGAATCGGAAGAAACGGTGGCTGATCAATCACACCAGGGTCTGGTACGGTTGGGGTTGATATAATAGGTGGTGCAAACGAATATGGAGGCGGATCACCCAGCAGCGGCGGTGATGTAAATATAGGAACAAGTGGGGGTGATGGAGTAGTACTAGTGTCATCACCTGGTGGTAGTATGTCTGGTGTAGGTGGAGGAAAACTAAAAACTGGTTGGTCTGGTGTTGTTGGTACTAACGGTGGAGGAAAACTAAAAACTGGTTGCGCTGGTGTTGTTGGTACCAACGGTGGAGGTGTTAGCCACGGAAGGGTCGGTGGTTGTATCGATTGATCTGGTGGTGGGGAGGGAAATACAAAAGGGATTGGTGGGGGGAGGAATTCTGGTGGTGGTGGTGGACTTGGAGATGGTGGAGGGGGTGAGGGAACTAAGGGTGGTGGAGGAGGTGGAGAGGGTGGTGGCGGGGACGGAGGAGGCTGTGGCAATGATGGCGGTGGTGCGGAAGGTGGCGGTGATGACGGTGGTGGAGCAGTGGCTACGGGTGGGGGTGCCGCTGGTGGTGGAGATAACACTAGTGGGGGTGGAGATAGTACTACTGGTGGTGGAGATGGGAGTGAAGGTGGGAAGGGGAGAGTAGGAGGAGAAGGCGGAATTCGCGGTGGTCGAGGTGTTGGGGCAAAAGGGTTGTTTGGGGAAGGGTTGGTAGGGAAAGGCCATTGGCCACAGCTTCCAAATAGGTATTGGAATAAGGGATCACAGTTTGATCTTGTTCTTCCTCCTCCACTGCTACCTCTACCTCTGCTTCCGCTTCCGCTTCCGCTTCTGCTTCCGCTTCTGCTTCTGCTGCTTCTTCTGGGACTGCTTCTAGTGCCTCTTGATCTCTTTTCTTCCTCTACTTCCTTGTGTGTAGGAACTTGCTGAGCATCTGTTATTGTTTTTGTGATCAGAAGCAGTGCTAAAATACTCGCAATGACTAGTATGTTTGCTTTCATTTCTGGTGCATGTTTTTCGTTTTTCTTTCGTACTTTGAGAGGTTCAAACTTATATACGGAGAACAAAAGGTTGAGTTTAATCTTATCACTAATTTCGTATCTAAATTTGACTTTTGTTAGATAAAAATATTTGTCAAACATGTTTCTAATTGGTTTAGTATGAGGTGGTGTATAGAAGTCAACTGCTAAACTTGTGCGATGCTTTAAATCCACACCAGTCTGCATTTATGTGCTGCTGTTACCGAGTTACTATGAATCAGATAAGAATCTACCAATATGGATTTGATATTTTGGAGCAACTTTTACACTATCATGTGTTGTTATTAGTTGTTGTGTTACAATATATATAAACGACATTGTTAATACATCATACACTTCAAATATATTGTTACAAAATATATTTAAGCGTTGTAAGGAAAATACATACATAATAACGTGTGACAATCACGTCAAAAAATCGATACAGTGAACATCAGTCTCTCTACATCTCCCTCTGGCTAAGGCTGGAGTGGGTTGCCTAGTTTGAAGTGCCAATGTTTACAACACAACCAAGAAATGAAATGAAATGAAAATATGGTGGGGGTGTCCTGCATGCTGCATCCCTATGTGCATGCTATTGAATACACATTTGCTTCCTTAATTTTGTTAGACTGATATATAATAAAATTCTCAAGCTTGTACTGAAAAACAGTTGGGGAAAGATCCCAATCAATTTAATCTTCTTTTTTAGTTGATGCAGACTGTAAGAAACTGTTAGACCCTAAAAATGAGAAAACTTATGTCGCACACAAGTTGAGCAATTACTGAGTTAACTATGTTTTTATTGTGAATGTAGGCACGTCAACTCGCAATCGAGCTCAGTTGGATGTGTAGAATAGATGTGGTGGTGGTGTTAATACATTGCTGACTTTGCACCTGACCAATTGCAGCTGAGGAAAGAACGCCTCTCGCCCTAGAGTCCTAGAACATGAAAGCAAGGTTGCTTAATTCACTGCGAAGTTCAGGATCTTTTGCACCAGTTTCGACGACTTCAACTATATTTGTGAGTATATAAGTGCGTCGAATCGGTATCAGGCTGTATGAGAAAAGATACTCAAGAGAGATGAGTGTCTTTATGGTGAATGTGGTTCAGCTTGTCACGCCCCGATCCCAACATACATCCAGGATCGATATGTGACGTCACCCAATTACTCGTATATCTCACATACCCCATCTCAGGAATATGGCAAATCACAATTCGAGACTCAAATTGTAAAGAAATTTTTCGTTTACCTTATGGCTGCATCTAACCTTCTCGTTAGACTGCCAACGTACCCTCAATAGGGATCAAGCCATTCATAGTTCACTATCACAAAATCAGACGTTTATTCCACTAAGTTCAAGCAAAAAAGCATAGTATTCCTTAATCATTCAATATAACCTGACAACATGTAATTCCTAGACTCATGCTACATAACCAATCCCCATGAAAACATGATTCTCTCCCATCCAACATATAAATCATTATGTCTCATCATGATATCGCAATTCACAACACATCATATTTAAGAACCGATTAAACACAAAACCATCCTCTAGCCGCATTAATTAATTAATTTGATCAAAGTAATAACAATCATTCCCATATCTTCTAAATTCATACCTTATGAAATCATAATCGAATCATAGAAAATCCCTAAGGAGTCACTTAGACGTCCAACATCTTTTCTAACTCAATTCACAAGACTCTCGAAACCATTGACACAAATATATATATATATATATATATATATATATAACTAAGGCTAGAGTGTCACAGTTAGGCCAAGCCTACTTCTCCAAACAATGGGATTTTAGGCCACTCCACGAAATTCAACAACCTCGGGTTCTAAACCACTCAACGGAACCAAACCAAACCAAATATGTACCATGTACAACTAATTATCATCACCTCTAGAATGCGTATGGTCCCCCATCGCGGATATACCAAGCAGGACTATAGGCATAAACTCATCGTGTAGGCAGTGATCACCTATCGCAGATATACCAAGCATGATCACCTCTGAATACATATGGTCCCCCCATCACGGATATACCAAGCAGGACCATCCACGTACCACAACTACGTGGTGCAATCTCATCATCACACATTAAACATAATTATACGCATACATGCTATCGATTCCACATATCAACCAGCATCTAGTCATATGGAGCACAAAACAAGGAATTCTCTTAATTACTATTTCTACTAAAAATCTAATAAGGTACCTAACTCA
Source organism: Pyrus communis (assembly GCF_041283825.1). NCBI lineage: Eukaryota > Viridiplantae > Streptophyta > Magnoliopsida > Rosales > Rosaceae > Pyrus > Pyrus communis. Next base: position 23,224,277 of record NC_142581.1, read on the forward strand.
TCTCCTGACTTCCATCTCCATCTCATGATAGGTAATAGTGCCAAGTTCAAATAGGTATTCAGTTGGCAAGCATATCCAAATAATTATCAAACAATATTTAGATCCCATAATTGTCATAACATTCATTATAATTATCATTCACATTATTAAAAAGTTAATTAAACACATATGTATCACAAACATCAACAATACACAAGCCAAATCATAGTTAATTAGCATAGGTCTATGGCTAAATATATAAAATTCACATTTCAATAGAAATCATAATTATAAGACCAATTCATATTCACAAATGATAATAATATAAAATTTTAAGATAATAATCATATATTTAGGTCACTATCTAACCAATATAGGCCCACTAGATTTTCACTAGTAATTTCCTAAGGTCCGTAAACCATATCTACAATAGCATACTAAAATTTGGTGTCAATTCAATGGTAAGATCGTCAATTGTTAGAATATTCAAGTGGCAGACCCTATCGAAAATATATTCAACCAACAGCATTTCATAGATCGAATGTTACATATCGAAAAATTCGACTTCTTCAAAAAATTCTCAAATTTTATAAGAATGAAGATCTCAACAAGTAGAGTAAATTTTATACCTGCAGCCAAGGCCAATTTGGCCGGAAAACACCTCAAACTGGTCACGAACCGCCGGAAACCCTAAGGTGGGTGTTCTTCAATTCGACTTCCTCGGTGTTCCAACGCCCCTACAATCTGTTGGGTCAAGTTCCTGGGTTCAAGGGAAGTTGATTAAGGATGATGGTGAATGATGATACTCTCCGAAACGACAATTCGTCGTCGAGAACCCCTGGTTTCTCTTGTAGAGTTCTACCCGAATTAAACCTTAAAACCCTTGATTTTTGGTGGAGATGGAAGATGGAAGGTGATGGAAGATGTGGCAGGTGTGGGATGGTTGAAGATTACCTAAAAATATGGTGGAAGATGGCTGAGTTTGGACCGGCTGAAGATGTGGTGTTGTGGTGCCCAGTTAGCCGAATGGAAACAAATCCCCCCATATAATTTTTGCCCATTTCCACTTATAATGGCCGGTCCTTTCATCCCAAAAAGTGTTTGGGCCTTTTTACCCCTAAGTGGAAATTAAAATAATTCCCACAATCTATAGTTTCACAACTTCAAACGTCCGTAACTACACCGTTATAATTCGGAATCGTCAACGGCTTTTGTCTACGCGCGTGGGTTCGAGACCTATTCGAAAACATTACTTGTGACCTCAAAAGGTCAACGAGTAAATAATAATTTTCCAAACTTCACTCTTCGTAACTAGTTTAATTGAAATCTAATTTCAAATAAACTAATATAAATTCTCGAAAAATAATATAAAATCTCAATAATACAAATACGTTGATTATAACAGTGAAATCCAGAAACGGGATTTCACACAACTGCCTGGATGTCATACTATGAAGTGCACATGGACGTAACCAATCATAGAACACCTCTTTTTACTGGAGAGGTTTTTTGCATTAAGCGTTTTGAGTTGTTTGTTGAGTTGAAAGGGGCTTCTTATGTTGCAAAACCACTTCTATTTATAGTGGTGGGTTTCATGGTAACAAGGTTTGTGGAGGTAGAGTCTTCTTGGTAGGACTATACCTACTTGGCACACACCTAGATATCCTTTGAATTTCTCTCTTTATCCCTCTTTTTAGCTGAAACACAATCTCTATCTAGTCTTGACCTCTTTGACTTAAACTAAAATTCTGAACCTAGTCTCCTTATATACTTAATTAATTCTTATTTGATCAGCTATAGGTTTCGATTCCTGGAATAATTTGAATTTTACCAAAACCCATTTTGATCCTTAACAACCATAATTCAACTAGGACTCGACCGAGCCACGCCTAAATCTGATCCCTTAGCAGTCCCACTGATGAGTATATTTTATATTATATATTTAACCCTAATCTTTGTATATTTTAGCTCTTAATTTGGAAGAATTTTGATACTTTGAATTGTATTTCCAATATAGGACTTTCAAATTCCTCTGGATCAAAACATAATCAAATGGATGAATTTTGGAGTAATTCCAATTGGAGGATGCTTGCGAGTCACTCGGCTTGATCGTGTCATGATATCATATTTTTCCACCAAGTAGTTATTTTCTGGCAATAAAATAAAGGAGCATTGCACGGTGCTGGAAAGTGACGTTTCTAGGCTTTAATTGCATTTTTGGAGCCCAAGATAACCTCGGATGAGTTTGTGGCCTTTTGGAGATATGTTCAGAACGTCCTGATCTTCAAAACAAGCAATCATGAGCCAGATTTGGAGGATATTTCAGATTAAAACGTGGCTGGACAGTTTCCTTGCAGATTCTCCTAGCTCAATTAGGATTTTATTTTCTAAAATATTTTATTTATTATTTGGTTTCTAGTTGGAACAAAAGACTATTTTCTAGGGTGTGTGCGTTGGTTTTTAGGCGTAGGATATAAAGCCTTGTAGTTCACAGTTTTTCCTTTCACTTTCTTTTATGAAACTTGGAGACAGAGAGAATTGCTAGGATTCTTGAAGATTTTTTACTTCAAGGTGTTTTCATTCTTATTCATTTTAGCGATATTTATTTTTATTTTTATTATGAGTATGCGTAACTAATTCCTTTGCTAGGGTTAGGCCATGAGCCTTAGCATGAATATGTAATTTTATTAATTTTCTTGTGAATGGATGCATGCTTGGTTTGAATTATTAATCACCGCGATTAAAATTATCTATATATTTTAATGATTGATCACCATTAGGATTAGACCTGGCATTTGTGTCGTGTTTTCTGTGTTCATGTCATACCCGATATCTTAACGGGTCGTGTCGTGTAACACCCGTTAAAATAAACAGGTAAAATGACCCAACTCGAAATCGACCCAGTAATATTAACAGGTAAAATGACCCGACTTGTTACCCGTTAAGAAAAATATATTTTAAACCAATAAATAATCAAATGAAAAATATAATACTAAATAAGCATATACATATCATATTGTCACATCCAAAACATAAAAATGCATTTTTCTTTTTAAGTATATTTTTGCTTACCTAAATTGATCAAATGGTAAAATTGGAAAATATTGGAATAGAGAAGGGTTTTTTTTTTCGTCCAAAAAAGTTCTAATAATATAAGTGAAATAGAATCCAACGATACAGATTTACTCTCATTTATCTTACGGCTGTTATTTAAGTAAAGTCTTTAATAGTTTTTTAATTAATGTAGAAGTGTCAAAAAATATAGAAAAAATATATATAAACGCTCGTAATGACAAACTTTACAACTTTCATGAAGAGCTTAACTTTGAAATTCGCCACAATAATCATATAAATCATAGATCAAAATTTAACCATTGATTGTTGTTTATATTTACGCTTCATTGTTCCCATCAAATTTTGTTTTTTCATATTTTCCTTTTTGAAAACATTATCTATTAGAGGATGCAAGAAGATGAACGGTTTGGATCGTTGATATTATATTCAGAGTTTTACGGTTAGTGAAAATATTGCTTGATATTTATAAAGTTTTACAAACTATATGACATCGACTCATATTTCAGTTAACCGTAATTATCGAAACATGATATCAAAGATCTGAACCGTTCATCTTCTTCCATTCGGTAGATGATCATGTTTTCAAAAAAAAAAAAAAAATGAAATTCAATAAGATGAATAAAGCGTAAATGACAATCGACGGTTAAATATAAATTTAAGGTTTATGGATTATAGTGTTGGATTTCGAAGTTGACCCATTCATGAAAGTTATAAAGCTTGTCACTATGAGTGATTGTATATTTTTTTTACATTTTTTACACTTTTACAATAATTATTATTAATTTTTCCCTTAAATAAAAAACATTATTCATGAGGGTTTGGAGGATTTTAAAAATCTAAACAATAATGTAAGTGTAACCATTATCTACTCGTGGAGGAATAACGATGAATCACGAGTATTTATATAGGGATGTGCTATCCACACACCCCAAATTACTTCTCACACACCCCTTATTAATTTATGTCCGTTGATCTTCTTCAATTCATCCGTTCCGACGGATGAAAATTAGAAGGGTGTGTGAGAAGTAATATGGGGTGTGTGGATATCACACCCCTTTATATATTCTTTCATATTTTTTCATACTTGTATGTATGCCTTCTTAGTTCTTGTCTATACAAATATTATACTAGTTTATTTTAATTTTGGACAACATGTTAAGTAAAATTTATCCTAGTAATGATAGTAATGAACTCTCATAATAAAAATAAATAATGACTAAAACTTTTTTTTTAATAACTTATATAGAATAATAATACAAAACTATATATTTAATATAGAATACATTGTATATATTAATATGGCTATTGTATTTTATAATAAATCTTTTAGTAATTAAACTTTAAAATTATCAAAATAAGTTTTTCTTAACGGGTTACCCGCATGTATACCCGTGGGTTTTTAAAGGGTCACCCGATAATGACCCTATTAGTTATTGTGTTGACCCGAAACGTGTTATTTTCGTATCGTTTTCGTGTCATGTAAAAAACTGCTGGGTCTAATTAGGATATTTAGACAAGTAATTTGATGGAATTTCTGTTGGAACATCACCCTGAAATTGAGGAGGGCTTCTTGTGATTAGTAATTGTAAGTTCACTTAAGGTGAACATTACGCTCTTAAGGGTTGCATGGTTTTTCAAAGGGTTTTCACGAAACTTAATGAGTCTTGCATGTTTATATTTGATCTGAATATCACAGACAAATTGCATGTTGGATATACATTTTCGCTTGAACATCACAAGGAAAATATGCATTAGGAAACCTAACCTTCAAAGCATGTATGTGGAAATTCATAAGTAATTGATAGAATTGCATAGGATTGTGATGGTGATGGCTAAACCTTAGATTTCTCTAAATTGTTAATTTTAAAAAACGTTTTTCTTCTTTGCTGTTATTATTTCCAAACTTTCAGATTTCTTTTATTGTTAATTTAATCTATTTAAATTCATAAATCTCAAATCTTTGATAAAATTTGTTTTAATAATTAATTAAGAGTTAGTTTAATTAGAAATTAGTCAAACACAACGACCTTGCATGAACATTTACACTACAATTACCTTATATTCTTACAAGTATTTTCAGTGATTTTAACCCTATTTGCGCAGGTACTAAAAATCCTATCACCCACTTCTATCAGAACTCAGCCAAATCAATGCTCTTCTGGGCTGGGACCCAACTGAGAAATCAACCTTGGATTAAAAGTTAAGGCCTTCCAACCCAAAATATCATTTTTCATCCTAACTTTGCATTTCAGGCCCAAACAGAAACAAATAAATATACTTCATGGTTTGAAATCTATGCGACTGGTTTATTTATGCTAAAAAATTGCCACCTCTAACATGTGGATACATGTCTAAGCATTTTATCTAACAATGTTGTGTTTAATAAAAGGGAGACCTCATTTTTGTAAATTATATTTAGGGCTCATTTGAAAGTATTTTTGAAATTACTGAAACCACTTTTAAAGAAAATACTTTTATATTCCAAAAGCACTTGAAATTGTGTTTCTTGCAGGAATCACTTCAAATATTTTTTCAGAATTCACTTGCATATTTACCAATGATTGGTTTCTAAAACATTTTCACATAAAGCACTTCATCCATTTTAAAAACATTTCTATACAGGACCTTAAACTATCTCTCTAATTAAAATAGGGTCCACAACATAGTAGTGGATCTCACCTCTACTAGTTATATAGTTTAGATGTGGATTACAATATGTGATATCCTAGTATTTTCCTTAATAAACTATCTAATGGCCCACATAGTATAGAGGTGTACTATCCACACATTCATTTTTATTTTTTACACACTCTTCTAATTCATAGTCCATTAAGATTAATGTTTGTTTTAGTTTTCTTTATAAATAGGATGTGATCGGTAACTTTGTAGAATAATAAGTCGGATAAAATGTAGTCATCTAGTTCAGAGATGTCTTGACATTTTTTTTGTTTCTTTGTTTTCAATTAATATAGTGATTTTATTTCTGTTAACATGTTCTGATTTTCAACTTGGTATCAAAACATGTGCGATCCTTGGGGGCTTAATTTGATGATGTATTAAAGTTGAAGCTGAAACCACCCGCCTAAGGCCAGAACTGACGAGTCCACGCACCACACCCACCGTATCCACACACCACACCCAACGTGTCCACGTACCAGATCTAGAAATAATAAACAACCATTTTTTAGTGTAATGCATAAGAGTAAAGAATTTAAACTAGGAAATTTTACCGAAAAACTTCTGGTACTGTTCATTTTAACGAAAAATCATATTTTTACACTAAAAAGTCAATCCTGGTACTATGCAATTTACTCTTTATTTTGTTCTTATCGTTAAAACTTAAAGTTTTCAAACCATTTTCATTCGTTTTCATTTCAAACTAAATCACATACCACTAAATCACACATAAATCAACTATAATAATTAGGTATCTAAATGATTTTTCATTTTTCATTCTCATTCTATTGCCAGAGTTAAAAAAGAACGAAATGAATTAGCATGAAATGTAGTGATAAAATGAGTCAAAACCAAGATAAGTCAAAATGACGACGTAGAAAAACGAATTAGTTTTTAAGAAAAAACTAATAAAAAGGATTTGAAAATTTCGAGTTTTAACCAAAAAGACAAAGACGTGTTGTAAGTGAATAACATCATGAGTGACTTTTTAGAGTAAAAATATCTTTAACATTAAAAATGAATAATATCATAAATGTTTCGTTAAAATTCTTTATTTTTTTAATAGATATTAGGTATGAAAATTTATTCTTTTACTTTATGGGTAGAAGATAATGACTAACATGGCCCATGATATTTTTGGCCACGGATAATCTCCCGAGGAGGACACTGCTCACGAGGAAAGACAACCTTCTCCCTCCCACTTTCAAGTGTCGACATCATCCCATCCATAACGTTTTTCAAGTCTCAACTTTCAACCTTCTGACTGATGACTGCCACACGATTTCATGCCCCATTTGGCTTTGCCTAGTTAGTCGATAACAGACAGACAAATCACGTTAAAAAAGTGCTTTCTTTGTTTCCCTGCAATACAGTCTTTGTCCCCGTCACCTCTCCAACAAAATCATTCAAAACAAACAGTGTCCAAACACCCCTTCACTTTCTCTGTCAAAATTTGGACATGGAACTTGCTCTTCTCTTAATACCCATGTGGGTTTTAGCTACCCCTTTGTTGGTAACCATAATTGAGGCAGGAAGAGTCTTAGAGGCAGCAAGTTCCACCATTTCTGGCCGCATTATGCCTCTTCAGGAACAACCCATCACGCAGTTTTCTGTGAGAATGGAAGCTCAATCTCCAGGTATTTCTACATTCCCCATTTTTGTTTCTTTTCTGTTTTATGTTCTATTTTATTCGAGCGATACTAATCTAATCTGAACTACGGGAAGGGAAAGTGGGATTAGAAATTGGTGGAAAGTCGCACACTACTCTGGGCAAAGTTTAGTTTCTTTTTCTGTTTTATGTTAGTTTCACATTATCTTTAATTTAAGTTCTGCTTATTAAATGGGTTAATGACTTTGTTTGATTTCTAAATTCTGAACCAAATCACTAAAATTCCGACTAAACGAGTAGAGTCTCAGTTCAATTAGTTCATCATTTATACTATTTAATTTCCCGTTTCTTTTAAGCTGTTGTGTTCTTGGAATGCCTTGGCTGCTGAGAAAATGCAGTGGAAAAGAAAAGAGTTGAATAATTCAATCTCCAATTATTGTTCATAAGAAAGCTCTTGGGGTACCCCATTGTCCACTTTCACTTTTGGAAAATGGTTCTCATGTAGGTCTGGTTAAAAGCTTAAAGGTAATAAATTTGAAATTGATCTTGCAACCTCTTTTGGTTGCTTACAAATGTGGGAAAGGAAAAAGGAAATTCAAATTGCGAACCTTTACATTATTAGTATTCTGAAACTGAAACCATTAAAAAGCAAAAGGTTCTTCTCAGTTGTGACTTTGTTTCTTTACTTTTTATGAGAAAATTGGAAAAGTGTAGGAGGACATATAGATACGAAAAGTATGAAATTTTGTTCTCTTTCCGTCCTCCATGTTTCAGACAGATTTCTCAGCAACCAAACATAACAAAGTATAAGATTTAGTTATAGATCATCTTTATATCTTACGAAAATGTGTTGGTGTTCCGAATTCTATGATTTGGCTTTTATGGACTTCATGTGTACACTTGTTCATATCCTCGTTAATTGGTCACTTGATTCCTAATGAGGTAAAATTTGGATCTTTTTTTCTGTTAAAGCAGGATTGCCTGAGGTTCGAGTGGTTCACCATTCTGAGTTGAATAAGAGAATTCTTATAGCACTCATTGTTGCTTCCACACTCCTTGGGGGAAGCTTGCTGTTCCTGTCATGTTTTTGGATCTGTAGACAGAAAACCCTGAAACACTATATTGGGAAAAAGGAAATGACAATGGGTATCCTCTTTACATTTAACATTGCATTCTCTATAAGTTCAATTGCTCATACTCTAACGTTCTTCTTTTCCCTTCCCCCACCCCATCCTTTTAATATCCAATTGAAGAGGCTGCAAAAGGGGTTCCATCAAATCCAATCATGGTTGAATTTAATTCCTTGAGGGTCGGGAGTAGGAAGGGTTCAGTTGCGATATTCAATTATCCATTGCTGGAAGCTGCAACAAACAATTTCAGTAAAAGTAATGTCTTGATTGAGAGGGGTTCTGGACTTCTCTACAGAGCTAGTTTTGATGAGAAATTTATTGCGGCTGTTAAGAAAGTAAATAGCGCAAGGCAGGATTCTGAAAGAGAATTTAAGGTATTTCCATCTTAAAATGGTTTGAATTCGCTTTTCTGAATATGATTTTCTTGCTATGGGTTTACCTTTTTTTATGAGTACTTGTTGTGCAGAATGAGGTGAACTGGTTGAGCAAAATCCAGCATCAAAACATCATCAGACTTTTGGGTTACTGCGTTCATGGCGAAGCAAGGTTCCTTGTTTATGACATGGTGCAGAATGGGTCCTTAGATACTCAATTGTGCGGTATGAATTTTCTATCAGTCTCTAGTTTTGCAGACGACAAAAGACATTTGCAAATGCTCATCACGACATACCATTTATTTTTTACTCATTTTGACTAATCTTGCAGGACCTAGTCATGGGTCCTCTTTGACATGGCATCTACGATTGAAAATTGCTGTAGATGTAGCCAGGTAAACTCATTACTTATTGTCACCCTCTTTCTTTCTTTATTTCTTACATAGATATGTACATTTGTTTGTTAATTAGCTTTTTCCACTACCATTAATGCTCTTTTAGGGGATTGGAATATCTTCATGAGCATTGTAATCCCCCTGTGGTGCACAGAGACCTTAAATCATCTAACATTCTTCTGGATTCAAATTTTAATGCTAAGGTTAGATCCATATACGAGGCCATATTATTGATTACCATAAGAGATTAGTTGTCTGATGAGTTTTGCCTTGGTTTAGCTTTCAGATTTTGGTCTTGCTGTAACTTCTGGGGTGAAGGATGAGGACAACTTAAAGCTGTCTGGGGCTCTAGGTTATGTACCACCAGAGTACATTTCGGATGGTATGTGGATATACAATCTAAGTTCGAATATGCTGGCGATGTCCATTTTGAGATGAAACTCTAACCAGCAAAACTGCTTAAAATTCTAGAGCATTTTTCATATCGTATCTCCTGTCAAGAAATTAGTTAATGTCAGTGTGGCTGCCTTAAAAAGCTGTGATAACTAATCATCCATTCCCACTAAATTAGTCTTCAGAGACATTATTAGCTCTTATGTTTCGGACAAGCACCATCACCCTAAATAGATCATCCCCAGTGGCCCTTGAAGTGATCCTGGTAATCTTCTTTTTTCTGGCCACCATGTAGTTTTGCATTACGCCTCTTTCAATTTCAAGGCAAACAACTCTCATGGCGAAAAATAATACAAATAAACCAGTTATTTAGCCAAATGCTTGCATCCAAGAAATTGGCCTTTATTCAATTTCATTGTTCTGCAAGTGTAGTAATAGTGAATTGTCTTAAGAGTATTGCCCACGCCCTGATTTTTTCACTGATGAGCGTTAAGTAATTCTGAGGATAATATGTAATTTTCTTTGTTTTTTAGGTCAATTAACTGATAAGAGTGATGTCTATGCTTTTGGCGTTGTCCTTTTGGAGCTCTTGATGGGAAGAAAGTCGGTGGAAAGTAACACTGGAGCTGAACGTCAATCTATAGTCACATGGGTATTTATTCTCAAGCCCTACGATGGTCCTACATTAGTTGTTGGAAACTTCATGTATCTGTTGATTTATTGACATGCAGGCCATGCCCCAGCTCACTGACAGATCAAGGCTTCCAAACATTGTGGATCATGTGATCAAAGATACTATGGATTTAAAACACCTGTACCAGGTTCCTTGGTGAAATCGACTAATATTGATACTTTTTTTACTTGTATGATCCTGTTTGAATTGCTAAGTTGGGTTTCTTGTGCCATGAACAGGTTGCCGCTGTAGCGGTACTATGTGTACAACCTGAACCAAGTTACAGACCATTGATAACGGATGTGCTGCACTCGCTAATCCCTCTTGTGCCTATTCATCTCGGAGGGTCGCTTAGAATTACAGGGAATGTACCTTCGGCGTGAGCTGAGTCTTCCCATAAACTGGTAGAAGTTTTATACATAATCCAGTGCCAGAGATGGTTACGTTTCTTATAACTCTGGAGGATGGTCTGAATCCGCGGATAGATTTCCTTATGTACTTGTCATTGTTTTTGTGTATCATTTTCCTCAAAGGATTCAGATCCGGGAGGCGTTGCTAAGAAATATACCAGCTTATTTTTGTTGCAGTTGTATGTAAATTGAAACACATTGAAAGTAGACGTTTCATAGCAATCAGAGAAGCTTTTGCCGTTGGATTACTCAGGACAGTTTTTTCCTTGGATGATTCCTTGGCATGTTTACCTGTGAGCTCAAGTGATGCAAAAACCATCTCCAATGAGACACTAAAGGAGTTCACACACCATCGTATGAACTTCACTATAGGGACGAAAGGCATTCGAATGGGTTAGACGAATTCCTTATAGTATAGGTGCTGGAAGTGTGTCATAAAACTCAATCATAAAATGATATTTTACCGATATTTTATGTATTAAACTTATTTATTTAATCGAAGGACAAATGTTATTGTTTACAACTATCTCATCAATTGTTATATGCTTAAACAACAAGTTTGATAAATGTGTAATCGAGAGACCATGGCCCCGTCTAGTAGGCAGGATGAGATGAGTTATATTTTATTAAACTGGCCTTGTAACCCATCCTATGTTTATTGTGTCAAAATGTATTTTAGACAGGACATGACATGACATGATATGTTATTAATTCAAAATATAGTGGTTATCTAACCTAACCTCACAGGTGTTCCTATCTTAAACTAAAAAGAAAAAGAAAAAGAAACAACTACAAGTCAATGGTATCGTGTGCCAAATGAAAACAAATTGGTAAACCTAAGCAGACAATTTGCCTCATGCCATACGCCAAATGAGCAAAACTACAAATGCTACCAACAAAATTTTTCCTCCGATCACTTTAATTAATTAAGTTCTTTCCAAAGTTCCTTGAGGACCTGAGGTGTACAATTACAACCATTGATGCTGATTACCACAATTTTTTTTTTTCACAAAAAATATTAACTATACTAAGGGGGTGGGGGAGTTGGCTAATCCTCACAATAACTAGCAATAATGTAGTTCAAATTCGCATTTGGCGAAAATCAAATCTAAACCATCTCATTTACACGTATAGAGAAATACCATTAGACTGTAATACTAAATTGTTGATTACCACAATTAAAATGAGCACTAATCTCCCAGAAATAAAAATAAAATATGTATCACTCACTTTCTTTGTAAACATCAATAAGTTTAAAGCTAACCAAAACATTATGTCTTAGGCATTTAAAATTTTAAGTAACAAACAAAAGCATATCAACTATAAAATACACATTTTATAGAAATATCCGCCTAATTAACGAGATAGGATGACAAAATCTCATAAAATATAAAACTTAAGACATGAAAAGGTCCCAATGATTCAAAAATGTTTTTATTTTCCAGCAAATAAAAACATGTTTTAATACCAGCCAAACTCAATGATTTAAAACCTACATGCAACAAAAGGTCAACGATGTTATCAAAGATTTATATAATTAATTACTGATACATTGTAAAAGGTCACACTCCAACATCTCATGGATTTCCTCGATTCACTTTGATTTCACACTAGAGAAGAATATCACTACTTAAATAGACTCTCCCTGCAGAATTTCCAACCCTAATCAGTCTAATATTCCTCACAATTACAAGGAAAACAATGTCGATGTCGACATGGCTCTGCACTAAAAGCACCAAGAACATGCTTGTAAAAATTGTTCACCCCGGAGGGCATGTGGAGCTGCACGATAGTCCTCTTCTCGCAGTGGAGATCATGCTAAGGAATCCGCAATGTTGCGTTGCGCACCCTCACATTTTCCAGCAGCCATGGGCGATTGTGGAGCCGGATACCATGCTAAGTCTAGGGCAAAAGTACTACGTCGTGCCCGTAAGCACGATTCGGAAGCTTCAAAGGCTCTCCATAAAGTATTCACCCACTTCAATTCATGACACTCAAAGAAATGTGACACCCCCACCAAGCAAAGAAGATGAGAAACGTGATGACATGCTTTCTAATTATTGTAATTGGTTTTACGCAAGGAATAAAAAATCTTCCAAGTTTTCGTATGCTTGTGTTTGTAACCATGAGGAAAACAATGTGAAGGAGGGAGGATGTTTTTCTGAAGATAATTGCTTTGCTTGCTTTTTTAAGGGGGCAAAGATTAAAGAAAATGGCGGCGATCACGATTCGAAAGAGGAAGCAGAATCATCAAGCAGCAGCATTTCATCTTCTGAGATTGAGACAAAGACGCTTACAAGGAAGAGGAACAGGAATTCTACAAAGCACTGGGGCAAAGATTCAACACCTAAAAGATTGTCATCCCTAGATCATTGGCAGCCAAGTCTAGAGAGCATCCATGAAGAATGAAATAATTAATTAATTAACACCCTTTTGTTTGTTGGGATCCATGCTCTTTCTTCAGTTGGGTTAAGAGAATCACCTAATTGAATACCATTGAGAATAGATTTTGATTTAGTTGTGTATATACCTTTGAAATTGCTGGATGTGGCTATTTACATCTTGTTCTTACTTGGCTTAATAAGCAAACAAAAACTTCATCAAATCCTATTAATTTAGCACAAACTTTAATTAGTAATTAAATAATCTTGAACTTGATCTGGATGTGTACTATGTAGAGTAGAAGGGTACTTTCTTGTTCCTACTCATTGCACACTATGAAATTTCTATTAGTTATTGGTAGTAGTAATTTAATTTCTTAGAAGTCTCAAGTTGGAATAGCATGGTAATACTTGTGTCCACCATATGGGGGTATCTACTTGTACACCCACATTCATGGTTAACGGAAGTTCATTGTACAAACATTATACGTTTTCTTTCATTCTCATTGTCATCATTTAAAGATTATCTATCGAAAAATATATCAAGTTGAAGATCGTTTATTCAGTTGTATGTATTAAATAAATGTACTATTGTTTATGAGGATGTTACCTTTTTGCCAAAACCATTACGTTTGATATGACTAAAACATCTCAAAATTGATTGACCTTTTGCAGAGATGATATTTAATTATGAAAAGAAAATTAGTTTCGATTATTGTTAAAATATGTTAATCACAAGTGAGTGAACAAATACGCGTGCATGAGTGTGAACACAAGATTGTCTAATTGATGGTAATAGTGGTTATGTCTTTATCTATTTTTATTTTTAAAGAAAAGATCCACGATGTGAGGGGATTTTATTGATAATGAAAAAAGAAGTTACACTTAGTCAGGGGAGACATAAATCTTACCCCTCCTAAAAAATAGAGAGAGAGAAAGTTTAAATGAAAAAAAAAAAAAAAAAAGTGGGGTTTTGTTGGGGGGGGGGGGGGGGGGAGGGGGGGCCGGCGGGGAGTTAAAAAATCTTACCCCTCTAAAATGAGAACAAGAAAGATACAAAGAAAAAAGGGGTGACATGAACCTAACCCCTCTAAAGTCAAAACAAGTCGAACAACACCACAAGGTTAGAAAAAAGAAAACAAAAGGAGAGACAAACTTATATATCGAGATGTACATCAATTTGAGAAGTGGAAGCCATGCAAGCCAGCATAGTCTGAAAACAAAGCAGCAGGAGTCGCCGCCTGAGGTTAATCATGCCATACAAAAGTTGGAGAAGACGAGCCCATATTTGCAAAATTGTCTGCAACAACATTTCCTTCGCAATATATGTGAGCTGCCTAGAAAGTCATTTTCTGAATGTGGTCCAGACAAATATAAGAAAATGCTAAAGAGGATCAAAACCAGTTGATTGGAGAGCAGAAATAACACTGAAAGAGTCATTTTTCAGCAAAAGACAATGACAACCCCATTGATATCCAAACTGTACACCAATAATAATTAAATGAGAATTAAGCCGAAGCTTAACGAGACAACTTGGAGCTCACGGGTTCTTCAAGTTCAGTACCTCCAGCCTCCAACCTTCCATGCAAGATTACTTTCCTAATCCTCAGGTCACAGTGAGTTTAGCCATGGTGGTTTCAAGATAAAGCTTGGACATAAAGATTGGCAATTCGAGGTGGTGGTGTTTGGTGTAAGAGAGAGAGAGAGTTAATGAGGGAATTTGAGAGTTAGAGAGAGTTTTAGAAAAAATAAAGAGGAACAAGGAGCTGGAGTAGGGGTTTAAACCCACTTAAAATATACCCAATAAAATTATCAAATTGCCCCTCCATTAATTTAATTAACTTGTTTCTCATGACTCCCAATTTGATTTCACTTTTGCCCACGCACTCCTGAGTAAGAAAACATAACTAATAAAATAGAAAATATGAGAAATTGGAATTTAACTCAGAGCCCCATAATTATTCAAGATACCTAACCAGGGGTATTTTGATCATATCACATTTCTCGAGAATAAAATGCCTTATTTTAAGGTACAAGTTGTACCAATCTATTTTGTTAAGAAAATTTACTTCTCGAAATTTCTACAACAAACTAGAAAAAATATATGGATACTGAGTTCTTATACTTTCCTCTGTCTTTCATGTAGCTTCTTCAATCTTATGGTTCCTCCACACAACCTTCACAACAGGTATCACCGTGTTCCGAAGAGCATTCTCTCTTCGATCCAATATAGCAACTTGTTTCTCTTCATAACTCAAATCCTTTTGCAACTCCATTGGTGATAATCCTAGCACATGCGATTCATCTGACACATACCCTTTAAACATCGTTACATGAAACACATTATGCACACGTCATAACTCTGGGGGCAATTCCGAATGATATGGGCAATTTCCAACTCTTTTAGTGATGTAATAAGGACTGATGTATCAAGGACTATGTTTTCCTCACTTCTCAAACCTCATCACTCTTTTCTAGGGTGATCATTTCGGGAATACACAATCCCTAACATTTTATTCTCTGTTTCTTGCATGACCATTCGCAATAATTTTTGTGTCTATCTTGAGCTACCTTTAGATTTATCCTAGTCACTTCCATCTTTTCAGTGGCATCATCCACTAATTCCAGACCCAAAGTAGCCTGTTCTCCAACTTCATTCCAACAAAATAGAGTTCTACAAGCTTTACCATACAATGCCTCTAATGGTGACATACCAAAACTAGTATAGAAACTGTTGTTATAGGAAAATTCCATCAAAGGTAGATGACAATCCCAACTATCATTAATCTGCATCATAGTAGCCCTTAACATATCCTTTAATGTTTGAATAGTTCTCTCGAATTGTCTATTAGTCCAAGGATGAAAATGAGTGTTGTATAATAAATTTGTACCCATGGCTTGTTGAAAAGTTTTCCAAAACGTGGATGTAAATCGGGCATCCCAAACAGAAATAATTGTCATAGGCACTCCATACAAACGAACAATTTGGTCGACAAAGAGTTTAGCCAATCCAGCAATAGAATATATGTCATGAACAGTAGGAAAATGTGCTCACTTCGTGAGATGTTCAACAGCGACCCATGTGCCTTCATGACTACATATTATTTTAGGGGGTTTATACTAAAAATCCATTGTAATCTCCTCCCACTTCCATGCAAGAATGGAAGGGGTTGAGACAATCTCGAAGGCTTCTTTCTCTCAACTTTCACTTGCTGATAAACTAAGTATTTTCTCACATACTCAGCAAGATTCTTTTTCATACCCCACCAGTAGTAGAAAGGCTTAATAGTGTGATATATCTTGGTAGAACTAGGATGCATAGCATACACTGAAATGTGAGCTTCATCTAAGATTTCTTTCTTCAATTCTTCATCTTAGGGGAAAAAAGTCCATTCCCGGAGACTAGTGTATCATCTATTCTGACCCTAAGATCATGTCATGTCCCATTAGTCACTGTTTCAATTAATCTCAAACATAGCTGATCATTTCCTTGAGCCGAACAAATGCGATCAACGAGCACAAGTTGAACTTCGAAATGAGCCAATAAAGTTGCACCATTCTCTATTTCAAGCTGAACTCCCGTCTTCGTGAGTTCCACAAGATTAGAATTATAGACTTCCATAAAAGAAGAAGGTTGACCATAGGATTTTCAACTAAGTGCATCAACCACCACGTTAGCACGACCAGGATGGTAAATGATTGTACAATTACAATCGCTAATTAACTCCATCCATCTTTGTTGCCTTAAATTAAGATCCTTTTAATCAAATAGATACTTCAAACTCTTATGGTCTATGAAAATATGACAAATTTCAACATAAAATTAATGTCTCTATAACGTAAACGCAAATACTATTGCAGTCAACTCCAAGTCATAGGTATGATAGTTCTGGTCATGATGTTTCAACTGTTGAGAAACAACACGTTATTGACTAGCCATGCTACATAAGAACACTACCCAAACCTTGGTGTGAAGCATCCATTACATTTCAAGTTCCTCGCTCTCATCTGGAAGAGCGAATACTAAAGCATGAGTAAGACAATACTTCAGTTCTTGAAAATTATACTTACACTCATCATTCTTACTCTCTTTCGGGTCAACTTAGTAAGTAGGGGCAACAATAGAACAAAAATCTCTTACAAATCTTTGATAATATTCAGCCAATCCCAAGAAACTTCTAGCTTTAGTTACATTATTGGGTTGTTCCCAGTTAACAATTGAAGAAACCTTCTGCGAGTCGACAAAGATTCCTTCAGCCAAAATGTATAACCTAAAAAACCAATGTCATCCAGCCAGAACTGACATTTATGGAACTTAGCATAGAGTCTCATTCTTTTTAGCCTTTTCCAGCACAAGTCTCTGTCGAACATGCTTCTATTCATTTTTAAAGTACACTAGTATGTCCTCAATAAAGACTTGTTTGGGTTAATATTTGAATATTGGGCTTGAATGAAGGAAGGCCCAAAGATGCCAAATTAAATGAAGACTTGCCCGAAGTCCAGTCACGAAATCTGAAGCAAATTGAAGCCTTCTCAGCCAAGACATGAGCTACGTGTCTATAACTGAAGTGACAAGTGATGAAGACCAACCTACTATCAGCCAAAAAACACTTTCTAGTGGCACTACATGTAAAAAGCTGATGACTCACTACCCTTTAAGAGTTTTGGGGCAAGAGTAGAGCTAAAGGCAATCAGAGAGCTAAAGGCAATCAGGCCAAATTGCCTATAAAAGAGGAGGCAAGTATCTGAGACAAGGACAGTTAACTAATCAAACAAACAAACATACAAACTCTGCTCTCAAGCCAGATTTGCATCCAGAAAAGCTGAAATCAACCCATATTCAGTCCTTTTAGCAATAGTGTCCTTAGAAAAGCTATCTTTCGTCTAGTGTAAAAGCTCTGCTACCTCTTTTAGAGTTGTAGTATCGATTCCCTCGTGTAAACCCGTTTACCATCCATCATTCTTTAGCATACAACCCCTGTAAACTCAAAGAGAAGTAGCTACAAGAGGTTTAACCTTGCTAGACAAAGTGAAATCTTGCCCGAGTCTCTTTGTTTATCCTCTAAATTAATAGATCTATTACTTAATGCACTCTTCAGCATGTATTCAAGACATTGTCACTTGTTCTCTATTTTAAAAGTCCCATTTGCATCTGGATCTTTTAACTTAATAGATTTGTTTTCATTAAGAGCAACTTGGAATCAGACAAATGACTTAAAGGGATCTGGACTCCCTACATTCAAACATACAAGATCATGAACTAAAAAGTCCTTATTTACAAGGCAAAAAAAAGAACTTAATGTAGACTTAACCCGTTTGTAACAATCTTTTGATAACAAGAAGTTTGAGTAACTTGTGGCTCAAGTAATCAACTTAAAACACACCTGTTCTACATCTGCTATACTGAGATAGCAGTGGCACGCTTAAGCACTTTGGCCCTACAGGGGCACATTTCAAAGCTAACTTTGTACTCTTCTTGCAGCACACCGAGTAGCAAGAGCTCGATTGCCAAACATACAGACACAAAGTGCCATCCACCCTTGGGGAGTTGTGTGAAGGGCCAGATCCACATTTTGCCATAAACAAGACTATCACAAATCTATCTAAATAAGTTTCGAAACCCTATTCATTAGATCCATGAAAGCTACAGGGGCGTTTGTCAAATCGAAAAGCATGATAAGATATTCATAATGACCATATCGTGTTCTAAATGCAGTCTTCGGAACATCCTCAGTACAAATATTTAACTGATGATATCTTGATCTTAGATCAATCTTACTCAGACTTTTAAGTTTTTGCTTTTTCCGGTGAACATTATGATTTTGAGTTCTATATATTGGTCTTGCAATTTTTTTCATATTTTCTTTTTTGTTCAATAAGTTTTTAGACATAGAATGATGAATATTATGATAGGCGGGTTCGTGGGTGTGGATTTGGAGGTACCTTTTGCAGAAGAAGTGGGATGGAGAATTCCCCTTTTAAAAATGGTTATGGGGCAAAAAATGACTAATGGAGGTGGGAGATAGTGCCATGTCGCCATCCCTATGAGTAAGTGTACTTTTCATACCATGAGTGAGTTTACTTTTTTGTTCATCTAGATGTGATTAGAGCATCTCTATCACTTTTTCGGTAATGGAGAGATGCAAAAATCATTTTACATCCCATTTTACATTTTTGAAAGATGTAGATGGAAGTTCTACTCCAATAGAAGAGATATAAATTTAAGATTTCATTTTACTCATAATTCTTTCATTTTACTCATAATTCTTGTCTAGTTCCAATGTATGGTCCGTTGCGCTGTTCCAAAAAATTTAAAAAATTAACTTTTACGCATTTTTTACTTATTCACGCCGATGTTTATCTCTCAAATTTTATTGATAGCTCTTTGAAAGGAAGATCCAGTTAATTTCTTACACATGGGTTCCCAAAGAATCAAATATATAAAAAGAAACTGTCTTTTGTTAAGAATGTTCTTATCTCCCACCTGGTTGAAGAATTTGGTGAAAACCCAGAAAAATTCCTCATCATTTTATCTCCCATGTAAACCCTCTAATCCCAAAAACCCACTTTTCACATATTTTATATATTCTTTCTAATTAGTGGGTTTTCGTTAATTTGTTGGTTCTCAGGTCAAGGTATCGAGAAAAAGCCAGTGCCATGACTGTACTCAAAGGTGCAAGTGCAAGCTCCTTTCGAGGAGTTGAAGATGGCGGGACGGCTAAGAAATCAGATCCTAGCAACACTTCTCAATCACATGATGAGAATTTGAAGGGTAAAAATATTTCTTTTGGTTCTACACAAGAGCGCAGTGAAGTTTCCTCTACCAGAGAGATTGGGGCCAGTGATTCAACAAATGAAGGTACAAATATTTCCAATGTTTAAAAAATCCATTGCTCTCTGTTTTATTTGATATTTATTGCAGGATTTCCCTGCAGTTTTCTTCTAATAAAAAGATTTGTAGTGCGTTTGGATGAGGGATTTTAAAGTTTCGTGGAAATTAGACTAAATTTGTTACAAAAGCGGCTTACTGCTTTAGCAGAGTTGCCGTAACTTTGGAACTCAATTTTCTGCATCTTTAACATAACCTTTTGTTTAACAAGAGATAAAAAGTAACTTATCCAAAAACTTTGAAACTAAATTATGTAATCACTTTATAGTTAGCAAATGCACTCTCTTTATTCGCCAACGAGCATCCATCGACATTGCTGCTTCTATGAATTACAGGTTTAAATTGTATAGAGAAATCCAATTTTGTTTCTAGTAAGGTGTAATTGTATTCCAATGGTCAAACTTTTGTGCTGCTCAAAGTTGCTTTCCAGAAGAATATCAGCAGAATCAGTTTTTATTAATGAAATCTTTAGACTTACTCCAATTAATCAATTTCGTAGGCACTGGTAAGAAGCTATCAGCAAAATCCCAGTTGTTCCAGATATGCGTTGCAAGAAAATGGAAGAACCCTACGTTCGAGTGCTGGAAAGAGGAAGGACCGCTCCACATGAGAATGTAAGTTGACCACATTCTACAAACCCAAGTCATAGTTGCCTCGTCAAGAAATGTTTTCTAAACGGGTTCTACATTCCACATTCTATAAGTCGATGTAATATCTTACTCCTAGTTTTCTTACTTCTTTTATACAATGGCCCGTTGCAATCTTCACTGATCATCCACAATGCAGTTTTACTTGCGTTATCCAAGAGGGGTATAAGGTGTTTAACTGATCCATTGTTCTAAACAGGTTCACCTTCAAGGTTATTGTTGAGATAGACGACGAATCAAAAACCCTTTTGGAATGCTTTAGCTCTCCACATTCAAAAAAGAAAGCAGCAGCAGAGCACGCAGCTGAAGGAGCGTTATGGTACTTGAAGAACGTTGGTTATGACTCGAAGGGTCGGTGAAATTAATGATTGTGGAACATCAGTTTAGGTCAGATACAGGTTTTTATTCTTGGCTTCTTCCCTTGGCACACAGTTTAGAGTCTTTAGACTTTAGAGACAACGGATTCACATGTAGCCGACTAGCTTTCGGTAATGGTCCAGTTAACCACAGAGATGTCGTAGTCTTAGAATAACTTGCTATTGAACTAGTTCAGATCTTGTAGAATTGATTGATCAAAGGAATTTTCATGTTTTCATAAACCTGAAATTATACCTGTTCAAAGTCTCGTTTTCCCCATCTATCATTTGCCCCAACAATACTCCTACAACATCAATGACCTGCACACATGAATTATTTACACACATTTCATAAGACCGTGTAAAATAGTTATGCGTATGTAAGTTCTCTTGAAGATTCGGAGTTGTGTTTAATGCAACTTGAAGAAACATGTTTCTACAACTAGAAGCTCAGTTAGAGTACTTTAGCAGAAACCTAGAGGGAAGCGATTTGGCTGCGAGACTCAATCGTAGCCAAATTCAAAACATGCTAAAGAATTCTAGCTCTGTTTTTCGACCTTTAGAATTTTAACCACTCAAAGGGGGCACAAGCGTTCGTCCTTAAGAGTGGTTCGAGCGGTGCTCAAAGGTGCTCGAGACCTCGAGTTGCTATAATTCTCTACTTGTATTCTGAGTACAAATATAGAAGTTGAAATTGAAATGGTAGAAGCGAAAAATAGCGAATTATCATTGAAATGAACTAATTATTTAATCCATAGAGAATACAAGGTTCAACCTCCTGATATAATTTATTCCAACCTTAGGTTGTCTGAGACAACTCCCTCGGATTATTCCCAACCCCTTCATCCTCCTACAAAGTCAAATGACAAACAACAACATTTTTTTTCTTGTTTTTCTGCTGGTTTTTCAAGGATGAACACTAAATTGTCCTATCAATGCGCTAGTTGTCTTCTGCCCTCTCAAGACTCGCTTTGCCCAAAAATTCTTACCACTCACTCAAACGGTGTAGTGCTGTTGAATGGTGTCAATGTCCAGTCCTTTGAGCTTCACCACCGACTCGACGTGCCCCTTGAGTGTGTTAAGCTCCCTCAACCTGGAAACCAAACAACCACAAGAATGGTTAGGAGCATAGGATCCATTGACATGTTCCGGTTAGTGTTACAAAAAGAGGGGCAATTCCAACTTCCAGTTGTATAATTACCTAGCAACTTCAGCCCGCTTCTTGGCCTGTTCGGCGATTTCAGACAACTCTCTGTAGTTCTTGTCATGGAAGAGCTCAGCTGTCTCGGGAGGCTGCAGACCGTGGAGGGTTCGTTGAGCGGTAGCCCATTGGGCCTCCCTGTCTCCCTTTCCGTAATCCTTCTTTGTTGTGAAAGCAGTCTGGATACCAGTATGAAGAATCAAACATTTAGGATACGAGGATGAAAACATACTGTTTTAAGCATCGGATTTGATCAAACATACCTTATTCTCAAGTACATTATCCCAGGCCTTGCCGCTCAATATGTATCGAATGATGAACTTAAGAATGTCCAAAGGTATGTAAGTGACAATGCTGTAGAGCCAGATAACCCCTGCCCATCCCCATCCAATGCCACGGATTCTTGCAAAGCCCCAGTTTGCATAAACAGCAATGATGGTAGCAATCTTGATGAAATATAACAGCAAGAGGAAATTAGTGGTTTGTTGTTCTTGAAATACGAAAAATTTTAGATATGATGCTCAACCGCAAACTTGTCTTGAAACTTACCAGCTGTGCTATGAAAAAGGCTCCCAAGAGAAGTAAACCGGGGCGTTCAACGTAAGACCAGCTTCGGGATCGAGTAACAAAGATGAGTGCCTGACTAATAATACTCACTTGAAGGTAGATAGCTCCTGTAAGCTCAGGAAAATTTCCCCTGATCGATCTTACCCCAAATCGTTCCTGCAAATTTTTTAATGTAAGTATATTTGCAATAAGATTGATCCACAAAAAGCTTTTGATTTAGTTGGATTTTAGGAATTTTTCTTACTGTGAAAAAGTCAGAGCCATGAGCAGCCCAGAAGAAAACAACAGTCATGACAGCCATGTAGGTGCCCAGGACTACCCCGGTCGCAAAGATCTCCTTTAGCTTCCATGAGTCTGGAAGAGGAGATGGCTTCACCCTATCCTTGGAAATAGTCATGATTGTTCCATCGTTGAGTATGGCGATAACCAAAACCATGAAAGGAGAGAAATCAAACTTCCAGATGAGAGCAAGGAGCAGAAAACCTAGCACGACACGGATTGTTATGGAAACAGCGTAGATTGTGTAATTCTTCATTCTCTGGAAGATGGCTCTGCTCGTCAACACAGCACTGATGATCACAGACAACCCTGGCTCTGTCAGGACAATGTCTGATGCGCTGCGAGCTGCATCAGTTGCATCATCCACTGCAATTCCTATGTCTGCCCTCTTTAGAGCTGGGGCATCATTCACACCATCTCCAGTCATCCCACAAATATGCTTCTTGTCTTGCAGCCTCTTGACAATTTCGTACTTATGTTCTGCATGGTACCTCATTACTTAGTTCTACTTTACAAAACCCTGGAATTTTCAGAACTTTAACTTACTTGCATGAAGGATTTAGTTCAGTTACCTGGGAAGACACCGGCAAAGCCATCAGCCTTTTCAATAAGCTCATCAATAGGGAGGCCAGCAATCGACTCGTCCTTGGTGTCACCAAGGAGGGAAGAAGAAGGATACATGTTGGTGCCCATTCCAAGTCTGCGGCCAGTCTCCTTGCCAATGGCAAGCTGATCACCAGTGATCATCTTGACATTGACACCGAGATTAAGGGCTCGGCGAATGGTCTCTGCACTGTCATGCCTTGGAGGATCAAAGAGAGGCAAGAGACCCACAAACTCCCATGGTGTTCCAGCACTCTCTTTGTTTTTTTCCGGCACGGTCTAAATAAAAACGATTTATGAAGACATCAACTTCAGTTATACGAAAGCATCATCATCAAATTATAATTATTAGGAATAAGGCCTAAAACTCACCTGTCTAGCAACAGCAAGGGAGCGAAGGCCGCGATCTGCAAACTTGCCAATGATAGCATGTGCTTTCTTCTCAACATCACCCTTTAGGTTGCAAAGCTCAATGATCTGCTCCGGTGCACCTTTGCTAACCCGATGCCAATTTGCTTCAGGGTCGATGTATGTTATGGCGGTACGCTTTTCCACTGGATTAAAGGGCAAGAAATGGACTTCAGTTATTCCTTGCCTGGCCTGCAACACAAACAGTAGTCGGTACATTAAGACGGTCAAATTAATTGTTCGCTGTCAAAACCCGGAGAAATAGTTATGCTCCAAATGCAAGTACATAAAGAAATTTGATTGGGATACACCTCCTTGGGGTCTCCCAGCATTCCAACGATGCACGTGTCAATAGCATCCTGATTCTCAACCCTGGATGCCCTGGCTCCGAGCAGAATTAGACCGTCCTTGTCCACATCCTTTACAAACACCTGAAAATCAAAACAAATTTAATTAATTATTAGTTAAGCAATGAAATCATGTTCTAGGTTCTTGATTTTTTTTCCTCTTATTCTCTTTTCTTTGCATCATAAAACAAATTTCATGAATAGTAAATCAATTGAACGGTCATACTCACCTCAACCATGGTCTTGTCAACTGTAAGCTTGTTGAGAGTAAGTGTCCCAGTCTTATCACTGCAGAGGACATCCATTCCGGCCATCTCCTCAATGGCTGTCATTCTCTTGGTGATGGCACCTTGGGTCGAAAGGCGGTGGGAACCAATTGCCATGGTAACTGACAACACCGTTGGCATAGCAATTGGAATGCCTCCAATGAGAAGCACCAGGAGATTGTCAATCCCATCTCTGTATGCCCGGTGCTGAATTGGATACATGACTATTACCTCAATAACAATTCCCACGCCAATGGAGCATATGCAGAAGTTTCCAATGGCAGTCAAAACCTGATCAATGCGCAGTGCATATCAGGAAACGAAACATGGAAAAATACTGAAAAGTACTAACTGCTCGTATTAATACTTGCAGCTTCGGACAGATGTCTAGTACCTTTTGGAAGTGGCCTACTTGGTTGGTGCTGTCAACAAGGTGAGCAGCCTTCCCAAAGAAGGTATGAACACCGGTGGCAATTACAACTGCCTCAATCTCACCTTGCTTGACGGTGGAGCCAGAGAAAACTTCGTCACCAGGGTACCTTGTCACGGGCAGAGATTCACCAGTGAGGGCAGCCTGATCGATCTTTAGAGGATCTCCGTCCAAGAGACGAGCATCTGCTGGGACGATATCTCCCAACTTAATACTGACCACATCTCCTGGTACCAAGATTTCAGCCTCTAGCTCGTTCCATTTTCCATCTCTCAGAACCTACAATCGAACAAGCATATATAAATATCCCATTTTCATTGTTTTTATAAATTTGATGTAACCATTACTAATGTTCACCTTTGTTTTCGGTGCAAGACCCGCCATCAATGCCGCTGCAGCATTTCCTGCATTGTTTTCTTCGATAAAGCTTATGGTGGAGTTGATGATCAAGAGAGCAGTAATTCCCACAAAGTCCTGCCAGTCCGGTGGTCTCCCCTGCATTGTTCATTAAAATCATGAGAATATGAGAGAGAGAGAGAGAGAGAGAGAGAGAGAGAGAGAGAGAGAGGGAGAGAGAAATGTTACCCCTCCATTTGCCAAGGCAATGGCCATGATTGCAGCAGCCTCCATCACCCATGATAGGGGATTCCACATAAAACCCAAGAACTTGAGCACCTTGTTTTCCTGTTAAAAGATATATCACAAGATTTTTCCTTTGAAAACCAATATTAGGGACAGAAATATACTCGAGAATTACCTTCTTTTCTTCGAGCTTGTTTGGCCCGAAGATCTGAATCCTTTTCTGCCCTTCTTCGCTTGACAAGCCCTCTTTTGTGCAATTCAGTTGTTCGAACACTTCCTGAATTGGAATGCGCTCCTGCAATGCAAAGGAAGGCAAAGTTAATGACTGATATTCCTTAACAACTCAATTACTTGACATAGTCGTCTTCTCTTCAATTTTCAAAATTTTCTCAGCCATCAAACAAAGTCCGAGGGATCTTGCGCCAAAAACACCTCATCAGAATAGAATTTTAATCCTCAATATTTATAGTTATTATTCCAGGATTACAAAAAACAATCATCCAACGATTCATCAACTGGATCTGCGATGAAACCCAAGGTGCAAATAAAAACTTGCACTCATGCATGCATGCATTAAAAAAAAAATAATAGATTTGAACCTAAGAGCTGTCTCAATTTATCAACTAAATTATCCCTTCGCGCAAAATGAATTTTGAGAAATGACATAGAATGGATTAAGACAAACATTTAGGATTAAATCTGAAAACAAAAAACAAAGATCGAAACTAAGAAAACGATAGAGAGAAAAAAAAACCCAAATTAAAGTGTTGCTATATAAGTAAAGAATCAGAATCTGCATGGTGACAACATGAACACGTACAAAATGTACAGCAAAAACACGATCAAGAAAAACTTACCAGGTCGACATTTTCCTTCTTGATTTCCTCCAAGCTAATGCCTTTGGCTGCCGCCATTTTCTCTTTTGTTTTATTTCAACAAAAACCAAACCCAGAACAAAGGTGGTCTAGACGCTCATCTACTCATACAGAAAACAAACACACACACATATATTTATATATCCGTCTCTAGGGTTGGCACTTTTAGAAACTCTCAATGCCCAGCAAGTTAGAACTCAGTTTCTTTTATCTCAGTGGGCCAAGTCCTCAATCAATATGGGGTACATTCACACACTAGGTTGATGTCTCTGATGGAGGAATAATCGTCTTTGTAGAGGACTAGGACTGGTAGTTTCTTTTTATAATGGAAAAGGGCATAGGTTTTTATGGAAAATGAAAAATTGGATGAAGAAGCGGGAGTTTCGGCCTGCTTTCTAGAGTTTAGCCCCGGTCAAAAGGCCAGTTAAAACTCACAACCAGCTTCCTTACGCTTACTGCGCTTCTTCATTATTGTCTTAACTGCATGGCCCAATCGCCTTCTATAGTTTTATAGATTATTATCATATGATTTACGTCGTAACTAATCCCTTCCTTCTTTATTTTTTCTTTTATCTAGTTCTAGCGTTACAAGACACCACTTGAATTGCCTAATAATTTTCTAAGAGTAATGTTACATTCATAACATTTTTTTAATTATATTTGTATCATCTCTTTGGTAGAGGTAGGTTCACCAACATATATAAGGCTCTTCTCTATTAAAGTGGGTGATACAAATGTAGTAAATGTAAAATTTTTGTTATCTAATTACGCGGCTTTGTTAGAAGGAGATAAACTAGTAATTTTCTTAGGCCAAATTGTACTAATAGTTGTCGTAGTTTACCTAGATTTTAGTTTAATTCAACAACTAAATTAACGTTTTCTTTCATTTTTGTGCACGTCTTCTCATCTAATTAAGAACACAATTTGAAACAAATTTTATCTCAATGGAAAGGGTCAAGAAAAGATTGATGACGCTACCGCTACCACAACGAAACTACAAGAACAAAATGTGACTAAATGGGCAATGACGAGACGATTACTACAATTTAGTGTTTGGATAATATTAGAGAGACAAAATTTGTAGAATAAATTTGCAAACTAAATGATGTGTCACTAATAAGAAATAAGCACGTTAATCAATGTTTAAGTAATAATCTAATTACCAACTTTCATATCTTTTAGTTTGCAAAGCGTTACCTTTTAGTATTTTCTTAAGTCGACCATGAAAGACTCCTAATTCGTGTAAAATGTGGTTATAAGTCCTTTGAAGTTGATGAATGTATAAACTGCTTTCTAGGGTTGTGTTTGGAGGTACCAATTAAGGATTTTTACAATATGGATGAACAATTTTTAGAGTTGTTTTAAGTGGTCTTTTATCTTTTGAAATAAAAACTAACGAAAAGTCTAAAAAAAATTCCCTTTTAATGAAAAACCCTTTTTAAAAGTATAGTGAATAGTACCAAAGAAATGTAGAAATGTGATTTTTCGTTAAAAGTGAACAATATCAGGAATGTTTTGTTAAATCTCCCTCTTTTGAAAGATTCGGAAGTACAGGTTTTTTGCTGGTCAAAATTCACTTTTCGGAACGGTTACAAATGGGTGGTTTTGACATGATAAGATGATTCACAAAGGAATTTAGAGTTTAAGCCTTCAATTTATTTTAAATAAACAATACATAGCCCATATTACTTTTTAGGGTAAAGTACAAAAAACAACCTTAACTATTGATGTCATGACACTTCCATACCTCATCTTTTAAAATTGACAATATCATACATCGTCTTACAAATTTATGCCAATGTCAGACCTCCGTCAGTTTTTCTGTTAATTTCTTTGTTAAATGTTGACGTTGCCCGACACATGTCCCACTCACTAATCCAATTGGATTAAAAAATAATTAAATATTCAAAAATTTAAAAAAAAAAAAAAATATATATATATATATATATTAAATCTCTCTCACTCTCTCCTCTCTTTCTCCCTCATTTCTCGCCTCTCTCTCTTCTTTGCAACCCAAGACCTCTTCCCACCCGTCCTCCACCACCCTCTTTCTCCTCTCTTTCTCCTCTCTCTCTCCCCCTTTTCTCGCCTCTCTCTCTCATCTCTGCATCCCAGAAGACCCAAACCCCGGAGGAACAAAACCCACCTTCTCATTGCTGCAATTGTTGCTGCAATTCGAAAACCCCAAAACAAAGAACCCAATATTGCTCGACTACTCCGCCACCCTCGATCTGCACCTGGACGCCCAAAACGATGGCGTTGACCTGAACTCGGACTAGGAACCGGTCTGATTTACGACGAAGTCCGAGCCTATGGGGTAGTGGGGAGGGGGGACACGGGTCAATGAGCAAGAGTTTGGGGGGACGGGTTAATGGGCAAGAGTTTGGCGGATGAAAAAACCCAGGTGGGTTTGGGCGGTTTTGGGCACGGCGAGAGAGAGAAGTGGGGAGGAAGGAGACTACGGTGGAGAGGAGAGGGAGAGGCGAGAGAGAGGGGAGAGAAAGGGTGGTGGAGGACGGGTGGGAAGGGGTCCGGGAGGGGTTGGGTGGGAAGGGGTTTTGGGTTTTCTGGGATGCAGAGAAGAGAGAGAGGCAAGAAAGGGTGGGAGAGAAAGAGGAGAGAGAGAGAGATTTAATATATATATATATATATATATATATTTTTTTTTTTTTTTTAAATTTTTGAATATTTAATTATTTTTTAATCCAGTTGGATTAGTGAATGGGACACGTGTCAGGCCATGTCAGCATTTAACAGAGAAATTAATAGAAAAACTGACGGAGACATTGGCACAAATTCCTAAGATGAGGTATGACATTGTCAATTTTAAAAGATGAGGTATTAAAGTGTCGTGACACCAATAATTGAGGTAATTTTTTGTACTTTACCCTACTTTTTATTTGTCAAAGATGCAAAGTCCCAGTTTTCCATCTCGACTGCTGGAAGCATTGAATGAAAAGCACTTAGGTATTTTTGGAGGGAAATTAAATGATCATAGATTTAAGCAAAATCATCATCTTGGTTAGGCTTTATCTAGATTCACCGCCCACATATTTTGGATTAGTTTTACTGTTGATGCATTACTTTCTGACAAGTAATTCTATGCCGGCTTCAAATGAAGACATGAGAAGCATTGAAGGAGGAAGTAAAAGGTCACAAATACAAATTAAAGGCTATGAATAAAGGATACTCAAATCATTCAACAAAACCAAAGTTCTCTATCTTTACTTGTTTCATTCATTTTTCCTTGCCAAATGACCACTTGAAACCAAGACTTTAGAACTCTAGGAATCATTTCCTATAGACTCTTAGACTAACAACAATTTGCGCTGCTACCATCTCTTTGCATTCATAGTATCGAGTTACCAACCATTTAGTATTGTCTCTTTCGTTGAAACTCTTTATAAGGAAGCATCTTTAACCCAATCCAACATCCATGAATTCAATCCTGTAAGAGTTTTATTGATTGTTTTGAGCTCATTTATGTACTTTACTTATCTTGTGATACTCAATATATTAATATCAGTTTTAGTTTTGTACTTACTATTGTTGTTACTTATTGTCTTTCTTTTGGTGTGAATGACTAAAGCGGTGTGAGTATAGCCAGTTTATATCCAAATTCATCTTAGTGGTTTATGGTAGTTTCGAGAAACAATTAATGTCCTTAATAGGCAAGGCATTAAAAAGAACCAAACTTGAATGCATATAGTGACTCTAATTGGGTTGCATATTTGAATACCAAGAGGTCAATTACTGGTTATGTGGTATATATAGGGGATACTCCTTATATCTTGGAAATCAAAGAAACAATTCTCAGTTTCTAAAAGCTCTACAAAGGCTGAATACAGAGCGTTAGTTCATACCATTGCAGTTGCTTGGATCAGGTTAATTCTTAAAGATTTACATGAGTATTTGCATTCTCCTCTAATGCATTATTGTGATAATCAATATGCAATTGCATTGAGTTTGAATCTTGTTCAACACTCTTGGATCAAACACT
Organism: Pyrus communis; assembly: GCF_041283825.1. Taxonomy (NCBI): domain Eukaryota; kingdom Viridiplantae; phylum Streptophyta; class Magnoliopsida; order Rosales; family Rosaceae; genus Pyrus; species Pyrus communis. The sequence goes on from NC_142581.1 coordinate 23,254,822, forward strand.
TAGAAATTGATTTTCATTTTGTTCATGGAGGGTTCAAAAAGAAGACTTATCAGTTAAGTACTTATACGCCAAGGATCAAGTAGCAAATGTATCAACCAAGGGACTGCATGGACCTGATTTTCCTCGATAGTGCTTCAATCTTAAACTAGGATATCCCACTTAAGATTGAGGGAGGCTATTGGATAAGTATGTAGGTGACGTGCCATGGCACATGTCAGTAGTGCCACCCATACAATAGTAGCTTACTCTTTAAGTTGATGTAATTGAAAAGTATAAATAGTTTTCCCTCATTGTATTTTCTATTATGTTGTTATATTTGTTGAGAAACATTTAATGAAAAACACTAAGGTATTTTTAGTGTCTTCTTCAAGCTTCATCTTGTTCGAGCTTTCTTGGTCATTTTCTGAGTTTTACACAAAGTGTTAAGAGATTGGACTTTCATGGAGCTTGCCCTTGGAAACTATTGTTAAATCTTTAAGGGTTGTTTGCCATCATTAAGTGTCACTGGATTAAACTGGACTCTATTTGTTATCATGCGGGACTAGTGTTAGTAAGACTAGCCCTGACTCGCCTTGACTAAATGCATCACTAATGCCTCGTTTGGCAAGTCTTATAAGTGACCGGAGAGGACTAATAATACGAACTCAGTCGTTTGGCGCCATCCCGTATTAAATTGGACTGGATTAATTAATACGATCCGCTTGTTTTTTACGCCATACACCCGCGTAATAAAACCGTCCAAAAGACCCGGATTATTAGTCGGGTTCTTTTTACTCTCTCTCGTGCAAACTGGTATCTGATAAACCATCCAGCCCACCAAGAGGAAATTCAAATATTTCCTTTGGCCAACAGAAGCCGCAACAAATGCAACAGCAGACGCAACAAACGCAAGAATATTTAAAAGATGCTGATGAGTCCTAGCTGTGAACTTATCTGATTTTTGTATTTTGGATTAATCCATTTATCACTTGTAATTATCACTTGTATTATCTGTTTATTATACAAGAGTTTGTTCTACATCAAACTCTCTTTTGTAATCTCTATATAAGGATGAATATACAGAAGGAATGTTCACCGAGCAAAATCATACTCAACCTTTAGTTTCTATCTTGGTATCATCCTCTCTCTGTCCAACGACTCAAACACTTCTCCCATCTCAATGGCTTTACCCGCTGCACATACCATTTCCCACCCCAATGTCACCACTTTTCTGACTATTAAATTAGACCGTACCAATTACCCTCTATGGAGGGCTCAATTCCTTCCTCTTCTTCGTAGTCGTGGTCTGCTTTCCTTTGTAGACGGCTCTACCGTTTGTCCACCTGTTTTTTTGTTCGACGCTGATGGCACATTGATTGATACGGTTAATCTGCTGTATGAGGCTTGGATACAGCAAGATCAACTGGTACTTTCTTGGTTGGCGAGTTCCTTAACTCCCAACGTCTTCTTCGTTATTGTGAACAAAGTCTGCGTTGCTGATGCGTGGCGCACTCTTCAAGACCGGTATGCGTCTTCTTTGCATAACAGGGTTGTTCAACTCCGTAGGGAGCTCATGAATCAGCGTCGTGGTGATCTTTCCATCACGGATTTTTTGGACAAACTTAATTCTTTGGCTGATCAGCTTACCCTGTCTGGGTCTCCCATCACTGATGAAGACTTAGTTGCCACCATAATGAACAATGTTGGTCCGTTGTATGAGCATACTGTTGCATCCATTCAAGCCCGTGAAACACCAATTTCCTATGCTGCTTTTGAAGCTCTGTTGCTTAGTGTTGAACGTCGTCAGTTGACGTTTACTCTTCCTGGTGATTCTAATGTCACTGCTATGGCTGCGACTCGTGGTCGCCGTATTCCTACAAACCCACCTCGTGGTGGCTCATTCTCTGGCTCTCGTGGAGGCTCTTTCTCCGGTTCTCGTGGCGGCTCTTTCTCTAGTTCTCATGAAGGCTCATTTTCTGGCTCATCCTCCAATGCCCATCCCCGTCCTGGTCTTTTGGGTACTGCTCCCAGTGGTCTTCCATCCCACGATCGTTTCATGGGTGGTAAGATTCAATGTTAAATATGTCGACGGTATGGACACTCAACCATTGACTGTTTTAATCGCATGAATGCTTCATATGAAGAACGTGTACCTTCTGCCAGTCTCTCCGCCTATGCTGCTCAAAGCTCTTCTCGTGCTCCTCCTGTACAACCTGCCACCACGTGGCTTCTCGACTTGGGTGCTAATACCCACATCACTCATGATGCTACCCAGCTTACCAACTCCCACGAATACAATGGTACTGATCAAGTGAATGGAGTCAATGGAGGCACAGGTTTGCAAATTTCTCATATTGGAAATTCATATATTCATACCCCTACAAAATCCTATCTTCTCTCTAATACCCTCCACTGCCCTAATGCCTCTCATAATATTCTTTCCATTAACAAGTTTTCTTCTGATCATGATTGTTATTTTGTATTGCATCCTAATTATTTTCGTGTCCAGGATTCATGCACGGGGAATATCCTTTTATCTGGCTGGATTAGCACTGGCATTTATCCCTATTCCAGTTTTCTTGATGCTATAAGTGCTAAAAATAAAACAAATGGAGCAATTGCCTATGTTGGAGTCCGATTGGATGATCGTGTTTGGCACTCGCGTTTGGGTCATCCATCTCCTTTCATTTTAAAACATTTAATTTCGTGTAGTAAATTGTCTATTACTAGACATGTCTCTGATTTTCTTTGTCATTCATGCCCATTAGGAAAGAGCAAGAAATTGCCATTTTCTTTGTCTACTTCTGTTTCTCATTTTCCATTGCAATTAATTCATTTGGATGTTTGGTCATCACCTACTTTGTCTATTTCTGGTTTCCGTTATTATGTGGTTTTTATTGATGATTTTTCTCGTTACACTTGGTTGTATCCACTTAAGTTAAAATCTAATGTTTATGCCACTTTTGTCAAATTTAAAAATCATGTGGAAAATTTGTTCAATACTAAAATTAAGACTTTCCAAACGGATGGTGGTGGTGAATATGTCAACAATGTTTTTAAAACAAATTTTGAAACTCATGGGATTCTTCATCGTTATACATGTCCCCATCATCCTGAGCAAAATGGTATGGCTGAACGTAAGCATCGTCATTTGGTTGAAACTAGTTTAACGTTACTAGCTCATGCTAAAATGCCTCCCACATATTGGGCTGAGGCTTTTCATACGGCAAATTATTTAATAAATCGTCTTCCAACTAAAGTTCTCAACCTTGTTTCCCCATATACTAAATTGTTTCAACGAGATCCCACATATGAATTTTTGAAAGTTTTTGGTTGTGCGTGTTTTTCGTATCTTCGTCCTTACAATAATAATAAACTTCAATTTCGATCTCGCAAATGCATTTTTCTAGGCTACTCGTTAAATCAATTGGGCTATCGTTGTCTTGATCCTCAAACTGGGCGAGTTTTTCTTTCAAAACATGTATTTTTTTATGAATCCTCATTTCCATATGCATCTTTGTGTTCTCCTAATGTTTCTGGAAAGAGTATGCCTCATCCCCCTATCCATGAAATAGGACCATCCCACCCCCCCCCCCCATCCCTAGTCAAACCCGTGACCACACACATCCCAATCCTATACCTACCCCACCACTCACCACTTCACTACCCACACCTCTTCAACCTGTCACTGTTGCCCCTCTACAACACGTCAACTCTTCTTTACAGACTGACATCCAGCTCATTCCTTACCACCCCACTAGTCCTGCACACCCTCAGTCACTGCTTCACCCTTCAGTCAATATACCTCAGTCCATTCCCTTGTCTCAACCACCGACATCTTCCTCTTCCAGTATGAGTAATTCAATGCATCCAATGGTTACTCGAGCAAAACTTGGTATTCATAAACCGAATCCTAAGTATGTTCATGTGTCCTCTACTAATATTATTGCAGAGCCTACAGGTTTTTCACAGGCTCAAAAGTATCCAGAATGGCGTACAGCTATGGCTGACGAGTTTAATGCATTACAACGTGCGGGAACATGGGTTTTAATTCCTCCTCAGTCTCACATGAATGTTCTTCCTAACAAGTGGGTTTTTCGCATCAAGCGACGTTCTGATGGCTCAATTGAGCACTATAAGGCTCGTTTAGTGGCCAATGGTTTTCACGAACAAGAAGGTATTGATTATGGTGAGACTTTCAGTCCAATTGTTACTCATTCTACCATATGTATGATCTTGTCCATTGTTGTGCATTTTTCTTAGCCTATAAGACAATTGGATGTCCAAAATGCCTTTTTACATGGCACAATTTCTGATGAAGTTTATATGCGGCAACCCACTGGTTTTGTTGATCCACAATATCTCACTCATGTTTGTCAACTTCGACGCTCATTATATGGATTGAAACAAGCTCCACGAGCTTGGTTTCAATGTTTTTCCAATCATTTGGAGAACGTAGGATTTGTTGCATCCCTGGTAGATTCTTCTCTATTTATTTATTCTCATGGTTTCGTCACCATCTATTTACTCATTTACGTGGATGACATACTTATAACTTGAAATCATACATCTACCATTTCTTTCTTGATTCAAGAAATGGCTCGGCTATTCTCCATGAAAGACCTGGGTCCTTTAAGTTATTTTTTGGGTATGGAAGTTCATCGTTCTGCGAATGGTATGCATATGTCCCAAGCTAAATATGTCATGGACTTACTTAAACGCACCAACGTGTTGGATTGCAAACCTGTCTCCATTCCTGCCATTAGTGGTCGTCGTCTCAGCTTGTATGACGGTGAACCACTTTCCAATGTAACTGAATTTCGTAGTGTGGTTGGTGCTCTTCAGTATCTCACCTTCACCCGACCAGATATCGCCTTTTCCGTCAATCAGGTATGTCAGTACATGCATCGTCCTACTACTACTCATTGGATCGCGGTTAAACGTATCTTATGATATCTGAAGACTACTTCTTACCATGGTTTAGTGTACAAGCCAAGTTCTTTGAATCTTGTGGCTTATGTTGATGCTGACTATGCTGATGACCGTAAGTCTACTGGGGGTTACTGTATTTTTGGGCAACAATCTTATTTCATGGAGTTCAAAGAAGCAACGCGGGGTTTCTCGTTCGAGCACTGAATCTGAGTATTGGCAACTTGCTTATACTGCCACCACCATTTCTTGGTTTCGCAAGTTGTTTAATGATCTTCATATTCCGTTCTCACCTCCTAAAATTTGGTGTGACAATATTTCAGCGATCTCTTTGGCATCTAATCCTGTTTTCCATACTCGCACTAGTCATGTAGAGGTGGACTACCACTAATTCCGTGAAAAGGTAACTCATCGCGAACTTACTGTGGGGTTTGTTGCCACACAAGAGCAAATTGCCAATTTCCTTTCCAAAGGTTTGTCAACAGCACGTTTCAATTTTCTTCTGCCCAAGCTTCCCGTTCGTCATCGACCGCTCAACTTGCGGGGGCGTGATAAACCATCCAGCCCGCCAAGAGGAAATTCAAATATTTCCTCTGGCCAACAGAAACCACAACAAACGCAAGAATATTTAAAAGATGCTGATGAGTCCTAGCAGTGAACTTATCTGATTTTTGTATTTTGGATTAATCCATTTATCACTTGTAATTATCACTTGTATTATCTGTATTATACAAGAGTTTGTTCTACATCAAACTCTCTTTTGTAATCTCTATATAAAGATGAATATACAGAAGGAATGTTCACCGAGCAAAATCATATTTAACCTTTAGTTTCTATCTGTATCTCTCTCTCATTTCTTCACCATTCTCCTTGTTTTCTTCTCTCACCGGCTCTATTCTCTCTTCATCCTCACTCTTTGTCTAATAATTAGAGATGCCCACAAAGACTGAAAGACCAGTCGCACCGACCATTGCTTCTTTCTTGTCTCATAACATTTGAATCATTAGTTGGTGATATTTGGGAGATTTGATCATCTGGGTGTTTGAACTTAAGTGGGATTTAGGTTAGCTTTTTGCTGCTTTTTGTGATTTGGGTATTTTTCAAATGGGTTTTAGAATGTTGACTGGGAATCGATGAAAGGGTTTGAAGATTAGGACAGATTTCGTCTGGGCAATGTTCATTTGAAATTAGGTTTTGTTCTAATTTTGGGGGCTTTTTTATTTGATTCTAATTTTCGGGGTTTTGTTCGAAATTTTCTGAGTAGTTGAGGGTGGCGCTGAGGCTGCTTCTGCATGGCCAACGAGTTGTCGGCTATCGGATTGGGTCGAACCTCCATGGTTGCTGTTTTTTATTCAATATCTAATTTTACGTTTCTGGTAAACGGTGGCGATGTCTATATTTTGAAGATAATATTTGAGAAATATTTGGGTTTTTTTAGATATAATAACATTATTTTTATTTTTATTTTAGTACAACGATATATCCGTATTATACCAAACACAATATAAATAATACGATCATTAGTCCGATATTGCATCAAACGACCAATATTTAAATTAGTCAGTACTATCCAACAACTATTTATCCTATCCAACAAAAATAATCAGTACAGTCCGAGCTGTCAAACGGGGTCTAAAGAATATTAGTAGGAGTCCCCAAAAACCATGGGACTGGCTGAGAACTGCCTATCTCCACTCTCTGTTTCACTTTGTCCTACTCTCTTCTTCTTTCCTCACTCCGAACCCAAAATCACAAGACCTTAAATCCACTTTCCCTTCGCACATCTTAAGTTTATGCCGAGCTCACTGTCAGAGGCAGCGCTTCTCCTCTACTCAGATTCTCGTCTTCCTCGACTCCCAATCTTGATCTCCGCTCGACCATCGCCTTTATCCATTGTGACATTGTCACCAAACACCGGCCAAAACCCAGAAGACAAAAACCCCAATACCAGATCTGCCAAAACCCAAATGAAATTCAAAAGCTTGTGAAAAATCCAAAAAAAAAAAAAAAACCCCACATGACAAATCCAGAAGCTTTTTCTAAGATTGAATGAAGAACTGAATTCAGTGATGATGGAGAAAGTGGCCAAAAAAAAAGGAATTTGGTGATGAGGGAGAAACTAAAGAGAGACAGAGAGAGAGTTGGATGTGAAGGAGAAAAAAATGAAGAGCATTCAGGACTCGAACAGAGAAGGAGTGTTCTAGAAAAGTAAAAGAAAAAAGAACAAGAAAAAACATGTAAAAGATAGAACTAAATATTATTATTTTTATTATTCTAGTTTTTAGTTCGATACTACACTAAACACTTTATTAAATCAGTTTAATTTAGTCTCTCAAACTAGTTCAGTCCGAAATTATCAGATGCAACCGTGGACTAGCTACTAGTCAAATACCGTGTTTGTTATGAATAGGAATAGAGTTAATGGGATTAAGCCGGATACGCTTCGACTAAGTTCTTCGTTAGGAATTCTTAGCAAGAACCCCCAACAAGAAGTTGACTGCTAAGACTGTTTGTTTCTTCTTCATCCTCGCGTCCTCGTCCAGTCGCCCATTTGTCTTGGTCTACTCGACCGACCTCGCCGAACAACCCTACCGACGGCGACGACGATGATCGTCGATGAGATCTACGAGTTCTTGACTCCGTGCTTCTTCCACATGAAGCTCTCCACCGCCAGCGGCATGGCCATTCACGTCGATTGGATGAGGGGAGGGGGCGGGTATCAAAGAAGAGAGGTTGTAGAAGGAGACGATAGTGGAGTCGACGGAGAGACGAATTTGGGTGACTGAGGTCTACAATTGAATGGAGGTAGGTGGAGAAGGGGAAAGGTGTTGGATTTATTCCGATGTAAATCAACCTTAAAGGTCTACAACATATAATGGGAATGTAATATTGGAGATTAATATAGATATTGTGATTTGATTTCCTAAAGATATCAATCTTATATTAGGAGTCTTGTAATACAAGTAAGATTGATGGAGTCCTTGATTTTCTGTGATTATGATACCTAACCGATAGGCTAAAAAAGTGGGATTTGGGGTTCCTTTATGTTCATTTGAACTATGATGTCAGTTTAGAGGATGAAATTTGACTACTAGAGTTTCCTATGGACATCGAAATTGAAATGATATGAAATTGAATTTGTTATGGGTGTATAAATTCATGATAGATGCACATAATTGTTTCTGGCAGATTGCGTGTCTTGATTTAAATCAGGTGAATGACACGTCTAATGGTCATCAAATGACCTGAATTTTTGATATGTTCAACATATATATGTCTAATATGCGTTTGCAAATTTTCGTAAATTTTTGCCATGTAGTCTAAGTATGGTGAATTTACTAGTAACCCATGCTCGTACAGGCAGTTTTGCTGGCAGATTGTTTTTGTCTTTTGAGACGTCACTTTAGACAATTATTTTGACCTAAAACGGCTCTATATTTTTATTTTATAAAGATTAGTATGTCTATTTTGATCTGTAAAATTTTGGTAGCAATTAAGCTTATAAATTAATTGTGATAAATTCTAAAGCAAGTGTAACTCATTGCTGAAATTACGTTTGATAACTTTATGTTGGTTGTGATGTCTATTTAATTATGTCTAAAATATGAAGCAATTTTGTTTAGGTACAGCCTTGAAAGAATATATGAATGAGTGTTTTCCCAAGTGGGATAATTAGTGAAAGAAAATTGGGCTTCACACTCATTAACTTATTTGCAACAAGTGTATAAACTCTAAAAGTTTAGTGGAAGTTGTTCTAAAGTTTTGAGCATTAAGTGGACTTGCATAAATCTATTAAAGTGTTATTCTATCTTCCATGAATATGTATTTTGGTTGATGAAATTAGAATTATGCTATGACTCGAATGACAATAATATGTTTAAGTTGCAAAATGAGTACTAGGTGTATGTGTATATTTTTACTTTCAATCATTTGGATGCCTTGATTGATTATTTGTTAATCTTTAGAAAGAATTTTGAGAGTCATGGAGACTTAGCACAAATATGGAATTATTAATGCAAATAAGATGGTTGTGGGATGCATGATTTTGTATAAACAACGGTGAATGTCTTAGTTTTACCTTTCATTGAGATTATGCTATTTAAGGTGTTAAGGAAAGGTTAAACAAAGACAATTTTGTAGTGATATGCATTCATTGACTAAGTAAGGGTGTTCCCACAACATATTTCAAAAGGTATGATTTAAGTATGGATTTGCAAATTAAGTGACAATGTTGCATATCAGTGGGAGCTTGAGTTTCATGTTAGTAATGCTTAGATTTGCAGATGACTTATAAGGTATGTATGATTTTTTGAATCCATGTATTCAGTTTAATCTCTGGTTGGATTCATTCAGTCACATGTTTATGTGTTGGTCAATTATCAGATGACGATATATCTGATATCTAGTTAAGCAAATTGCATTTTAAATCATAAAGGAATGGTTAATCTTCTTACTCGTAAGTGTGGATTAATTCTTTTGGTTCAACTTAAAATGGCATGACATAATTTATATGTTGTATTAGTTGTGAGGGTTTTTTTCATCTTGCTCGTAAGTGTTGAAAATTTTCTCACGAAAGTAATTGATATGGTATATGAACCAGTGTCAAAAACATGTTAATTCATCTTGCTCGTAGGTGTTGAATTAATTATGTTTTATGAAGTTTTGTTTGCAACTGCAGTAGAAGTTTGCATTAAAGAGGACCTGAGATGATAAAAGTTGAGACGCATTAAGGTAGTTAAAGTTCATCTCTGCAATCATAATTTGACGTTGTTTCTTGTGAATGAGGATTTTAGCATGTGTAATTATGAAGGTTTTGGGTTGTGTCAACCTTACAACCTTGTTAGTTCCATGTTGAAAGACTTATTTGACAGAAATTTGTATCAAGGATAGGATGTTATCATAACTACATGGCCATTAAAGTGACATTAATTTCCAATTTCAAGTATAAACATAAATATTATATGTGTAGACCAGTGGGAGAATGTTGGATTTATTCCGATGTAAATCAACCTTAAATAGTCTACAACATAATAGGAATGTAATATTGGAGATTAAGGTAGATATTGTGATTTGATTTCCTAAAGATATCGATCTTATATTAGGTGTCTTATAATACAAGTAAGATTGATGGAGTCCTTGATTTTATGTGATTATGATACCTAACTGATAGGCTAAAAAAGTGGGATTTGGGATTCCTTTATGGACAGAAACTTAATACCTGAGCCAGTATAAATAGTAAGGTCCTTGCAAACACTAGATACACAACAAATGCTTCCCATAAAGTAGTTGTATTCGGCTAGGTGCTTTGTAGAAGACTTTGGTGTTGCCGCATCTTACATCATTCCACTTGGTATTCAATGCCTATTGCTTCACGACCAAGTCGGCTAACTCCTTGTCTGTGTTTTAAGTATATAACCACATAAAATCTACAAAAGGGTGTGGTATGGGCTACTGGGGAGAAGATGGGAGGTTTGATTTGCTTTGTTCAAGATCGCGACTGCAACTTAATTACCCAGATAGAGGAAATTTAATTCTCTTCTTTTTTTTTTTTTTATACCCCAATTTTTTTTTCTTTTGGATTTGTGGGAAATTTATTGGGATGTGTGAATTTTGAGAAATTGTTTGGTTTGATTTTAATTGGGTATGTAAATCTTGGTAATGTATGGATTCTAAGAAATTATTTATTGTGATTGCTCAAATACGGTCTATTTTGTATTGTTTTCATTATCCTGTTTTTTAGTCCAATTGTAACAAATGTTTTACTACGTTAGTCCAGCTTAGTTTATTTTAAGCCAGTTCAGCTTAGTCTATACTAAGCCAGTCCAACTTAAGTCTTGAAACTAGTCTACTCCGAGATAATCCAATACAACAAATGTACCCTTAAATTTGGGTTTGTGGAGGTGACAGGCTAAAGCAAATTAAGTATTAGAAGGCCACAAAGGAATTTTTTTTTTTTTTTTTTTAAAGATTTAAATAACTTAAAAAATAAAAATAAAAACTTACAAAACACGGTGGGCCCTACTCCCTACCACTTACACCCATCCATATTCGGACAAGGATTGTTTGCCCTCCCACTTCGGTTGCCCTCTCGTGCCCTCCTGTTTTGTGTGGTCACGGTTAAGCCACGTCAATATTTTATATTTTTTTTATAGAGATAATAAGACAAAAATGAATAGTAATATAAAATGTTGACGTGGCTTAATCGTGACCACACAAACAGGAGGGCACGAAAGGGCTATGAAATCCCGTTCCCGGATTACACTGTTATAATCTATGTATTTGTATTATTGAGATTTTATATTATTTTTCAAGAAAGTATACTAATTTATTTGAAACTAGACTTCAATTAAACTAGTTACGAAGAGTGAAGTTTGGAAAAATATTATTTACTTGTGGACCTTTTGAAGTCACAAGTAACGTTTTCGAATAGATCTCGAACCCACAAACGCATAGGCGAAAGCCGTTTGCAAGTCCGAATTATAACGATATAATTACGGATGTTTGAAATTGTGAACTATAGATTGTTAATTCCCGCGTGTGGGTTAAAAGTTAAGTTAGTTTAATAAAAAGGGAACCAATCAGATTTTTAAGGAAGGGAATACAGCCCAATCAGAGGAAGGCAAGGAGGGGGAAGGAGAGAGACCCGAGTTGGGTCATTTTTGACCCGCAAAACTCCAATTTTGACCCGGCCATATCTCCTTCATCCAAACTCCGTTTTGGGTGATCTTGGTGTCCATGGAAAGCCCTTGATGAGCCCTACATCTTTGTAGTGTTAGATTTCTCAATTTCTTTCCCATTTTTCCAGTTCGAAGCCACAAACCCACGGGTGTTCCAGCGGCTTTATCCCTTTTCCCAGTGGCTCCAGCAAGTTTCACCGTCCATGACCACCACCAAAAGACTCCCCTCAACCCCAAGAAAAAAGCCCAAGTGGTGTTGGAGGCGTTGGAGTCGATTGGAAGCCAAATTCGAAGCACACCCACCTTAGGGTTCCAGCAGTTCGTGGCCAGTTTGGGGTGTTTTCCGGCCAAATTGGCCTTGGCTACAGGTATAATGTTTACTCTACTCATTGAGATCTTCATTCCTGTAAATTTTGGTAATTTTTGGAAATAGTTGGATTTTTCCGGCCAGTTGGAGTGGTCGACCGCCACCCACGGCGGCGCGTGGCCAGGGAGCCGTGTGTCATTCTTAGGCTAAATTAGATGCCTTGAGCTTAGTTTTGGTAATTGTATGACATAAGTTGATGGTTGGAACCTAAATTCTCTATGATACGTTAATCGGTAAAAGTGTGAATCGACAATCCGACCGTTGGAACATCACCAAACTTTAACATAGGTGATATGGTTATTATCTTAATTTCTTATATTATTATCATTTGCGAATATTAATTGGTATTATAATTATGATTTCTATTGAAATGTGAATTTTATATATTTATCCATAAACCGAAGCTAATTAACTATGACTTGACTTGTGTATTGATGTTGTGATATATATGTGTGTGTGTGTGTGATTAAATTTTTAATAATGTGAATGATAATTATGATGAATGTTATGACAATTATGGGATCTAAATATTGTTTGATAATTATTTGGATATGCTTATGCTTGTCAACTGAATACCTATGTGAACTTGGCATTACTACCTAGCATGAGATGAAGATTGAAGTCAGGAGATGAGTTGGGTACTTTATTAGATTTTTAGTAGAATTAGTAATTAAGGGAATTCCTTGTGTTGTACTCCATATAGTTGGATGCTGGTTAATATGTGGAATCAATAGCAGGTATGCGTATAATTATGTTAATGTGTGATGATGAGATTGCACCAAGTAGTTGTGGTACATGGATGGTCTTGCTTGGTATATCCGCGATGGGGGACCATACGCATTCTAGAGGTGATGATAATTGGTTGTACATGGTACATTTTTAGACGATCATATTTGGTTTGGTTCCGTTGAGTGGTCCGGAACCCGAGGTTGTTGAATTTTGTGGAGTGGACTAAAATCCCATTGTTTGGAGAAGTAGGCTTGGCCTAACTATGTAACTCTAGCCTTAGTTATATATATACATATATATATATATATATATTTGTGTCAATGGTTTCGAGAGTCTTGTGAATTGAGTTAGAAAAGATGTTGGACGTCTGAGTGACTCCTTCGGGATTTTTCATGATTCGATTATGATTTCATAAGGTATGAATTTAGAAGATATGGGAATGATTGTTATTACTTTGATCAAATTAATTAATTAATGCGGCTAGAGAATGGTTTTGTGTTTCGTCGGTTCTTAAATATGATGTATGTTGGGAATTGTGATATCATGATGAGATATAATGATTTATATGTTGGATGGGAGAGAAATCATGTTTTCATGGAGGTTGGTTTTGTAGTCTGAGTCCAGGAATTACATGTTGTCAAGTTATAATAAATGATTGAGGAATGCTATGCTTCTCTGCTTGAACTTAGTAGAATAAACGTATGGTTTTGTGGAAATGAAGTACGAATGGCTTGATCCCTATTTGAGGGTACGTAGGCAGTCTAACGAGGAGGTTAGATGCAGTCATAAGGTAAACGAAAGATTTCTTTGCAATTTGATTCTCGAATTGTGATTGCCATATTCCTGAGACGGGATATGTGAGTTATATGAGTATTTGGGTGACGTCATGTGTCGATCCTGAACTTATGTTGGGATCGGAGCGTGACAAGGGCACCGGAAGTGGAAAGACAGATAATCCTTGTCCCCCATCTTCACCATCATTCGCCCCTCTGTCACTCCTACCAGCCACCGCCATCATCACCCTTCTTCCTACACGTCGTAGAAGAACGCCTTGATGTTAATCTGGTACAAATTTGCACCATACAGGTCGTCGTCTCTGACGAGCAAATTTTGGGGCTTGTTGGTGAGAACCGAATAAACAGAGGAACAATAGAAACCCACATCGAAAAGAGAATCAATTCTGGATTAGGAAGCTAGACTGGAGTAGAGGAGTGAAGAAAAGTTAGGATTTTGCAGGAATTTGGAAAGCGAAATTCAAGAGAGAATGGCGAAATATGCGAGCATTGAAGATAAAGACGGAGATTTCGGCGAGTCGACTTAGAAGAGGTGTAAATCGAAGCCAGGTCCATCAAATATTTCACAGAGTTCCTGATGCAGGACGTGAAATAAAAAAATATCCATCTGGCATGGAGCACAATATATTATTAGAAGATAAATTACGTGCAGGAATAAAGAGGTGTACTACACAAAATGTAGTTTTTTTTTTTTTTTTTTTTTTTTTTTTTGGACAAAGGCTTACTTTGTTTATAACACAACATATTACAACAGGGAAGGCCCAAATACAAGAAACACCCAACAAAAAGACGGACCTCCATGGTAACCCAACAACTCAAAACATAGTTTTGAGGCCTGAACAGGAAAAACACCAAAGTAAACCCTAGCAACTTCCTCCCTCCCCCGTCAACCCACTTACCAAACGAACAGCCCTTGCAACCATCGAAAAGCAACAAAACTATAATCCCAAAACTGGATGAAAACAGAGTAACAACAGGACCCCAAAATAGAGCCCAAACTCCTTCACATCACACCATAGCAATAGCTGCCACAAATCGAAGGAAGCTAGCAAGACAAAACCCACTAGCAACAGTGCCAACCAAGGCAAACCAAAGGAAGGAGGTGGTGTGAACACCCGAGCAAAAGCTCTACTCACCTTCCGGGAGAAGCGCGAAAAATCGCGTTGAAAAAAGTGGGAGCCAAGCCGGACTGTGAAGTCAGAGAAGGATAAAGCCGATCTGGATTGGGGAACGTGGGGGAAATGAGGAGAAAAAAGGTGGGAAAAAAATAAAGGGAAAAGGTGGAAAGAAGGAGAAAAGGTAGAAAAGGGGGAAGGAAGACGAAAGGTGTTGGAACCCCCAGTCCCACATCGGACAGAGGGAGAAGAGAATAGTGCTTTAAATAGAAATACCTCTCTCTAATTAACACCGAGGCCTTTTGTGATAAAACCCGACACCTGAGGATTGTGCAGGTGGTTAAGTGGGGACAGTATCGGTGTTGTTGGAGTGGGCCATCGGCCCGTCGACCTGAAAATTTCCACATGGTATCAGAGCCAGGGGACGGGCCTGTACTGCCACGTGATTGGGTGGGTCCCCATTGGCCCCGCGTGATTGTCCACGTAGGCCAAAGATGCCACGTGTTTAGGTGGGTCCCCATTGGCCCCGCGTGATTGGGTGAGTCCCGACATGGCTCCACGTGGTTGCCGATGTGTGGAAATTCACGTGTGACCCATAAGTGGGGTCTCACGTGCGGGGGAGTGTTGGAACCCCCAGTCCCACATCGGACAGAGGGAGAAGAGAAGAGTGCTTTAAATAGAAATACCCTTCTCTAATTAACACCGAGGCCTTTTGTGATAAAACCCCACACCTGAGGATTGTGCAGGTGGTTAAGTGGGGACAGTATCGGTGTTGTTGGAGTGGGCCCTCGGCCCGTCGACCTGAAAATTTCCACAAAAGGAAACAGAGGCAAAAGGTGGAAGAAAGGAATAAAAGGGAGAAATTGGAACACCATATACCAAGTCCCCCTCAAAATGAGCTGAAACATAACTTTCTTCTCAATTCTGTCTAAAAACTTTATCGTTCAATACCGAACTCCTTATTTCCAACTTCCGATCTAGACAAGAGAAAGACGACTACTAGGCAAAAGACCTATTTTTCCTCATTACTAGTGCTAGATTGAGCGTAGTTCTGTTTTGCTTCGCCTATTGAGAGACCAATAAAAAGCATTTTTCATGGGTCAAACGAACAAAAAAGGAACTCTCTCTACCATTCCTGGTGACTAACTCTTGAAATCATACAGAGCCCAGGGAAGATGTTGGTCTAGAAGCTTCATCTACGACATGTGCTATCCATTCTAGTGCGCATAGGACTCTGTTGATTGAAGCTTTCAAACTCCTAGTGAGTGGAGAAGGAAGACATGAGCTATTTTTAATATATTTATGGTGCTGGCTAATTATATTACTTGTATTATCTAATTAATCATGTATTTATTAGTTCTCTAGAATATTTTCTTATATATGTCTTTTCACATTTCTCACTTGAAGTTGTAAGCCTATAAATATGTATTTGGAAGGTAAAAAGGGAGATAACAGTTGTTTGAATTATCATATAGAAATTTGAGTTGTAAACTCATTGGTAAGTGCCTTACTCTTGTTTCAGAGTTTGTTGATTTGTACTTTCTTCTAGTTGTCTAAGCTGGTAGTAGAAGTGAAGTTCTTAGGATTTTCAGGTCTTAAGAATTATAGATTTGTTGACTAACTTGATTGTCGTAGTAGGAACTCGAACTGACATCATTATCTTTGATATAGCATTACTCTTGGATCAAGTTGATGCTCTGATACCAACTGATGTAGGAAGGCAATGTGGTGGGAAATAAAAATGAAAAGATATGATAGAGAAGTAGTGTCCACTATCTTCTTGTGCCAGGAGAGACCTAAAAGCCCTAAGAGATTCACTTCTAGTAACAACCTATGACGTATATACAACTGAAGAACAAAGTAACAAACTCTTAAACAAGAGAAAGACACTTAAAAACGAGTTTACAACTCAAATTTCAAAGTGAAAATTCAAATAATTTCTACCTTCTTTTCTTCCTTATAAATATATATTTATAGACTTACAACTTCAAGTAAGAAATATGAAAAGACATACGAAATAAAGGCTCATAAGAAAATATTCTAGAAAACTAAAAGTAGATAACTAATTAGATAACGCTAGCCAAACTCATAGTGTTTCGGTGAAGCTTCATTCCTAGAAACTTAAACACCACATCCAGCCAAAAATAAAATGAAAACAAAAGCAAATACCTAATTAACCGGAAAATGAAAAACAACTTTCTAGATGGATTTAGAAAACCACCAAATGACATGTTTGTATACACGTCAATATTGTATTTCATTATAAACAAATGAAGTCGAAATTAAGCTCTAATTTAAATAAATGATATCATTTCAACCGTCTTATATTGTGTGCATAATATCATGCAATATATCAAATTTTAAAAATAAAAAAAATAAAAACTATTAATTTGACCGTCACACCACCAACTATAAGAACCACCAAGTGGTACACTGCCGGTATGAAAAGACATACGAAATAAAGGCTTATAACTTATAAGAAAATATTCTAGAAAACTAAAGGTACATAACTAATTAGATAATGCTAGCCAAACTCATAGTGTTTCGGGGAAGGTTCATTCCTAGAAACATAACATCCAGCCAAAAATAAAATGAAAACAAAAGCAAATACCTAATTAACAGGAAAATGAAAAACAACTTTCTAGATGAATTTAAAAAACTACTAAATGATGTGTTTGTATACATGTTAGTATTATATTTTATTATAAACAAATAAAGTCGAGATTGAGCTCTTATATTGTGTGATAATATCATACAATATATCAATTATAAGAAAACTAATAGTTTGACCATCACACCACCAACTATAAGAACCACCAAGAGGTACACTGCCGGTGTACACCTGGTTGTGCAGGTTTTTACATACTTGATGGCTGGGTATCATGTACAACATGGAAGCGATTACGACCCATTGACCAAAACTACCACAATTAAATCTGTTACTTCCGTTCTTAGGGGTCAGTTTTTCCACATTTGAAAGATGGACTTTTCCCTCAAATTTGCTTCCTGTGCTGCTTGCCAATCAATCTTCCACGCCTATAAATTCCACAACTGCCTTACCCTTTGCTTCATCTTCATTGCTTTGAAAAGCAATCACTATTGTCGTTCCAGACTTCCAATAATAGTATTATCATTCCCCCTCCAGCCATATAGCTTGTGTGTTTGTTCTTTGGAACCAAGAAAATGGCCTCATCTGCAAGTGAATATCGCTTAGTGTTATCCAAGATTGCAACCAATGAAAAGCATGGTGAGAACTCTCCGTACTACGACAGATGGAAAGCGTACGATCAAAACGTTTCACCCCCACCCCAGCAGAATCCTCTACGGATCATTTTTGTAAGGATTTTATGAATCCATGAATCGTATCCGTTCATCGTATATCGTACGGTTAGTTTTTATCAAATACTGTTTATGTTCATTTTTCAATAAAAATATTTAAAATAATTTCTGACCTCATAATGTACGATTAACAGACACGATTCATGAATCTCTGGAATCCTCACAAAGAGAATTCGGCGAAAAACCCAACTCCTTTTCACCCAACTGAAAGCTTTGATCATAATAAAGCCATCGAATCCATCAAATCCATTAGGCACAACCCTTTACAAAGACACACTTGAAAGCCTTGTCACTTTCATAAGCCACAGTGCATGTTCATTTGGCTGATGAATGTGACAAGGCTTTCAAGTGTGTCTTTGTCAAGGGTTGTGCCTAATGGATTTGATGCTTTTGTTATGATCAAGCCCCTCACATTGTTGTTGTTTTTTGGGCATTTTCATAAGCTGCTTCCAGTGCTTCTTAGGTTATTTTGAAATTCTTGGAGCTATCACAATCGAGGGGGACAATTTGGACTCCAGTTCTCCATCCGAGGTCTCGGTAAAATCTGCAGTTAGATACATGAAATCGTAATTAATTTACGAGTAAAATTAGTTAAGCTTCTAATTTAGCTTGGTGACTTGTAATTAGCAATTTCTTCATGCTTGTACATATCGATATAAGAAAATGAGAGGTACACTGAGCATATCAAATTTGGTGAGAAATATATGAGAACGGAAATTGAAGCTAATTGGGAAATTTAACATTATGGTATAAAGATAAAGACGTTAAACAATTATGGGAAGGAAATTGACGAAGTTGAAGTTTTGCCTAAACATCCAGCTGTAAACAACAGAGACTAATCTGATTTAAATTATCATCCAATGTGAATATGGATGGTTGAGTATGATGCGTATGGCTTTGATCTTATAGTAAATTTCTAACTGTGGAGTCAAAAAGTCTTAACTAGTTCTTAAAATCCACATTAATAATATTGCAAGTTTGATAAAATAATCACGAGCTCGTGATTCAGTGGTAAATGACGGATTGTAGGCTTCATTCAAATTAAAAACTGGAGGTCTTGGGTTCGAAACCCGCTGGTTGGAAGCCAAACTTGTGGCCAGGAAAGACTAAAATGTCTATGTGAGTCTTCCCATTCTCCAGAAGGGATGAATAACTGTGGCTTACCACCAGTTGTTCCTCTTTTAAAAACATATCATACCAATTAAAATACGTGATCATTAGAATTAAGTATAGAATGATGAGTAAGATTAGGCGAAATTCAGAATTTTTGGACCTTCCCACATACATAGATACATACATAGATATATATATATATATATATATATATATATATATATATATATATATATATTAAAAAAAATAAAAATAAAAAGCTTGTGATCGTCCACCTAACTTATTGAACTATAATCCTTATTTATATTTCATTATGACCCTAAACACACATAGGTGCGTACCAGATATGAAAATTCCAACTCTCTATCTGAGTTGGACCAAATCTGGTGACCTTCATAAAAGCCCAAATATGTGTTAAATTTAAGGATTTCAAAACCTTCTGGACAAGCCCATGACTTGGACACCACAAGTTTCTTTCTACCAAAAATTCTAAAACCTACTGCTAGATTGTATGTACAAATTAAAGAACACGTAGTCAACCAAACGAATGAGGAAAAAAAGGGCAAAATATAATAAACTATCTTAACTATTTATTGATAATGTCATACCTTATCTTTAGAATTTGATCAAATATTATACCTTCCGTTACTTAACTGTTTACTTTTCAATTAAATACTCACGTGGCTTGGTTAGGGACTCACTTTCTATTAAAATATTATTAACAACTAAAAAAAATATTTAATATTTTTTAAATATTAAAATAATAAAAATAAATAAAAACAACCCTCAGTTCGTCCCTCCCCCTCCCCCTCCCCCCTTCCTCTCCCCACTCCCCTCTCCCCTCTCCCCCATCTTCATCTTCTTCCCCCCACCTCCAATCCCTCAAAAAAAAAATTTTCCAATTTGTCTTACCCTCGCACCCACCCTCAGTTTGTCTTCCCCCCCTCCCCACCAACCCCCCCCCCCTTTTTTCTCCCTCCTGCAACCCAAAAAAAAAAAAAAAAAAAAAAAAACCCAGATCCCGTCGACGAGAAGATGGGTGCGCGGAGAAGATAAAGGATGGGTGCGGAAGAGGATGTGGAGAATGGATGAGGGTGGTGGATTTAGGGTTGGCAGAGGGTTGGGTTTTTTTTTTTCGGGAAGGAGGGACGAACTGGGTTCACTTTGGATTTTTTTTTTCTTCCTCTTCTTCTTCCGGCAGGGGGGTTAATGGGTTTTCAAAAAAAAAAAATAATAATAATAATACTTTTCTTTATTATTTTAAAAATATTTAATCATTTTTTTAGTTTTTAATAATATTTTAATGAAAAATGGGTCCTGAATCAAGTCACGTCAGTATTTAACTAAAAAGTAAACGGACAAGTAACGGAAGGTATAACATTGTACCGAATTCTAAAAATGAAGTATGACATTGTCAATGTTAAAAGATGATGTATGAAAGTGCCGTGACACAATAGTTGAGGTAGTTTTTTTGTATTTTACTCGAAAAAAAAAATGATGGCTATGGAGGCTCTTGAGGATTTAAGCACTCAACTATTCAGCACGGAATATAATTATCAAAGTACCTACGTAAACTAAAACAATTTTCACACAATATTTGAAATCCCCGGGGTCGGCTAAACAGAACATGACCAGCTCGTTTGCTCCGGTGGCTTCGCCTCGGTGAGAATCAGATATGACTCAACCACCTCATGCTTTCGACATGAACGTAGCAATGGCCTGAAAATTAATTAATATCATGCAAGTATAAAGCGCCAATTACTAAATAAATGATTTCCGTGGACCATGCCATGCATGCATATGTGTGTATATACCTGTCTGAACTTTGGGAAGCCATGGTAGTCTTGAAAATTGGCCACGTTTCTGAACTTCTCAACTCCTTCAGCAGTGCAAATAAGGCTTTGGGATATTTCCTAATCAACTCTTCAACCAAATCAAAGGGAAGCTGGAAACAAATGAAAGTTAAACCATGCATTTTGGTAGATTAATTACTTCTTAACTATAATGTAATAACTTCTGCATTTTGTGTTTGGTAGAAAAACAAGGGATTCCTCATGAATAAGGAAAAGAGGCTTGTGAAGATGTGAAGGTAAAACAATCTCACCACACAGTAAAAGGAAAAACTTTGCAAGAACTTATAAGAGATTGGATTACTCTCCATATTGCCAATTGGTTTTATAGTGGAACTTCAACTTTCTTTATGATATTGGAACAGTATTATAACAGGTTGTTGTTGGATAGTGGCCAAATTAGGCTAGGAAACAAAACAAAATTGATGAGGGAACATCATGATGAGGATTATGTTTCCTTGTTTTGTGGCTTGTTTTGTGGCTTATTTTGTGGCTTAATTTGCTCCTTGTTTTGTGGCTTGTTTTGTGGCTTATTTTGTGGCTTAATTTGCTCCTTGTTTTGTGGCTTTTTCAAAGCCATAATTATTTGGCTAGGATGAAGAAAAGCATAAAAAGAGATGGTGAGAGCATTTGGCTAAACAAGGGGGCAAGGGTGAGAAAAAATCTAGAGAGCTAGAGTGAAAAATCTCTTGTGAAAGAACTCTTGGGGTAGAGTGAGGCTCTTGGGAAAATTCTGTGAGAGGGTGTACAAGTGATATGGGATTGGGTTATGTCGATTTAACTCATGTGTAACTTGTACTGTTTTTCTCATAGTGAAGAGCAATATCTCTCCGAGGACGTAGGCAGGTTTTTGCCGAACCTCGTAAATTTCTCGGTGTCTTTATTTCTCGTATTTTAAACTATTCAACTGTGGGTTTGTATGTTGGTGAAGATAATCAACCAAGGCACAACAATTGGTATCAGAGCTTTGTTGGAAGCTTTGGTTCATTGAAGGTTCAGATTTATTATTCACCATGATGACTACAAACATGTCGTTTTTAGTTGAGAAGTTTAATGGGAAGGGCAGTTTTACTCTCTGGCAGATGAGAGTAAAGGATGTCTTGACTCAACAAGGCTTGGTTAGAGCTTTGAAGGGAAAAGATGGGAAGCCTAAAGAAATGACAGATGACCAGTGGGAGGAGCTGGAGTCGCGTTGTGTTAGCACGATTCGACACTGCATAGCTGATAACATTATCAACAATGTTATGGATGAAGATTCTGCGCCTGCACTGTGGGAGAAGTTGGAAAAACTCTATATTGCTAAGAGTTTGACCAACAAGTTACATCTGAAGAGGAAGCTGTACAAGCTGAAGATGGATGAAGGCGGGAATCTCATGGACCACATGAATGTGTTCAATGGATACTTGGATCAATTGAGGAAAGTTGATGTTAAGGTTGAGGAAGAAGATAAAGCCCTCTTACTTCTTACCTCACTTCCAGATTCATATGAGAATCTTGTGACAACCTTATTGCATGGAAAAGATACAGTAAGTTTGGAGCAGGTGCAGGCTTCTTTGGTGTCTTATGATACACAAAAGAGAAAGACCATTGTTGATGGTGGGCACGAGACTGCTTTAGCTGTTCAAGGTTGGAATCATGGAAGAAAATTGGGAGGAGGATTTGAGAGAGACAGCAGGTTCAAATCAAGCTCCAAAGGCAAGGGACCACAATGCTATGACTGCAAAGAATTCGGGCATAAAAGGATAAATTGTCCTTTGAGAAAAAGAAAGGATGATCTTGGTCCAGGTAGCAGCAATTTTGTGGCGGAAGACTTCGAGTATGCCCTCTAGGTACTCGAAGCAACACATCTCCTGGTGATGTATAGTCTCAAGTGTTGCAGGGGTTTTGCAGCAGGTGGAGCTATGGGATTCACAGGTGATGAGATGGTCCTGAAGAATGAGAAGTGTGAGGAATGTTTGTCTGGCTCGACGGGTGTTGCTGGAAATGGGTGCACTGACAAGTTTCCAAGTTGCAGACAATGAAGAGGAGGAAAACCTGCTATAGGAGACGAGGATGTGTCGAGATCCTGTCTGAAGCTAAATGTTTTTTTTTGCTTGCAGCAGCTGCACATGCATTGGCAGTGACTGAATCGGAACAGGACCAACGAGGTTGATTCAGAGTGTGCATGCTGGTACGTAAGGCCAATGGACTTTGGTACAATTTGGCCAAGGTGGAGATTGTTGGATAGTGGCCAAATTAGGCTAGGAAACAAAACAAAATTGATGAGGGAACATCATGATGAGGATTATGTTTCCTTGTTTTGTGGCTTGTTTTGTGGCTTATTTTGTGGCTTAATTTGCTCCTTGTTTTGTGGCTTGTTTTGTGGCTTATTTTGTGGCTTAATTTGCTCCTTGTTTTGTGGCTTTTTCAAAGCCATAATTATTTGGCTAGGATGAAGAAAAGCATAAAAAGAGATGGTGAGAGCATTTGGCTAAACAAGGGGGCAAGGGTGAGAAAAAATCTAGAGAGCTAGAGTGAAAAATCTCTTGTGAAAGAACTCTTGGGGTAGAGTGAGGCTCTTGGGAAAATTCTGTGAGAGGGTGTACAAGTGATATGGGATTGGGTTATGTCGATTTAACTCATGTGTAACTTGTACTGTTTTTCTCATAGTGAAGAGCAATATCTCTCCGAGGACGTAGGCAGGTTTTTGCCGAACCTCGTAAATTTCTCGGTGTCTTTATTTCTCGTATTTTAAACTATTCAACTGTGGGTTTGTATGTTGGTGAAGATAATCAACCAAGGCACAACAGTTGTTTCATATGTGAAGCCCAACAGCCACACGTGAGGAAGCAAGTTGAGAGTGAATCCTAAAGAAGAAACTTTGCATGTGCTTATGAGCTACTCTCACCGTTACCAATTGATTTTATGATGAAACCTCTAAGTGAATATTTTTAGTGGGACTCCAAGGCAAGAGTTTGAATCCCCCACCCCGGCCCTTTGACCTCCTTGTAACTGAAAAAACTAAATGTGAAGAAGAAAAACAACGGAGCACAGTGCAAACCTGAGTTTCTGCAAAGCCCATCTGGATTACACCCTCAGGATTTTCAGTTGGGTGAAAAGGGTTTTGATCGTACACTTTCCATCCGTCGAAGTACGGAGAGTTCTCACCATGTTTTCCATTGGTTGCAATCTTGGATAACACTAAGCGATTTTCACTTGCAGATGAGGCCATTTTCTTAGTTCCAAAGAACAAACACACAAGCTACAAAGCTTGTGGGGAAATGATAATACCATTACTGGAAGTCTGGAACGACAATAGTGATTGTTTTTTCAAGCAATGAAGTGTGAAGCAAAGGGTAAAGCAGTTGTGGAATTTATAGGCAGTGGAAGATTGATTGGCAAGCAGCACAGGAAGCAAAATTTGAGGAAAAGTCAATCTCGAAATTCAAATGTGGAAAAACCGACCCCTAAGACCTACTCCAACCTTGAAGTAAAACTTAAATTTGAGGTTCTAAACTTATTCTAACTTGCTCCAACCTTTGGGACAAATATGAGTTAAAACTCAAAACTCATTTATGTGCCAAATTTAGCCCAAGATTCCCTTTGGTTGGTAGGGCTAATCCACCATATATGTATATTTTTTTTAGTTTTATATTTATAAATTCATTGAATCCAACGGAAAAAAAAAAAAAAAAAAAAAAAAATCAACGTTCCAAATTTAAATCCAACGGCTCAAGTAATTAAAAAAAATTCCTTTATGTGTTTCATATTCTTTCATAGTGTCGGTTAGTTATTTTTCAATATTTGTCGAAATTTAAATATTTTTAGGTTAAAATGTTTATAAAATTAAATTATGATAGTCTACATAATTTTTTTTCTTTTAAAAATGTTACTTTAAGAAGAAAAAAAAATAGCCTAAATTCATTCTTTAATGATTTGGGGTTCAAATTTTAACCCAGAAAAATTTGAATAAAAATATTATTTCTAGATTAATACCTAAATTTTATAAGTTAAAAATTTTAAATTTTAGCTTAAAAATTGAAGATGGTCTAAGAGCGGAAGTAAGAGAATTTGTTAGTGTTGGTCAATATGTCGTAATTGCTTGAGTGTTGTACATGATACCGAACCATCAAGCATGTTAAAAACTGCACAACCACGTGTGCACCGGCAAACATTCTTTATAATGGGCGGTGTGGCGAGTACCTCTTGGTGGTTCTCAAAGTACACCACTTTTTCACGAACCATCCTTTTATAGTAGGCGGTAGGCGGTGTGGCGGCAGAGTACCTCTTGGTGGTTCTCAAAGTACATCACTTTTTCAAACAATCTTTATATTGGGCGGTGTGGCGGCCAGCCTAATAATTTTCTTATAATTGATATTTATCATATGTTACGCACAATATAAAACGATCGACATAATATTTTTTATTCAAATTAGAGTTCAATATCAACTTCATTTGTTTATAGTAAATACGAGATTAAGGTGTATACAAACACATCATTTGGTTGTTTTTCAAATCCATATAGAGTTGTTTTTCATTTTCTTGTCAATTAGGTATTTTTCTCTGGATGTGTGGTGTTTATGTATCTAGGAGTGAAGCTTCCCATCTAGGAATGAAGCTTTCCTGATTAGCATTTTATTTTGGTTTTAGTAGTCCAAACTGCACTATTTATTACTCCAAGTGGAAATCCACGTGTCTAGCAAGTATGTGCAAACTCGCTTGAAGGAAGAAATTTTTCATTATAAACGGAACACGGATAGTATACCATATGTTTTTATATAAGTGATGAGAAATTTTATTTTTTAAGTTATTAACTTTTTAACACACATATCCCACAATTTGTATAGTGACACGTGATATATCATCTCGTGTTCCGGTCAGACTGAAAAATCTCTCGCTTTAAGGGCTATTCTTGCAAGCATTTCTCAGTAATTAGCCAGCAATCTATTGTTTTACAACACCCTCTTTATTCCAGTATATAAATTTATCTTTCAATAATTTATTGTGCAATATACCAAATGTATGTTTTTATTTCATGTTTTGCATCAATTCCCTTAACGACTCTGGTGAGTGATGTAGGTCTAAAGTCGTCACAAATCATGTGGATCAAATTCGTGACACGAGTCATTTCTTCCTTTGCTGGTGTTAAAGATGGAAGACGCAACAACAATGGTAGATGAAGCATGGTCATCCAGCTGAATTGCTTGGACTCTGCATATTGCCCTGGAATAAGGTGATGGTGGCACCGCTACTCCATATAATCCAACTCCGCCCAAATCTAGTGTGTCCATGACTAGACTCCTAAGATAACTGTATTCGGATCAGCTTTACTCGGCTCTAGAAAATCATGGTCTTACAATTGCCCTTAACTATGCCTTTGAGATGCAACCCATTCCCTTAAGGATGGATTGTTATCCAAAAACCATGCATTTCGGAATAAGCTGGAATACGTATCGTTTAGTCTTCAATCTTTATGTATGTTTGATCCAACTCTTAGAGTTGAAGTGGAGCCGTTTTGGATTCATGACGTGTGCCTTTAAACATCGTGCCCTAAAGCTTGTAATGATGAGACCTTGCACTTGTGGTGTGTACACAAAAAACAAGAAATCTCCTCCTATATTATTCATTAATTCCATCTGTCAGATTGACTGATCCCAAAGCGAGTCGGTCCAAATTCGACGGCTAAATGGTTCTGTCAAATGAAGCGTATAATACATAAATTTTTCAATCACAAACTTCTCGGAACTAGGCACTTAAGACTTATATTTTTTGTCTAGAACTGCCACAGTTCCTTAGCCGTCTTATATGAAGGAGGGTCATCTAAAGCATTCAAAATGTAGTTCCTACATAGAAATTCATTGTGAGTCCAAGGTTCCTACATAGAAATTCA
This sequence comes from Pyrus communis, assembly GCF_041283825.1. Taxonomy (NCBI): domain Eukaryota; kingdom Viridiplantae; phylum Streptophyta; class Magnoliopsida; order Rosales; family Rosaceae; genus Pyrus; species Pyrus communis. The sequence continues at coordinate 23,281,583 of NC_142581.1, forward strand.
CTATGAGTCCAAGCTTCCATGGCCTGCAGAATTTTAGCATTGATATCTCCCTATTCTGCTACTTTAAGGGCTTCAGTTATAATGATATGATTCAAGTTCAAAGTTGTCAAGTAAAACAAAATCTTATGTTGCCAACGTTTGAAATCAACTCCCTTGAATTTCTCAGGTTTCTCAATGTGTTGCTTAATGACACAAACATTTGATTGATCCATATTTTTGTCTTAGATTGTTAAAACCAATCAAATACGGATTATATAATATATGTAATAATTAAACCACAATATGAATAATTAATGAAGTTGTAAATAAAATCACAACAAATATCACTGACTTGTTTTCGAAAAAGATAGCAATCTCCTAAGACAGAAATACATCCCCACACCAGTGCAATAGTTCGCAGACATCTATCTTGCAGGATATAACTATCTAATCTAAGTTCTTGCACTAGAACTTGAATTCTTGGCCAATTGATATGTGTTTCTCAGTGAAAGATTAAAAAGCATGCTTTCATTTAATCCTGCAACCATATATATAATGGCTTAATCCCAACGTTTGCAATTGTTGGATGCAATTATTGTCACGGCCAGATCCCAAGATACACCCGAAATCAACGCACGATCAAGGACTGTAGCGGTACAATATAAAATATATAGTCACCAAGACTCATACATATAATATACATCAGAGCATCAACGAAAGTAACTTACAACAAAGAGTGGCAATCCTATTCTCAAGTGCACTGCTCATAATAGCTACACCACCTGCAATCTTCTCCTCTAATTGCTACCCGTTACTCTGCAAAATAACCCTACGTCATAAGGACAAACCGGGCAAAGCAAAACCCGGATAAGCTGCGAAGCTCGTGTGAGTGACAATAATACAACATATGTGAAAAAAAAATAACATCAAATGATTAAATGTCAAAGTAGTACTACATCCACATATGACATTTCTCTGTATAACGTATCAACCATCAATATCATCATTGTCAATATTATTCCGTCATTCCTTTCAGATTGTGACTCACCACTCGCCTTTCATCATTTTCGAGTAATCACAAGGGTCCAATTGCCACAAATTTCATAATTTAACCACCATACGCCTCATTATTACATATAAGAATGGTTATTCAATTCTGAATCTCACGACGTCTATCAAGATAACATTCAGTCATCACACAACCCGAAGTTGTGTAGGAATGTCACACCATCATAAATACATTTATGTGTAGGAATAAGATTGGTATCTTTTCCTCATTGCATCTCTTCGTTACGAGTAGGAATGAGTCACATCTAAATCTGTTATCTTTTAGGCAACACCATCATGTGAACTAATTGGTTCAATCGTCACTTTTTAGATTGAGTCACACAAGCTTTCAACCTTAACTTTCATATATGTAACAAACAACAGTCTAGGGCTATAGAGAGACACAGTTCGGCTGAATCCTACATTAGGCAACCGATCAGGATGTGGTCCCCCATTGCGGATTGGCCAAGAAAAATCACTCCTAAGAACATCATGTAGGTAGTGACCCCCCATAGTGGATTAACCAAGCAGAGTCACTTCTACGAATACTATAAATAGTGATCACACATCGCAGATTAACCAAGCATGATCACCCTTAAATATGTATGTATGGCCATACCTAAGTAATAAGGATCGCCCATCGCGGATTAACCAAGTACAATCCCAAGGTAGTATGGTCCCTCATTGCGGATTAACCAAGCAAGACCATCCATGTACCACTGCCATATGGTGCAGATTCTGATTAAATCCCACATTACCCCATGTACTGGGTTAACGGTCTTCTACTAGCCTCACATATCACAATCATTTCAAGCATAGCACATATATATATATATATATATATATATATATTTCCGATAGCACCATCAAGTAAACATAGTATGGTAGCACACATTTCCATAAAATCATTTGTAAATCCATGTTATATCCACAAAGTATATAACAAGGAATTTCACAGGTGATAACCATATTACATAATATTAATGTCACTCGCCTGAGTTATTTGCACTTCTACATTCACTAACTCCGCCTCCAAGAACCTAATACAACATACAAAATCCCACTTAGGAAACTTAATAAGACCAACACGTAAAACAAGGCCAAGTGCCACCGTAAATCAAAATGCACGTCAACCGAGAACGACATATCATCGTCATGAGCCAACTAAGCTCCATCAAGCCTTAAAAACATTCTAAAAATAACAGCACACTAAAATAGGGTACATTGACTAAAAAGCCAAATGTCTATCAAAGGTCCTCTAAGGTCAACAAACCTAGGTAATTCAATTCAGAAGATCCACTCATCGGATTCCCGATCCATAAGTTCTCGAAGGTCCAACAACTGATAAATAGGGTGCTCATTGCACAACAATCCAACGGTCGGATTGTTGTCAATTACAAAAATCGTATAACGGTACAATTATCCGAAAACTTGAATAATTGAAACATTGTATCGAATTTCGATGAATGGACTTTGGATATGGGCTCAGGACATCGAGAATGTCCCACTGTCCAAAATCCATGATAACAGATTCTCCCCCACGCGTGGTGGTTTCCGGCGACCGGAAATTCACTTTTCCGACTAACTCTAAATTCTACCAAAATTTACAGGAAGATAGAACTCAACAAGAGGAACAAGTTTTATACCTGCCACAAAGTCCAAAAGTGGACGGAAGATGATCAATTTTGATGATAAATCTGGCAGGTGCCTAAAGCTTCCCGGCGTCGATTCATCGTCTATGGTGGTCCAACAGGGTCAATTATGATCGGGATTTACTCCTTGGATGATGGGATATAAGTTTCAAGTGGTGGAATCGGTCATCAATTTGCCGATTCACCAGAAAAATGAAAAGGGTGGCCTGAGCATTGTTGATTTTCGTCGGTTTTTATGGCCTCGCACCGCCACATACGGTGGTTAATCAAGGTGGTTCTTAGGTGGGTTTTGTAGAGGGACATGAGAGATTCAAGATGGTGGTGGTGGCGTCGAAAAATACCGCCGAAGTTAACTGGAATTGGCGTCAGAAGTTCATGGGTCGCGGAGGTCAATTGGGTGGGTTTTCTGGGTTAGTTTCGGGATTTGGGTTCAGTTTCCTGAAATAGAAACTTACCCATTTCTGGGTTTCCACAAATAGTCCTTACTAATTATAGGATGTCCACATGTTTAAAAGGTCTCATTACTTTCAAGACTCGTAACTTCTTCATTTTAACTCGGAATTAAGATATGTTTGCACCTACGTGCTAGTGGAATCAAGCTCTACCTAAACAACTCAAGAATTGACCGAAAAGGTCGAGTAAAATTTGAAATGGCAGAAATGCCCTTCACTTCACTTTTCTCGAAATCGGAGAATTAACAAACTAACTTCAATTAAATCTCCGTAATATGTCTAAAATAAAATAAAATACTAATTTTGGGGATGAGATATCACAATTACAACCTTTTGAAATCAATCTTATCCTTTCGAAATTGTTACAACTGTTGACTGAAGCAACTTTATCCTTTCAAAAAAGCTGAATCAAAAAACAAAAATGTGAACCCAATACTTAAATCATCTGATGAGCCCCAAAACCCAAAGCCATCCTTGATATTTTAATATTAATATATACCCAAGCCCAAATCCAAACTCAAGATCACAAGGTCCATGGGTTGGCTTAATTCATTTTAATTATAAGTAAGGATCCCTCACTTATATCGGCTTATTGACTTCAGGTTTTGGTTGATGTTGGACTTGCCATCCTTCATAATCCCAACTGAGTAAACACAACTATATTCTCTAATTAATCAAAAATAAAATTATTTAAAAATAATATAAATAAGAAGGTTGAAGTTCGACCATAAAATTAATTAACAATATGATAAGCAATCCAACTCCTTATACACCTGTGGAAGATTCTTTTACGGAAATGGATTCTCTCTCAACAATAAAACATGAATACAATTGATTACGTGTCAGGACATATCAATCATCACATAAGGTGGTATCTAATTGTTGTATTAAAAAGTGAGCATTGTTGCTAATATAGGTTAAAAGCCTATGATTTTGGGAACTTTCATGAAAAGGGCTTGAGCTAAGTTTATTTTAACCAAAAACCATGCTATAACTTTATTTAATGAAAAGACTTAAATTTTAATGAAAAACTCTTAAATTTTAATAAAAATAACAAAAGAACTTAAATTTTAATGAAAAAGACATAATTTTAATATTAAAAATAAAAAATAAAAAAAAACTAACGCTCGGGACCCACGTGTCCTCACACATATTGTTTATAAAACTTATTACACTGCTTATGAAACTTAACGGTACTACAATATTTATGAACCTTAACGGTACTACAATGTTTATGAACCTTAACAGTACTATACTATGTATATACGTATATTATTTATTTTTCCTTAAGTAGGTACGAGTGAAATCTACATATATCACTTATATATATAATTTATTATACACATGAAATACACTTTACGAGATTATAGTACTAGACGTGTGTTTATGTTATCTTGCTTTGTTAAAGGCTAAGTTTGTGAATGGAAGTGACATGTTTTGCAATGCAAGATTAAAGTTAATTCCAAGTACTGTTGAAGGATATTGGATGGTCAAGTGCGCATGATGTTGCAACAAAAGCTTACCTACCAAAAAAGGTTGTATCCTATAATATTTGAGGCAAGCCAATTTCCTAGAGATTGATGTAGATATTGGACCATCATTTGTAGAGAGGAGTATCATTTTTACTAATCATCTTTGATTTTTATCAAAAACTTGATCACTTCAATGACGAGGAGGAAAGGTGGCTTTTTTTAGGGAGGAGGGGGGGGGTAATGGTGGGAGGCGGTGGGCCAATGCTTTTATATATATTATCTAATTTTTATCATTAAATAAAGTTATTAGGTGATTTTTTTGTTAAAATGCAAAGTTTTGAAGTCATTTTTGTTAGTTTTTCTTATGATTTTAGTGTTAAAATTCAAAATGATAAAGGAGAGGGAAGACAATGACGTGAGAACTCCTAGGTAAAATGGAAAATATTGTTCCAATGTGCCATAACATGGCTCATGTGACCGGGCAGCTAAAAGCCTAAAACCATGTGCGTGCATGCTAACAATCATGCATATTGAGACAAATTATTTGGATAAAATGTTTGCTCATGTGAAGGAATTGGGTGAGACAAAGTGAACAAAGAACTACAAGGTAAACAAGTACCGAGAGAGAGAGAGAGAGAGCGAGAGAGAGAGAGAGAGAGCGCGAGCTAACCCTACATCGTAAAGGGGGTAGCTAAAACCATGTGCATGCTAACATGCATATATATACATCGAGAGTCTATACATTTGAGGATAACATGGTCGTCCATGTGAAGGAATGGGAGTGGAAGGGAGTGTAAAGGGGAACATATATTACATGCATGCCCATGCTCAGAGAGAGAGAGAGAGAGAGCGCTTTGTTTGGTTCTACATGTTGTTTTTTAGAAGAAAAAAATGGGGTTGAAAGTGTTTTGGCATGCAATATGGGAAGTTTGGCCACCAACCTGCTGCCCGGCCGCATGTTTGCTTCATTCCCGCAGGTATCCAAATACAATGATAAAGCGAATCCAATTAACTAGAATATATAAGATTGACGCATATCCAATTTATGATTTAAAGGGCTTGGGGATTGCTAATGGCATATGATTGCCTACTTGTGATCAATTTTGACACATTAAATTCCATGTACCATGATTAATCTTGACTGTCTTGATATTGCTTCTTTCTTTTCTTTTTTTTTTCAAGGAAAGAGAAAAAAAAAAAAAATTAAATACCACATTACAGGGTAATAAGTTGTTTTTTTATCATTTTAGGGTAAAAGATTGAATGTTACTTTTGGTATTACAATTATACGATGTCACAGATGTCTACGGGAGAGATTCATAAATTACACATCCAATTTTTTTGTTTTCTGTCACAAAAACCGAATGTAAAGATGATCACAAATTTCTGAATACATGATCTATATTTGACTCCTATGACATGTTATTACAATATGCCGAATTCTGTAAAAGTTGATAATAAAATGATCACAAAAAAGGTTGCGGGGGACAAAATCAATTCCAGAGAGATAAACATTAAACAATACGATTACAGCGTGGGGGGAAATCCCACACTAATCTTGTAACCATCCTTGTTTTCTTCTGTCTTTTTCCAAACTTGTTTTCCCTTATTCAAATTTTATGCGTTTTTTTCTTTGCTATTATGTTTTTTCCTCAATATAATAATATTATATCATATTAAAGCAATGGATGACTACTTTTGTTGGAAGAGTTAAGTCCAATCACTTCAAAAACGAATAGTTGTTTTTGACCTGAAAGGATTTTTGAAGTAAATTTAAATTTTTTTTTTTTTGGTCTAAAAAATTTGCATTAATCCGATAGAAATTTACAGGCCAACAAGAAAGCAAAATAACTCAAATACATTGGATGGAAACAGATACATAAAAGCCCAACTCAATAAAATGAACTAAAACAGAAGCCCAAATCTCTAATTTCCGACCGCAGAAAGCAGCGTCCGGCGCCGTCACTGCCACAAAAGCCTTGCCAGCAAATACCGAAGCAGCAACACTAGAAAAAATAATCGAGTGGTGAAAACGAACAAGACATCGCAGCACAAAAGTACCAAACCCGCAACAAGAAGCACAGCACATCTAGATTTCTTCACTAAAGACGCAAAAACCAAAATATAGTCACCAGATCCAAATCTCATTCACAAATCCCTGCAAATATATACAAACACAATAACACATGGATAAAAGGTGAGGCGTATGTAAAATACCTTTACTTTGGCCAAAGCTGCAGTACACTTGGCCTCAGGAGAAATCTAGCATGCCGTTTTGGGGGTACATCGAGGGAGGGAAATAAATTTGGCAAACATATTTGGTGCGGAGTCTGCATATCAGAGCAAAGGATGGGGTATGGATGGTTTATAGGGAAGGGATTTGGATCCTCGCCGAATCCCCTTTCTGAAGATCCTGCGAGGATCCAAATCCATGGGGAAGGAAAGTAGAGTGTGGGGGTGGATGAAGTTTTGGATTTGGAAAAGAACGGCAATGGGAGGAACAATTTATAACATGCATTTGTATTGACAAAGATTTTTGACAAGAAAATAAATACAGGCGCAATACTGTATATGTTTGATGGAACTGCATGACTATGACATAAATAAATATAAAAACAGAGTGACATGTGACCCCAATCTGTTGGAAACTACATGATCTTGTTTTTTTGTCAAACTGCAAGTCCTTGTTTGTTTAGCATATAAGAGATCCATAAGCACAAACCAAAAGTAACGGACGAAGTGCATCTCGATCTTGACTAGTAGGTAATTATCGTCGGAAGAACTTTTCTAATTTTCTTTACTCCGCAGAGATCATTATACCTACCTTCAAAATATGAAGCTGTAATCTCTTTTTGATGCTATATTAACGGTTATATGAGAACAATGTTAGGAAGACTACATTTTTAAATCATATTGATGTACAATCTCATATGATAAATAATGCATACAACCATCACTTAATCAAATAGATTTATTAATTGACGTGACATATATACATTACTCATCACTTGCAAAAAATACGATCTTCTTAACATTCTTCGATTAGACAATTGCAAAACTTAATTGCAATAATAACAATTTCCAATGGATGCTTTATCAATAATATATGTTTTGCCTTATGACGTGAAATTGATTACGGTTAGTCTGCTTTTAATTATCTTTTAATTTATTTTATTAAAAAAATAAAAAAATAATAGTAAGGGTGTGCAAAATGAGAAAAATATATGTTGAAATCGCTTTTTGACAACATATTAAGCTGTTAATCATTAACACACGAAAGCCAAATTTTTCAATCTTTTGAATCGAATCGTTACCACTACATATATATGTCTAAATTAATTAAACGTGTATAAAACCGGCCAAAGGTGTGTTAATCTTTTTGTTTTTTTTTTTTTTTTGCACAATTATGATATCAATTGCGATTCACTTAATAGTTAGATAAAACGAGTGAATGTAATGCTCGTGTTGTAACACACTTGTTAATTATAAAGCTTAAAATCAAAATTCACAGGCACTACAACTTATAATTTATGAGGAAAGATAACACTACTTAACGGTATTACGTGCCCAACCACAGAAAACAAGAAAGTGGATTGTAAGTGTTTTTCTCCCCTTCTTTTTCTGTTGGTCAAAAGTGAGGCTTTTAGCTATTGGAATCCGTGGATCTAAGCTGGAAGGATAACAAAGCTGTCTAATGTGTATATCAGCTCAGAAAAGCAAGTGAGAAAACAATGAGAACGTCTCTGCAGAGAGAGGAAAGCAGTCGTATATTTATGGCTCCAAGTCTGCAACAATTTGTTCATATTTTGGCAGCATCTGATCATTGCGCGTTGCTTGGAGAGACACCTATATACAAATAACATTGACTCGAAAATTGGACACTAACATTATTTCACTGTGTTGCCACTATTGCCACAACTACTGACTGAATGCTTGTCGGCTTCATACATATAATGGAACGACACCCCTTCGTGGCAAATATTTCGTATTACCATCAACCAATTTTGGTTCAACCATGACATCCAACTCAAATCGAATCGATGCAGAACTAAATATCAAGGCGACGGCATCCCAAATTTATCACCTGCTGCATTGTATTGTTGGAAATGTAAATTTTTACGTCGATTGGACTATACATTAATTGAATTTCCAAACTTCATGTGCTGCTTTTTTGTTGGATTATGGATGGGCAATATTTTATTAAAGATTTCTACAGTCCAGAGCAATCTATTCTTTTGTGAGTCATGTTGAAGCTCAAGATATGAAATATCAGCGGGTACAAAACAAAAGGTTTTGAAAATGTCTTATCCACTAGATACTGAACACAGTTCTGTACACATAATACTCTTTCGCTCACAGTTTATACAAGTATTTTGTTTTCCCCTCCTTGCCTTTTCGTGTTGTCCTGATCAAGGCATTCCATGTTCTCTCACATTTTGGCCATTAAAAGAGATTTAAAGTTAGATTCCACTCAAACAGTACTCATATCTAAGCTATTTTTAATCAACATCTATCTATTATTCGTATGATTTGAATTCAAAGTCTCCTCTAACATGATGAAAATTAAATACTCATAGAATAAATAATCAGTGAGTTTGTACTTTAATTTTTACAATTTTGTTTTTCAAATTTGATCAAAATACCAAGCTGAAATGAGACCAATACTATATGTTGAAAAATGCAGTGCCACGTTGGAGAATCACAAATTTTATTGAATAGTTCCACTTCTAATTGCGTTGAGGCCTTATGATAAAAATCACAATTGTCTTGTTGTGCAGGTGATTAAGTTGGGATAGTATTAGTGTGATTAATAGTCGGTCATTAGCCCGCTAAAATCTTCACATGGTGTCGGAGCAGGTTTACTCCAACTTGATTTGATATGACAACCGTTCCAATTGTGAACAAGACCCTGTCGTAACGATGAACAAAACTCTGACTCGACTACGAATCTTTCATTTATTGGGAAAAAAAGGGTGCTGATGTGAAATTGGTTTACATGTGGCACACTAAAGATGTGATCTCACGTGAGGGAGAGTGTTGAAAAATGTAATCCAACATCACAAACCTTGACATAATAAACTAGAACTTATATTAAGTAGTTTCACCTCTAATTGCACTGAGGCGTAAAGCGTTTTGAGCCTCACTTTGAGATTATGACACTATCACCCCACATTAAAGATATTAAAAAAAACATTAACTAAAATTTCTCCTAAGACTGTGTACTATATATCTTACATATATTGTCGTTCTTTTTCCTCATATAAGTTTTGGATATATTTATTAGTCAATAACCATTCATTTAAATTCATCTAACTAATTTTATTACATATAAGGCTACATATGCTAATATAAAAAATTTTGCATTTCCACATACAAGATGCTAAAATGCTAGCTCTAGCTGCAATTGAGTTCATCGTTGCCTATGCAGAAACACCAGGACAAATCTCAATGTAGCCGTAATCAAGAAGCTCCTCAATCATCTGCTCAATATGATCATCCTGAAGAGGCTTAATAAACTCCTGCTGCTGATGATGATGATCATGAGGAACCCCCTGCAGATCACCACCAACCCAGTTCCCATGATCTACCCATTGTTCTGCTCCGCTATAATCCCTGACCTTCTCGCCCCCTTTTCCGGTAATCCAGGTGGTAGAAGGGAGTGGCATGTGTACTTGTTCTTGGGGCTCCTCCTTTGGCACTGCAGGTTTGGTAGTTTTGGCCATTTGGAGAGAGGCCATGTTGCATTTGTGCAGCTTTGCCATCAAAGCTGCTGAGAGAAGCGTGGATGAATGCAACATGGGCTCGTTAGGATTGTATGGGAAATTTGTGCGCGCTTTTAGGCCACACATGAGCCTTGCTGCTTCATCGTATGCTCGTGCAGCGTCCTCCGCAGTTTCGAATGTGCCTAGCCAAATTCGTGTCTTCCTGAAAAAACAACAACGAAACGCTTTTCTAGTTCAGAATTAATCAAAGAAATATGCATAAAAAAATTTCAATTAAAACAATTATCATTAACCATTAGGATAAAAAGCAAGCTTTATTTAGTTAAAGCATGATATGAAGATATTTCATTGAATACTGAAGGAATATGACATAAACGTTTGTAAAGGATTTAAAAGAAACGGTTCGGAGAGGGAATTACAGTAGAGGGTGGCGAATCTCGGAGACCCAAGAGCCCCAATGCCTCTGTCGGACGCCTCGATACCGCTGCTGGGATCTAGCCATGGTGGTGGTGGTGGTTGTTGTGCAAAGAGAAGCGTTTCGAAAGTCTGAAGGGGCCCAATATGGTGTACTTTGTGAGAGTAGCAGAAGAGGAGGTGACAAGTAGGAAGGCAAAGGGGATTTATATAGGCGTTCTATCTTGCGGCCTTTGTGACCAATGGGGCCCTCTGGTTAGGGCTTTTCGCCCTTCTCTTTTATGTTCTTTTCCTTTTTTGTTTAGCTTTATCATTGCAAGGTTATAATTTTTCAACCAAACAATGATTTTGTATCCTACTTTATTAATTATGCTAGTAATAAGGGTGTGGGTTTTTGTTGATTGGTAAGAATTGTCATGTGATGAAAGAGATGTTAACTTGTCAAAGCTAGCAAGCTAAGTCCTTTACACACTTAGTGTTTCTTAGCACTCAAACTAATTGGGCGCTTTCTGGCGTTTTCTGGTGTGTGTCCGCGCACTAGGACCATAGCCTTGTGTTCATATATGTTTAACCTTAGTGAAGAGGATTCTTTTAGCTAATATGATTGATCCACCAAGTCCAATTCCAAATAGGATAGTATTAGAAGCCCTTAATTCCTAATCTGATATTAGCCTTTCTTAGGATCCAAGCAATAGCCTTTACTGAATTCTAACCTTACTTACACTCCAAACAATCCTTGATTAACTGTGAAGACCTATTAACCATTAATTCTAGAATCAATACGTCCATCAAAAGATAGACACATAATTGTACCTAACTGGTTGCAAAGTAGAATTACTCGTTTATCTAAACCCTAAACAATACATCATCATTAAACAAGCAAGATTATGAATGTTAAAGTACTCTACCGCTAGAGTTAGAAAGCTTAAAATTTAATTTGTTTTATTTAAGACACAATGTTACTACATCAATTGTGTCAATTTTCATATGAATTATTGTCGTTCATAAAATTCAAACACAAAACTTCCTACAAAAGGTTATTTCTTAATTTACAAATACGATAGTTTATAACAGATAAGTATAACGTTTGATTTTACACAAACAGGTAGAATATAAATGTTTCTTTATACCAAAAAGAAAAAGTATAAAAATGTCTCTAGTTGTAGATCATGCATGCATGTGTAGAGGGTACATGGTTGTTTTTGTATACATCGTAGTGATTAGGACATGGGTACGTGGCTTACATCACAATTTCTAAACACAGGAAACCTTCCCATATGCCACAACACAGGATGAAGATACAAACCCATGTTTGATGTAATTTTCATGCCATGCCCATGCCCTCAACCTCTCTTCTCTTCTCTTCCCTTCTCTCGTGGGCTTGTAGACTAGCAGTGGCAGCCGTTAGGTGTTATATTTGACCATTATTGTGTTTGTTTTGTTGTATTAAGCGAAGCCAAAGCATGCAGATATTTAGATGTGATGTAAGGGGTGACATCGAAATATACACCCAATTTACGTTCATTCACTCTATAAAGGCAGCAAGGCCTAGGTCATTCGTACATGACATGCCATTTGGTATTGCTAGTATACGTTGTTGAGCCAAGTTGATCGATAGGATGATATATAGGACAAGTATTTGTTGCCTCTTGAATGTCTTACTCTTATAGGAGTAAGTTTTTGTGTCATCCGAACATTATATACATGGTGGTTCTCATCAACTTATGTTGTTATGTGTGAATATTTGATAATGTTTTACATATCCTATAATATAACCTCAACATGCAGTGCACGGTGTATTATGATACATGAATTAGTAATAGCAAGTATTGTTATGATAATTACATTATTTTGTTGGTTAATTTATGAATTGGGTAATTCTAAAGAGACGAAAATATATATAAGCTCATTCAAGCACGGGCTTGTAGAGGCATATATGGGCTAGAGGCCATACAGAATTTCATGCCCTTTTAAGTAAAATATTAGCATGTTATATATAACACATCATTTGTTAATTAATAATTGATGAATTTGTCTCCCTAATTTAAATGAATTTCATGTAGATTATTCTATCATTTGTGATGAATACTTACAAAAAGTTTATCTAATATGATTGATGTCAACTAACATTGTAGTAGATAATAATGACACAATATGTAGTGTATCAACAACCACAAGCCTATACAAGAAATGTGGTCATCAATATAGTCAGTTTTTGTATATAAGTAGCTTCACTTGTCCAAAAAAAATGATATCTTTTATCGTATATCACTTCCATGTGGTCATCAATGAAACCTTTGAAGAAATACTACACATGCTCATGCATAACTCAATATGCGTTATTTATGATTAATGCTCCACTTCTATCACAACCCTTTCATACAAGTGAACTTCAAAGAAGAAAATCAAACTTAAGACCTGGAATGCAGAGAAAATTGATTTTAACCACTTGTTACAAGCCCTTTGCAAATTCGATCACAATTAATTCAAATTTTGTTAGAAGGCTCTAGGCTACAAGCCTAGAAAGAATTACTTTGGTGTGTAGACCAAAAAACAAACATGATTTAGGGTAAAATTCTTAGAAGGCTACAAGGCTAGAAAGCTTTGTTGTGTGACTTAGAGGAAAAGGTGAGATTGCGCGTGCTTTATATATGGTATAATTCATATTCCAGTCCAAGAACAAAAGCTTTTATTTTTTTAAGTCCACTTCAAATGAAGACATTAATTCTTGGCCTTATTTGTTCTTTTCTTGACATTTACTCAAAGATACTGTGGCTTTGCGATTCACTTTAGTTTCATTGTCCTCCATGCACCCTAATACGTCCTAAGAATATTTGCGGGGCCATCCCAAAATCTGAGTCATTGACTTGGTGGGGGATGTAATTACCAATATTACCCCAGCAACTCAACTTTCTTTCATTGACCAATTTAATCATGGATAAATACTTTATCATAATTAACACAAGGATTGGCCTCTCTTCTTGCATTTTACCCACTGTTATGAAAATCTTCCCTTAGTACCATCTCGATTAACTCCTAGGTATTTGAATAGTAATAACAGATGCCTAGATCTGCCTAGGTATCCGTCTAGGTCGTTAGGTCACAACTCATACTTTTATTTTACATTTTATTTTTTCAATAAATTATAAGAGACTCGTTGAATACTTGGATGAACACTTATTATATGTTTGTGTCCCCATGTTTTCAACATGTTCTTGTACTTAATTCTTAAGTCGAAGGAGAAACTTTATATCGACAGCAATCTGATATGCAAGGGAAATAAGCAAACAAAATCTCTTTAGATTCTTGATAAAATATCTATATATTTGCATATCAAAATATGTTCTTGTACTTTTGTTTGTTTGCTCTTGTTATTTTCCACCATGTAATTCGCACATATGTATAAAATCAAAGGAAAACTAACGAAAAGTACAAAAAAAACTTTAGTTTTAATGAAAAATGACAAATAAATATGTAGAGTAGTACCAGAAAAAAAAGATAAAAATATGATTTTTTGTTAAAAATAAACAATACCTGAAGTGTTTCGTTAAAACTCCTTAAAATCAAACCTTCACACACACTGCAGCATTCTCAAGAGTATCATTCTCTTATTATTTCTTTGGGAGGCAGATTCTCTGCCCTCCCACTTCTTATGCCCTCCTGTGTCCTCCTGTTTTGTGTGGTCACGGTTAAGCCATGTCAACATTTTATATTTTTTTTATAGAGATAATAAGACAAAAAAGAATAGTAATATAAAATGTTGACATGACTTAACTGTGACCACACAAACAGGAAGGTACGGGAAAACACGAAAAGTGGAAGGGCAGAGAATCCGCCTTCATTTCTTTGACCGTTTGACCTATAGTGCTATAAGACTGTCAATCAAAATCTATGCAAAATTAAGAATTTTATCAAGACTAATGTTTCTCTTTATTTACAAGCGATATATTTTAGATTTAATTGTCATAAATAATAATTAAGTTCATTACTAATTTACTCTCTTTTCTTTTTGGCAAGGCAGTACCAATTTACTTTGGTTAGCCTATTGGATGGCTTAACCCAAATCACCCACTGCTTAATTGGTGTATATTATTGTATCGACCATGTTGGAGTAGTTATGTTTTTATTAAATATTTTAAATATATTTATATTTTGGTTTATTACAAACATTAAATATAAAACATAAATTGTTATCAACCTTTGATTACAGACAGTTTTGCATTTAATTGCAGATAGTTTTGCACGCCATAAATCCCCATTACTCCCTTGATTTCTTACATTCGTACACCTCACAACGTCTACTTATATATATATATATATATATATATATAGGCAGATGGTATATAAAAAAAGTGAAGAGAAAAAAAAAAAAAGTTTTACAAATATTGATTTAAAAAGCAACATATTGAGAGGGTGTGAGTTCAGAAGAAGAAGGTTCTGGGCTGTTTTATCCTGGGGACGACATGATATTTGTGAACTGCTTGCACACTTTTAGACAGAGCCGCAAAACGTCTTAAAAATTGCGACTTAGTCCGCGACTCATCCCAAGAATCATTCACCACTCAAGACTTCTACATTTTTCGGGTAATTTCTTTCATTTTCTATTTCAGTTTTCAACAATTTTAAGACGAATTCAATATGCCATGCATTATAAGGCAAACTCTGCTTCTCAGGCAAATCTTGTTGAAGAACAACTGATTGCAATGATATCAAAAATCAACGTAGTTGATGGATCCGAGGGATGGTGGGTGGACACTGGCACTTCTCGCCATGTTTGCTATGATCGTTCCCTTTTCAAAACCTATTATGTGGCTGATGGAAGGAAGGTGTTGTTGGGTGATTTGCACTCAACTGATGTTGCTGGTACTGGAGAGGTGGAGTTGAAATTCACCTCTGGAAAAACCATGATACTGAAAGATGTGATGCACACTCCAGCAATAAGGAAGAATCTGGTCTCAGGCTTTCTTCTCAACAAGGCTGGATTCACTCAAACGTTTGGAGCAGATATGTATACTCTTACTAAAAATGGGGTTTTTGTGGGAAAGGGATATGCTACTGATGGAATGTTTAAATTGAATGTTGATAAAATGTCTACTTCTGCTTACATGTTGTCTTCTTTTAATACTTGGCGTGCTAGACTTTGTCATGTTAACAAACGCTTGGTTAAGACCATGAGTAACTTAGGCTTTTTACCCAACTTATTATTGAATGATTTTGAAAAATGTGAATTTTGTAGTCAAGCTAAAATCACTAGAACTTCGCATAAATTTGTCAATAGAGAATCTGAACCACTTGACTTAATTCATTCCGATATATACGAATTTGATAGTGTTAACTAGAAATGGAAAACGTTATTTTATTACCTTTATTGATGATTGTTCGAATTACTTGTGAAAAATAAAAGTGAAGCTATTGATATGTTCAAAACTTTCTTGACTAAAGTTGAAAATCAATTTAATCGTAAGGATAAAAGATTTCTTAGTGATAGAGGACAAGAATATGATTCCACTTAATTTGTTAATTTGTTTAAGTCTCATGGAATTATTCATGAAACTACTGCTCCTTATTCTCCTGAAATGAATGGTAAAGCGGAAAGAAAAAATCGAACTCTTTGTGAATTGACTATTGCTACTTTGCTTAGTTTTGGAGCTGCTTCTTATTGGTGGAGTGAAATTGTGTTGACTGTTTGTTATGTGTTAAATATTCCTAATTCAAAAACGAATATTTCTCCTTATGAAATTTGGAAAAATAAGAAACCAAATGTGTTGTATTTCAGAACTTGGGGTTGTTTAGCTTATGTTCGTAAACTTGATCCAAAAAGATTGAAATTGGCTAGTAGAGCATATGAATGTGTTTTTATTGGTTATGCATGTAATAGCAAAGCATATAGATTTTATGATTTGAAAAATCATGTCATAATTGAGTCACTTTATGCTGATTTTTATGAGAATAAATTTCCTTTTAATCTTCCAAATAGTGGGGGTTCTAATTCTTCTAAAATTTATGAACCTACTATTGTAGAACATAGCGAATCTGCATTAGAACTGAGGAAAAGTAAAAGAGCTCGAATAGCTAAAGATTTTGGGCCTGATTTTCATGTATATAACTTACAAGAAGATCCTAATACAATTCAAGAAGCTTTGACTTCTTTAGATGCAGATTTGTGGCAAGAAGCTATAAATGATGAAATCGACTCCCTGGAGTCAAGTCAAACTTGGCACTTGGTGGATCTTCCACCTGGTTGCAAAACAATAGGTTGCAAATGGATTCTTAAAAGAAAATTAAAACCTGACGGATCAATTGAAAATTTTAAAGCCCGACATGTTGCCAAAGGCTATAGACAAAGAGAAAATATTGATTTCTTTGATACTTATTCACCTGTGACTAGAATAACTTCTATTCGTGTATTGTTTGCTTTAGCTTCTATTCATGATCTTGTTGTGCACCAAATGGATGTTAAAACAACTTTCTTAAATGGTGAATTAGAGGAAGAAATATATATATGGATCAACCAAAGGGTTTTATTATTTCAGGACAAGAAAATAAAGTTTGCAAGTTAGATAAGTCACTTTATGGATTGAAATAGGCTCCTAAACAATGGCATGCAAAATTTGATAGTTTGGTTACTTCGAATGGTTTTAAAATAAATGAAAGTGACAAATGCATCTATTATAAGTCTGAAAGTAATATATGCACTATAATATGCCTATATGTGGATGATTTGCTTATTTTTGGTTCAAATATTCATGTTGTGAATAATGTCAAATCTTTGTTATGTGCTAATTTTCATATGAAAGACTTGGGTGAAGCTAGTGTAATACTTGGTTTGAAAATAACTAGGTCCGAACATGGGTTTTCTTTAGATCAATCTCACTACATAGAAATTTTTTTAAGAAAGTATAATTATTTTGAGTGTAAACCAGCATGTACTCCTTATGATCCTAATGTAAAATTGTTCAAGAACACTGGTGACAGTGTTAAACAATCTAAGTATGCGAGTATTATTGGAAGCCTTCATTATGCTACTGATTGCACTAGGCTTGATATATCTTATGTCGTAGGAGTTTTATGCAGGTTTACTAGCATATCTAGTTTGGAGCATTGGCATGCTATAGAGAGGCTTATGAGATACCTTAAAAGAATGATGAATTTCATATTACACTATGAGAAGTTTCCCGCTGTCCTAGAAGGTTACAGCGATGCTGATTGGAATACTTTTTCAGATGACTCTAAAGCCACTAGTTGATATATTTTTAGTATTGGTGGTGGGGTTGTGTCATGGAAGTCTAAGAAACAGACTATCTTGGCGCAGTCTACTATAGAGTCAGAATTAATAGCGCTAGCTACGGCAAGCGAAGAAGCAGGATGGTTAAGAAACCTACTGTCAGATACCCCTTTATGGGAGAAACCGATTCCAGCAGTTTTGATCCATTGTGATAGCACAGTGGCAATAGCTAAAGTGCAAAACTATTATTATAAAGGGAAAAGGCAACAAATACGTCGTAAGTGCAACACTATAAGAGATTATCTCTCTAATGGAGCTGTAAGAGTGGATTATATACAGTCTGAAGAAACTTGGCTGATCATTTGACGAAAGGACTAGCACGAGAAAAAGTTTGGAAAACCTTGAAAGGGATGGGACTAAAGCCCTTAGAAAATTGAGTCATTTGTGATAGCAACCCAACCTATAGACTGGAGATCCCAAGAAATAGGTTCAAAGGGTAATAACAAGTCACAAGTGATATGAGTGAAGTCTTGCTAATTTTAATTTGGAATATTATTCCATGTCCATCCCTAAGAAGTAGGACATCCTGAAGCGATTTAAGGTTGAGTTTTTTTTTTTTCTCTTAGTAAGGTCTATACTCTATGTTGAGTGAGATATCTAGCTACAGGAATATCCTTGATAGTCTTACCTATGTGAATGTGGAAGTGAGGCCGCTTCCTATGAAATCTTGAATAAGTTTCTAGAGCGTTCACTATACTGGGATACAAGCACATGGCAGTAATGTGCTGGCTTTTTGAACTTCATCTTAATAAAGTTATGTGTGTGGTGTTGTCAGAGATAGAGTTCAAAACTATAAGTTACTCTAGTATAATCTAGATCACTAACACTATATACAGGTTCAAGTTGAGAAACACCTTTACTTATGCATAGCTTTATGATATGCTGCTTGATATATATTTTTTTAAATAAAAACAAGTGGGGGACTGTTGGAGCAGTTATGTTTTTATTTAAATATTTTAAATATATTTATATTTTGGTTCATTACAAACATTAAATATAAAACATAAATTGTTATCAACCTTTGATTACAGACAGTTTTGCATTTGATTGCAGACAGTTTTGCACCCCATAAATCCCCATTAACTCCCTTGATTTCTTACATTCGTACACCCCACAACATCTACTTACACACACACACACACACACACATACATAGGCAGATGGAAAAAAAAAAAGTGAAGAGAAAAAAAAAGTTTTACAAATATTGATTTAAAAAGCAACATATTGAGAGGGTGTGAGTTCGAAGGTTCTTTGATTGCAGACAATTTTGCACCCCATAAATCCCCTTTAACTCCCTTGATTTCTTTCGTTCGTACACCCCACACCGTCTACTTATATACACACACACACACACACATACATATATATAGGCAGATGGCATATAAAAAAAGTGAAGAGAAAAAAAAAGTTTTACAAATATTGATTTAAAAAGCAACATATTGAGAGGGTGTGAGTTCGAAGGTTCTTCCACTGTGCAAGGAAGAACTTTATCAGAAGAAGAAGGTTCTGGGCTGTTTTATCCTAGGGACGACGTGGTATTTGTGAACTGCTTGCACACTTTGGGCAGAGCCGCAAAACATCTTAAAGAGAGCGACTTAGTCCGCGACTCATCTCAAGAATCATTCACCACTCAAGACTTCTACATTTTTCGGGTGACTTCGTTCCTTTTCTATTTCGGTTTTCAACAGACCAAAAGAAGAAAATATAATATATTTGAATGATTTTTTTGAAGAGATGGATCCTTAAATTAGTATCTATAAAAACAGTTTAATCATTGAAATGTATTATGAGTAGTCTTAGAAAATTTGCGGACATCCTTAATGCGTCACAACATATGTATACATATACACAGACATCCACGTACACACAAATACACACTCAAGCGCTAATTAACCCGTTAGTCGATAATATGAGTGATAAGTAAAATGCAGTTATTAGTTAAAATTTTTAAATTCCTAGATTAATTATATATCAAATTTGAAATCCGGTTAGATACAATAATATTAGGAAGGGTGAGGATTTGAGTTAAGCCACACAATGGTTATCCATCATGTAGTATCAAAATCTCCATCCATAGAACTATAACCTAAGACTTTCCACGTATAAATAGAGAGGATAATACGGTGGTAGGTTGCTAGTTTGTACTAAGATGCTAGTTTAAACTAGTATACTACGATGCTAGTTTAAACTAGTAGGAAAACACACATAAAAACATCAAAAACAAATCCGTGGTCCTGTCGTGACATCATATTTTTAATGTGACTTCGTGGTGAAAAATTTATTAATTAAACAGTTGTGATGAGCCCCGTTGGCAATTACAGTCCAAACCTAGATTGCCGTTAGTGTGTGAGCCTAACAAAGTCTCTTTTGGATTTCAATTAGTGCATTCTCTAATCCTCTCAATTCACATGATGCTCAGGAAATAATCAGGAGCTTAGTAAACAAATTTCAAAAGAACTCATGAAACATAATACACTTGATGATTTGAACCTACACGCAGAGGGAGACTTTACTATGAACTACTTGGAGATCTTATCGAAAGCAAACACCTTAATTTAGCCTCAATTTTCTTCCAATCTCAATTTCATTCGAACCCTAATTCATCCCCAACTCTATCAAAGACAGATGATCATTTTGGCTTCTTAGTCTAGATTGAAGGGACGATTTTAACACCACACATAATGCTTGTGGGTGTAAATTTTCGCTATCTTCTCCTTTGATGAAAATGTACCTGCAAAATAAAGGCCAAAAGCCTGCACTCACGATGAATGGGGGCTTTGGTCAAAGAATTTCTAGTGCCAAAATTAGAATTTTGAAAAGAAAGTATTTAGGAGTTTGTGAGTAGCAAATTACTTAGCATTTTTATAGGAGGGTACGTGGCTAGCCCCTTTTAGTGGAGAGTGGCCGGCCATATATGGTGTAATTGTGTGAATAATTGCAAGATATTATTTAAAATAATATCTTGCAATTAACATGATAATTATTCCTAATTTAAATAGGAAGTTTTGGGAGTTCCCTTTTGAATAAAATCAATAAAGGATTGATGAAGAGTGATGAGAGGAATTTGAAATAAATTACATATTGATCACATTTGACTTTTCCTTGATTAAGCCGTTATTATCCGTTGCATGCACGTGAGAATCCTGATATGCCTCAAGAATAATCTTGTATTTTTAACCCAAAAGTCCACATGTCACCTACATAATTTTTTGAATTATTTTTAGCTCCATAATGCTCATGTGGTTTTTTTTTTTTTTTTTTTTTAATGAAACACTAATAGAAGTTTAGATTTGACTACAAGTATTAACAAGGCTCATTACATGTGTTTAATTAATAAATTTGTCATCACGATGATCACTTTAAAAGTGTAGTGTCACCTCATGTACCACGAAAAAGATTTGGCCACAATCCAATTATTGTTAATGCACATGTTTTACATTATAAGAAGACCGGGATGTGTTATTCGTATTAGCATGGCATCATATGAAAACATGGCGGGTAGCGTCAGCATATACAGTCGCTATTAACATGCATGGTTGGTAAAACTTTGAATTCCTTTTAATCAAATTAAATCTAATCCAAGTGATCATGATTAATTCATGTGTGCGTATTCATGTTATCTAAACTCAAAACACGTGCAGCAATCTAACAATTACTGAGTCTTCCAAGCGTAAGTTCTTGTATCCGGATCCTCTTTGTGAAATTTCGAAGATCCGTGAATTGTGCTAGTTTACTGTACATTGTGCAGTCAGGAATCATTTTAAATTTTTTTATTTAAAATTAAACATAAACAATATCTAAAGAAAACTGACCGTATAATTTACGATGAACAAATACTATTCTCGAATCTTCAGAATCCCCACAAAGAAGATAACGTTGGTAAGTTCTTTACTAGTATCCCACGAATGAGTCCACGATTGATGATTTCGGGTACGAGAATTTTTGGATAGTGTGTGTTTGGACCCAACTCAGATAAAATTGGGCTGGATCCAGTCCGACCAGTTCTCTTGCTTTTATTATTTTTTCCGCTTTCAGCGTTAGATTTTGCAGATCCCAGCCTGCCATTGCAGTGAGGAATCTAATCCAACCAAACAAATGTAACTTTAACTCCTTCAATCAACTGTAAAAGTTGAAACTGTGTAGCGACAGCGACAGCGACCCGGACCAATTTGGTACTCTGCTTTTTTTACTGGACCAGGATCCTCTCCTAATCTATGGATGAGGATCCTTATGATCAAAGAATGTATACTGTTAAATTTTTATCCAACGGCTACGAACACATAATCTCTTTAAAATTATAATAATTATAACCGTTGGATTTTTATCCAACGATTCACATCTTTTGATCATGATGATCCTCATCCTTAGATTAGGAGAGGATCCTGGTCCTTTTTAACTTTCCCTTTTATCGTACGCCGCCCTCCCCACCAAAATAGTAAAAACTCCTTGCCCAATCTGAGGGCGCCACGTCATCATCCCCTTCTCTTCAAAGGACGTCCGGAAAACACCAAATTAATCAGAGCCTCCCAATTCAACCCCGCTCTGCCTGTCTCTGTCTGTGCAACAAAGAGCTCTCGGACGAGGCTTTCCGCGCTCGCTTGTTCTTGACTCTTCTATCCGGGTTATTTCGGGTGAACGAGATGAGACGCTCCGGTTCGTGCATCTTTTCATTTTCTTTCTTAGCATCGCTCAGTTGTCGTTGAATTGATCGGTTTCGATGTTTTCAGGATTGGTTTTGTAGTAATTAGTATTGGCTGCTTTGTTTCGATTATAAAGTCTTTAAATTGTGGTTGAATTCTGTACTTTTTTTTATTTATTTATGGATTTTTGTGAGTATAGATCAGGTTTGATTTGAGCTTCGTTCTTTGGATTGAATCGAATTGAATTTGATTTATAATTCTGTTGAATCGCTGAAATAATGGTAAATTAAATTAAGAAGGGTTAAAGCTTTGTCGAATTCGAAAATCGGAGAATGGTTTTTAGCTGAATTGGTGAGGATGCTGGAATATTTGTTGCATGAAGGGGGTTAAGGGTTCTGATTTGTTGAAAAGAATGAACTCTTTCAAACAGAAAATTGAATGACTGACCAGCGTATGCTTAAAGTTTCTGATTTGTCAAAAAATTATAAAATTGAATCTATTTAAATTGTTCCATCTTTGCACTCTCATTAGTCAAAATATAGAAAACGACGACGGAAAAGTTATCGAACAGGCCAAACTAATTGTCTATATCACATTGTCACAGCAGTTTGTTTAATTTTTTTGGTAAGTTTCAGGGGATAGTTACATTTAGACGGGTTTTGTCTAAACTTTAGTCTTGTGGCAGAAGTTTGCATCTTTTTTAATCGTGATTAATGGTTGGGGTTGTAACGTAGGACTCAATGAGAATTGTGGGAAAATACTTCCTTCAGCGATGGCTTCTCAGTACTTGGAAGTCACGGGGAGGGACTCTCAAATAGTGAGGCAGACGTTTCTAATCGTCTTTAGTATTTTCTACATCCCCACTTACCTAGGGTTCTTGAACTCTCAGTCAGCTGGTCTATGCTGCACTTCTCTCAAAAGCTTTGTCAAATTTATCCTACTCAAGTGTTAGATACTTCCTGGAGCGCACATTACTTAGTAAACCTTGCTTTAAGTTGAAACACATTTCGGGTTTGGTGCTATCTGGTTTTCTTATTGGATTGCCCCAGACATTAGTATTTGTAGAATGTGTTCTTCAAAACTTATATAATAACCTGTTTGAATATTAGTATATTGCTTACTAGCTTGTTGCGTTAGCATTCCATGTTATCTGTGCTATTAACTACTTTATTCTTAATCTGCTTAGCCACTAAAGCAGCTAACAAGGAGTTGGAACGGATTGATGCCGTCTTTAATTCATATGCAAATGCATCTTCTGGTTTGATTGAGTAAGTCTACTGCACAAAATACTTGTTATAATTTGTGGATTTTGCTATTACTTTTGCTACAGCAGGAGGGAAGGTTATAATTTTTTTAGTGAAAGTGTTGAGCATGCTCAATGACAGATTTAATTCAGTAATTCCTTTGGCATTCAAAATGTTATTACATTTTTCCCTTGTCACGTATTTAGTTGCATCTTCCAGGGGTAGGTAAGAATTTCATGAAAATATGTAATGGGTATCACCATTTTTTGTACTAACGTAAGATCATTGTTGGTCCCGCATGGGCACATTTTATGATTACTATTCAACAGAAAGAGTTGTTATGAATCACCAATTGTTCCTTGTCCAGAAAATCCGCAGTGACCAATAGAATCGCATTATATCCAAATACCTGATCGAACTACCATAAATCATTGTTTTTTTTCTTAAAGACGGGAGAAGAAAAGTAGTATTGTTTCATGGCATTTCAATTACAATCAAAATTTATCATATTTGTATCAACTCTACCTCAATAAATTTTTCCCATGGAGAAGCTGTACTTTTTACATGTACGCACACCTTGGTTACAGGAAAATTTGATGTACCCTTTTGACTTATTAGTTGTTCGTGCTCTTTGAACAGCCCAGAGGGAATTGAACGTCTTTGTTCAGATTTGGAAGTTGACCATACGGATGTAAGGGTCTTGATGCTTGCCTGGTAAGTTCAGTTTGGAGTCATTTGATCTTCACTTCTTCGAATTATCCTTGATTTGAACTGTCAAAGCTAATAGACTATGTATGCCAGGAAAATGAAAGCTGAAAAACAAGGGTACTTCACCCTGGTAAGCAGTACTTGCTCATCTGCGTATCAAAATTTTTCAAGTATTTTTTTTTTTTTTTTAAATGAAATTGTCATTTACTCCATTTACCAACTGTTTGTACGTTTCCACAATTTATTTCATTTCATCTAGCATCTAACCGTACGTTGTTAAATTAATTTTGATGATTGCATAGCAATGTCTTTGCTTTACATGTCTGGGTGTGTTTACTCGTAGAGATTTACATGTATATACGTGGAGTCTTTGGCTTCACAGGGGAGCTTGTGCTTGTGCGAGTGCGAGTGCGAGTGTATGCATATAAGGCATATGTCAAAAAAGACACATCCGTGTGCTCTATATGTACATATTACATATAGACATTCACCTACATGTACAACACAGATCAAATGACACTAGTGTTAACTGTTAAGTTGTCAAGCTTTACTGTAGCGAATGCTGACCACATACGTCAAATCCAAACTCAATTTAATACTTTAACCATTCCATCCTTGTTCTATTATAAGTAGCATATTTCTTGATATAATTTTCTTTTAAAAGTGAAACTTCATGTGGAACCTTGCATTCATCACTCTAACCGTACCATTTGTTTCATGACATCGCCAATCTCCTCTTTTATAGGAAGAGTGGCGAGTAGGACTTAAAGCACTGAGGGTGGACAATGTAAGTAAATTAAAGAAGGCACTCCCAGAGCTAGAGAAAGAGGTAGAATTTTAAAATTGCTTCCTTTTATTACCGCAATTTAATTAGTTCATCCCATCCACATGATTGAGGTCACAGAGATTCTGATCTTTTCCTGTTAATTACATAATGGATAGGTCAGGAGGCCATCGAACTTTGTGGATTTCTATTCCTATGCATTCCGATATTGTTTGACGGGTAATGCGTCAAATGTGTCTATCTGGTTATATTTTGTAAAGTAATTGATTTTCCTTTGTTTTTACCCTTTATATATGTATTAAACCATCTGTATTTTTCTTCTATTATTTACAGAGGAGAAACAGAAGAGCATAGATATAGACAGCATATGCGAGTTATTAAATATTGTTCTAGGATCTCAATACCATTCGCAGGTTGACTTATTTACTCAGTACCTAAAGGTGAGTAGCTGAATAAATATTGTTGTATTAATGAACTGGTATTCCGTTTAGTCGGGAAAAAGATTCTGAAAATGGTAAATGTAATTCTAAATGCAGATTCAGAATGATTACAAAGTCATAAATATGGATCAATGGATGGGCTTTTACCGGTTTTGCGATGAGGTAATCTTGCACGTTGGTTGTTAATTTGAACACTCCTGCTTTGTTTCTTCTTTTCATTTTTCTTATTCACTGCTAGTCGTGTCTTATGCCAATAACCGTCAACGTTTGGTTTTGCATATCAGTTGTTGCCATTTTCCTTTTTCCGTAAGTGCTAATCTGCTTTCATGATATGTTAGCTAACGTGTTATCCTTACAATCCTTTGCACAGATAAGTTTTCCAGACCTTAGCAACTACAACCCTGAACTTGCATGGCCCTTGATCCTCGACAATTTTGTTGAATGGATACGAGAAAAGCAGAGCCAGAGCTGATAATTTTCGGTGAACCTGAGTCTCTGCTGTAAACCCTACAATTGTTGGTGAAGCCCTCTTCGAATCCTTGTTTTCTCACCGTGAGATGTTTATTTTCGCACCGACCCTAAATTTAATTGTGATTGGCCTTTTTGCAGGACAGTTTAGACAACACAATCAAATGGCCTCAGGAATTTACTTTTGTTCATTTTCTTTTCTTGCAAATATAGGATTTACCCTTTGGAAATTGCATGTTTGTGATATGAATATAATTCTGAAAGTCCGGGGAATGTTATAGCACAGCTTCCATAGTTTACTCTGTTTAATATCCAGTTAACGCTGTAAGGTACTTGAGGTGATTGAGTTGAGGCCATTGAATTATGCTATTTTAGTGTGGAGAGATTTTATCATGAATGTGTTTGATAGAATAAAAGCACTTGTGAAAATTGGGATTTGGTGTTATCACTGTTTTATATCATAATCCATGTTGAACTGCGTGGAGATTATTGGGTATATCGGATACATTCCATTGATCAGCAAAGAACATGAATTTGCCTGTGTAATTGTTTGAGATTTAGTGGTAGGATCATAATGGAGTCAGAGACACGGCAAAAGATTCGAACTTGAGGGTAGGAGAGCGTTGGCACAACGAGGCTCTCACAATTTTGTGGTCATATAAGATCCTCTTGGAACAGTGAGACCTGCATGTAAGCAATGCCTCAACTATACACGAAAATTTGCGCAATTTGGTCCAACAAGTCATAAAGTAGTTGTGTATTTGTTAACCTAATTGAGTCAAACACAGGGAAATGAGGACATTGAGACGAAGAAGTCAAAGGAACAAAGAAAAGGGACCGAATTTCATTTCGAATAGTACCAAATCAGGAATAGTACGCGAACGTGAAGGCCTCCAGGGCACGTTATTTGTGGGGCCTTCAACTTGCTTTTCCTATAGGAAAAGCAACTTTAAACAAAAGCACTTGGACACTATCCTGTGGGAGGGAGCACAAGGTTCCCGGTTGTAGGCTCTCTGTATCACAAAGTGAACCTCCTTCAAGAAAACCTCACCTTTCACATTTTTGTTTTTCATAAAGCGGTATAAAAACTACTCTAATCTATGGCGAACGGAATTCAGACTCACTTTCTTTAATCTGTATGAATTTGGTATAGATTTTACTTTCCTAAAGCAACACTTTTAAACCACAAAAATATAGAATTCTAATAATGCATCGACAACATGTCACAGTATATTTATTCCAACAACTATCGATGCGTTATTGACATTTATCATAATGTTTTTTACAACTCCAC
This sequence comes from Pyrus communis, assembly GCF_041283825.1. Lineage (NCBI taxonomy): Eukaryota > Viridiplantae > Streptophyta > Magnoliopsida > Rosales > Rosaceae > Pyrus > Pyrus communis. The sequence continues at coordinate 23,309,185 of NC_142581.1, forward strand.
CTAAGAGTCGGGTAGAAGAAAACCACAGAAGGATGATGCCAACTTAAAACTTTGCAGGGCAGAAAATCACTTGCCAAAATATTGAAGATCGCAGCAAAAGAATGAAAGATAACAGAAACAAGAACTTGACTTTGCTTCTTATCTTTGAGCAATGTTCTAGAAAATAAATAAACTCTGCTGCGAATTTCAACCATCAAGAGGATGAAGAAGCAATAATCAAGGGCGAAGGGGGAGGACGAGGGCGTCTTGTTCGGCTTCTACCCCTGCGGAATGTTGTGCCAGAAGGAGAGGATGATGAAGATGAAGGAGAGTTAGACAATTTTGCCGCATTGTGTGACTGATTTGTTAACTTGTCCTTGTCTCCTTCATCTGCCTTATCTTCGATTCTGTGAACTTTGGCCGCATTTAAAGTCACAGGAAGAACACAATTGCAGAGGAACCCTGCACAATAAGGAATGATTGGTTATGAATAGTGTTAAAACCACATAACTATTAACAAACAAAGCAAGCTCATTTCTTTGGAAACGGATGCTTTCAAGGATCGAAACATTCAAATAGTATTAGGCTCAATTTTTGGTAGTGGAATGCAGCATTTTCTGAGAAGATTATTTTTTCGGAGATGAGTTCTAAGTGCATTCTAGCTACTTCTACCTTTTCATAGATGAGCCATAGATGAGCTCTAAGGTCGTTGTCAAAATTTGCACTTTTCGTTGTCAATTTGACGAAATATACAAGGAAAGGTCAGCAAAGCAATACCTCTGAACTATGCAAGTTTCATGACTAAAATGATCCATAGAAACTAGATAAATCGAAGCAAATAATTCCTACCGATTCTGGCAAGCCGATTAACCCAACTTGGAATTGGATTTCCAGTCAATGTGATACATGCATCATTGCAGAAGTGGTTGCAGTTCTTGGTAATCAAATTGTAGGCATTGCCTCTGTAATTCGCTGCAAGGTCTTCCAACACTGCCCTCACCTCTAAAGGCCCAACATCCGTCTTCCCGATCAAAATTGATTTCCTAAATGTAAACCCGTCACACTTTTTCGGTTCTCCTTCAAAAATTCCAGATGTTGGAAACTCATGAGCTCCGAACGCATACTCCACACCGTGTACTGCACAAGTGAATCCAGTCAAAAACCTCCATGAACATCGAAAAAAAATACAAGTAATGGAAAAACATATCGGAAACCAAGTAAAGCTCATTGTACTTGGAAACAAGAAGTGAAAACGAATTCATGAATTTCTTAACAGAAGCTGGTAAGGAAATTAGTAGCTATGAATCACACTAACAATAATGTTTCCGGATTCGAGAAGTTCAATGGCTCACATCAATCCTTTATCTTGTATTTCTAATTCAATACCTAAAGTTTTGTTTTTTTAAGATCAAAATCCACAATCTAATCCAACTGAACCACATACATCTTAAACTAAACAGAATACAGGCCAAGCCAAAGAGCAACCAACAAATATCCGCATTTTCTCATCTGCCAAACATAATTATGTACATTTTCTCACCAGCCAAACACAAAGTAAAGTTGGTAGAACTAACCTTGTACACCAGAATGGTAAACTCCAAGGCCAAGCCAATAAGCGTAGCCATTAAAAGGTGTGAGATCGTAGACATTGAGGTACACAGGTACCGATCCACGGTCCTCCTCCTCCTCAATGGCAGTTCTGCACCCACTCTTTTTACACAACATTTTCACTCTCGTTTCTTCCTCTTCTCTTCTGCTGCTGCTGCACTCAGAGTCTCACAGACTAAAAAGTGACATTTTCAGCTGCACAACCGCCACCACCATCTCTGCCTCTCATTATACAACAACATCATCCTCCAACAAGAATGTCATCGAATTACAATACAATTTCCGAGTTGCTTTTCGGATTCCAAATCATGGGTTTTCTTCTTTGCTTCCAAAAATTAATGGGTTTTTGATTTTCTGGTGATTTTTCTAGTGGGAGAGGAGAAATTGGAGAATCTTCTGCTGATGGATGATGGGTTCCACAAAGTGAATGTGAGAGGTGGTGCTGCCGCAGCTCTTGGCTTTTTTTTAATAAGAAAATGGTTGGTGCTGTGTTATAAAAATCTGGGATCTGTGAAAGAGAACTGCTCGAACACACTCAAAAGTAGAACTCTCTCTCTCTCTCTCACTCATGAATACTCAAAAGTAAAACTCTCTCTCATGAATTCTACGTCACTTCAAATTTAATAATATAATATTTTATAATATTGATACGAAATTTAGTATGAAATTGATGTGAGTGGTATTACAGGGGAAACAGGGTTATCCCTGATTGGTTACAAGTCTGAGCTGGTCTCAGTCTCATCCACCTTTTAAAATTTGAATTTTTTGGGAGAAAGTAACGTACAATCATTGCGGAATGTAGTGGGTTTCTTATTTCAATTAAAACTTTTTTAGGATAAAGGAAACAATATCATTATTTTTCGGTTTTGGTTAAAGAGAAAGAAGGAAAGTGCCCAGCCAGATGAGATGAATGAATATAATTAATTAAAGTAATATTTTAGAGAATTATTGTTGACAATATAAAATTTTTATTTTGTACGTTTTATAAATTTTTTTTTTAAAATATAAATATTTTGAATGTAAAATGAAAGTTTTAGAGTACAAAATAAGTTTTTTTATATATAAAATTTTATTTTCCACTCTTCTTAAACCATAATATGTTGATTCCTCAACCACAATTAAAGGTGGGCAGAAAAATCGCCGAACCGCAAAACCAATTCGAACCGTGATAAAAAAATTGTGTTACCAAAATTTTCAAAGCCGAAACAAAAACCGAACTGGAACGTCTCAAATCAGTACTTGTTTGGAAATGCTATGAACCGAAAAAATCAGACCGAACGTCTTTTAATATAAATTATTATTTTATATTATATTTTATATAGATAAGTCATTTTTCTTAGAAGGCCATGTGCATAAGCCCAATATTTTCTCCACTTCTCTCCCCCTCCTTTAGGTACCGTTTGGTACGTAGACGAGATGAAACGGAAAGGAACGGGATGGGCTGGGACAGGACGGGACGGAAAAGTGGTTCCATGTTATGTTTGGTATGCGTAGGACAGAACATGAGAGTTGTTCAGTTCTGTGTTTGGTGCGCAAGACGGAGAACGGAACCAAAAGACAAAGAAATCAAAACAAGCTCAATAAGGGGAGCGGAAGCAGATAAACAAAGGCGGATCTTTGGTTGCAGATGCAGTATTGGGCAGATCAAAGTACTACAAAATACAAAGAAATTCAGTAGAATTAGGAACTAGGTGTTAATGAACTCGAAACAAGCAAATCAAAAAAGAATAATAATGCCACTTCAAATTTACATCAAAATTAATTAAAGGACCTCCTGTAAGCAATTTTTTTTTATTTTCAATTGCAGATGCAGTATTGGGCAGATCGAAGCCCTACAAAATATAAAGAAAGAGAGACTGAGAGGCTACAAAATCACAATTATATCGAACCTGGAACGGAAATGCAGAGCTAAAGTTCACAAAGAGGCTACACGAAAGAGGATGAGGAGGAAGGTTGCGAAGGGGAGATGCAGAGCTGAAGAAGTTCACAGTGGCAGAGAAGAGAAGATGATAGTTAGGGTTTGTTGTATGATTTAAATGGTGTAAATATTGAAAAAGACAAGGGGTATTTTTGTCTTAAAATGTTATAAATGTGTGTTCCACGGAGGTGGAACAAGTCGTTCCAGGGGGGAGACGGAACTAAAAATTACCCAAAACTTGTCCCGTGAAACAGCGCGTTCCACCTGTTTTAGGCGCACCAAACGTGGGACAGAATGCCTCGTCCCACTCCGTTCCGTCCCGTCCCATGTACCAAACGGTACCTTATTGGTTTGTCACATATGTCCCTCTACTTTATTTTTCTTCATTCTTTTCTAGTATCTTATGCGTTATATACACTTTAGTTTTAGTTTAGAATGTACACTTTGGTCTTGATCTGAGACATTATAAATGTATGCTTTTCAGTTGCCGATCACAATCTTGTAGATCTAGTAGTGGGAACTCAAATTTGTTTGGATTTGTGGTTGAAATATGTGTTTGGTATTGGAAGTAGAAGAATAAATAAATATATATATATATATATATACATATATATATATATTTTTTTTTTTTGGTTAGAACCGTAAACCGGCATGAACCGATCTAGGACAAGCATAAACCGAATATTTTTTCCCAAATTGAGTTCGCCGCCAAGGTTTTATTAATAAATTTAAGCGAGACAACACTGAACTGACCGCTGATATTCTTTGAACTTAATTAGATGCCTCAAATATTTCCAATTTGGCTAATATTTTGTAAGAATAATCTATGAGGTGCAAGTTAAAAAATAGACGGTTTAAAGTTCAATGTGTTGACCTCACAACTAATTCTCATTTTTATAAAAGTAGAAAAAAAATGAAAAAGAGAATCATTTTCCTTAAAGGCTTCTGATGGTTGCTGGTTTCATTGTGGTAGCACAACTTTGTTGTGATTATGTTATTTCATTGTGAAAGTACTTTTGTAATCATTCTAAAGAAATTTAGGTGCTATCTGTTTAGCAATGTTTTTGTTTATTAGTAAATAAAATATTTTAAGTTTGCTTCCAGTTGGTGGCGAATTTGAGACTAATAGTTATCTCATTATATGACATAGCTAAAATTCATGTCCCATAGTTAAATGATATCGATATATTGTCTAAGAAAAAAAAGTTGTACAGAATACTATGTTTCACATGTACGTTCTTTAACAAAATATAAGGGCCTGTTTGGTAATGTACTTGAATTCAACTTTTTAAACTCAAAAACAATTTTCAAGTTTTAGGTCTTAAAAACTTGTTTGGTAAGAATATTTTCAAAAACTGAATTCAAGATTAACTAAAAAATATAGTCTATTTTCTGAAAACATAAAAAGTAGGTTTTTAGAGTTTTTAAACTTAAACTCGCTCTTTTCTTTTCTCTCCCTCATTCAAATCTATCTCTTTCTTTTCTTCTTTCTCTCTCCTCATTTTTTTTCTTTTTTTTTACCTTTGTTGTCTCTCCTCCAACCTGCTCTCTTCATTTTTTAGGTTCTTTTTCTCACTGATCTTCCTCTCTATCTCGTTCGATCCTCTTTCTTCTTTCTTTTTTCCTTCAATCATCTCTTACTTTCTTTCCTCTTCTCTTCTCTTTCTACCTCTCTTGCAACCCCCCGTCTTGTTAGATCTCTTTGTTGTACTCTAAGTCGTAAGATTTAAAAATTTTAAATTGCAAACCAATCAAGTTTTTGAGTCTTAAAGAAAATTGTTTTCAAAAAATGTTCTTAAAAAATGTTTTGAGAAATGATAAAAATTTTCAAATAGGATACCAAACAGGCCCTAACTGACTTACATTTTTTATTAGGAACCAAGCGAAAGTCCAACTGTATAGAATAGGTCACCAGTTTGTTTTATAAGTCTTATTATGTATCACTGGTTGATTTGTTCATTCTAATTTTAATTTAGGGAAAAGACTCATATACATTATTTTTCACTTTTTATACGCCTTTTATTATTATTATTATTATTATTATTGCTAAAATGGTGAGATTGACATAACTCATCACCTTAATCCCTGAGATTTGAACGGGATAAAGGAGAATCAAGGGGTAGATGGTTCTTTACATGTGATTCTCATATGTAATGCTATTTATCAGCTTCTTTTCTTTTTTTCTTTTTTTTTTTTTTTTTTAATTCAAACAATTGATTTGTTAGATTAGGAAACCGACGGGGTTCGAACCCAGGCCGTGGTGCAAGGGCAACATTCCTCTCCACCACTGTGGTAGAGGGCCACTTGTATCAACTTTCAAATTAAACACTCATGATGATACACTCTTACCTGGATATCTGAAATGGACATTGAAATCGAGGCATGCTGGCAGACACTCGGAGGGTGACAAAGTTACAACAAGGCTAGCCTGGCCTAATGCGGGTTAGGGGACCGTTCGGGGTCGAAAGAAATTGAGAGCACCAAAATCATTATGACGGTATATTTATATATTTTTTTCATAAGAGTATAAATTTATAAATTTTGGTTAAAAAATAAAAAAGTTTAACTAGAAGTGATGGTTTTATTTTATTTAAAATTAATGAGGAGGTCCCGGGTTCGAAATACTATGTGCGTTTATTTACTTTTCAATTTTTATGAATTTCTTTTCATAATAGTATAAATTTATAAAATTTGTCATATGATCAAAAAGTTTAATTAGTAATTGTGGTTTTTATTATTTAAAATGAGAGATCTTGAGTTCAAAATGTTATGTGCATGTTTATTTTTTCCAATTTTTACGAATTTGCGTGTGGTTATTCTTTTCTTTTTAGTTACTAGCTAATAGTTATGTGGGTTGCAAACATTCATTCCAATTCAAGTCTAACCTTAAATAAAGAGTAATGCGTAGATCAAATTTGCAAATCATATGACGTGTCACTTGTAATATCCCACATCGCGCCGGGGGAGAGGGGGTGATGTGCCTTATTTGTACATGCCCACCTCCCTATAATAAGACGCATTTTGGGTGGAAGCCCAACAACAAATCCATGAGGGCGTGCCCCAAAGCAAACAATATCTTAATATGCGGACTGGGATGTGAAAATTTGGCATCATAGTCACACCCTGGGCGAAAGTGTGCCAACGAGGACGTTGGACCCCTAAGGTGGGTGGATTATAAGATCCCACATCGCGCCGGGGGACTGGGGGTGATGTGCCTTATATGTACATGACCACCTCCCTATAGTAAGACGCGTTTTGGGTGGAAGCCCAAGAACAAATCTGTAAGGCATGGCCCAAAGCAAACAATATATTACTATGCAGACTGGGATGTGATATCACCAATATGTTTAATTTAGTGCTCATCATTGCTTATACATATCAATTAAAGACTCGAAAATATATTCTTTTTAGTCCCATATTGACAAAATTAGTAAATAAGAAGAAACACATCACAATTTATATAAAAACACTTTAGACGTTCATGTAGAAGGGAAACAAAACTCGTCATTTTTCTACTTGTAATTCCAGGGCTTTTTTGTTTCCTTATCTCAATACAAAATAAATTATTTTTCTGTGTTTCTAAATTATCGTGTATAAAGTGTTTTTTTTTTTTTAAGTATAATTTTATCGGAATCTTACATATGAAACAGATAATTTTTCTTATGAAATTGGGACTCATTTTTTGGGTCACCCCGAGCCTTAAAACTTTCAGGATCGACCCTGAATCCTTTTATGAAAGTTTCAAACAGATTTTCTTGAAAGTTTCCCAAAAGTTTTAAATAGATTTTCCTGAAACTTTTGTGTCAATATGCTGATTTATCACTAAAAAAAAAGCTTGTATTTCTCTATGAGAGCGTCTTAGGGTTTTAGTGTGAAAACCCTTCCCTAATTTTTACAATTTTATTAATTTTAAAAGAGTGAATTGACGGAAATGCCCTTGAGGTAAAGATAGTTGACTTTCGTTGACCATCATATTGGGAGACGTATGAAACATTATTTTAGCGTATCCTCATAGTGCTTGTCACTACGAACGCGTAAGTGCAAGCGGAATAGAATTCGGAGTTGCAATGAAAATTTTACGAACTTACGAAGTCGAAGAGCATTTTAATAATTTCATCATCCTAAATATTTGGCTCTCTATTATTTTAATATTATTTCTTGAATTTCCGTCCAGTGGGACTTCCCACACCTTTTCCCCTCAATCCCGTGTCTTCCTATTCTCCCGGATTCCCTCACCCTATCTCTCTCATACTCTCTCATCCCTCACCTTTTCTTTTCAACTTTCTCTCTGCACTTTCTGTGCAACACAAAACAGCCGACTTCTATCCGACTCCATCTCCTTCGACGAGCCCAGTTGAACCAGCCATTGTTGCAGACCTGGTAACAAGTCACCATCAACGTGGATACTCCTTCAACAGCTCTTCCTCTCCCTCTCTTAGCTACGTGCATTGCACAAAAGGTGTAGCAACACCGAGCCATCTCCCCAGCAATGTACGACCATTGCCATTCCAGCGAGTCCTCAGGCCACCACACCAACACGTTTCACTCTCTTTCTCCCCCTCCTATGTTTTCTCCCTTCCATCATCGGTGCACACATGCACAAAAACACAAACCACTGCATAGCAGCAGTAGCACACCTAACCTTGCGAACTCCGGAAAGATCCTTCATTCTTCGACATTGCATAAGCATCGAGTCAACTCCTTTTATCCCTTTCGTGATCTAGAAATGACCTTTAGATCACTAGGTGTCTGATTTGATGAGGTTTTGATACAGAAGCTAAAAGGGGGAAGTTTTTCCATAATTATGGAAATTGGACCATGACTATCAAGCCATATTCAAGGCATTTTTCCGGGTGTCTCCGATCGTTTTTTGACCTCGTGATGATGTGATCATGTTCCCTTCATTACGAGCTTCAAATAAATAGGTAGAACACTGAAAATGGTTGGGTAGCAAGCTAGAAATTAGCTCTGAATGTTGGGATGAAATTTCCCAAATTTCTGAAAAACTAGGATCCGTGGTCATTTGGCCACTTTCAGGCCTTTTTTTTGCCAACACCGACCTTAACTCGACCCTAATTTGGTATAGTTTTGTTCCCTACATTTCTAACTGCAACATGGATTTTGAATTATTGATTTTGGTAGAGAATCGAGCTCGATAGGAGCTCTGGAAGTTAGACCAAAAACCTGCAAAATTGCAGGAACTCGCGAGGAAGATGAGTACGTATGTACTCGCAAATGCGTGGGCACGCATGAACGTGTGAGGGTGGTCGGCGCATGGGCGTGTGGCTGCCAGTGTAGCCACTTGTGGCGGGGCGTGCGGCAGTGCTGGGAGGAACTTGAGGCCCCTTGGTTTCTCGACGTGCCAGATCCGAATCCGCTCTCCGTTTTCCGAAATTCGACCATTTTAAAATAGTTTCTTTATTAGCTAAACTTTGTACGAAAACGCGTTTATACATTAGTACGTTACATATTTACATAAATGGTTTCATTTCTAGGGGAAACGCATCACAAGGACTCTCGATGCTACGAGGCAGGTTCGATTCGATGACATGAAATGTGAGTGGGTCTTTTCCTTGATATATATATATATATATATATATTGGTTAGTTTCCATATATACATTTATAAATAAATTCTCTACGTGATTGCCATGATTAAAATGACGTTTATAAGAAATGCCTTATGGTTGGGAAAGTATGAAATAATCCTGGGATGCTTAGGTAAGCTTACTATAAGGAGATGCCTTAATTATATTTATGTTCATAAATAATGTGATGTTGACTAGAGTTATCAAGTCATCGTGGCATGACTACATTTATGTTATTTGCTCATCATTTGCTGCACCGGTGTTAGTACTTGCTCAGGCCAGGGCCAGCCTTTCACGTGTATGTGCACATCGCACCGTATGCTCACTTTGGATCCATTGTAGGTGTCAGTCTTGTTGTACATGTTGCAATAGGCAACTCCGACTGGTATGTGCTACGCATAGTGCCAGTCTTCACATGATTGTAGTACTAGAGTGTATATCATTATTACACTCAGTCATGTTCATGTCAGAATACATCTGCATGAACTCGTGTGTCAACATGTGTCGATGAACACTCAATGTGATATGTTTATTTATGCGAAAATATGTGATTACGAATGTCACATCCCGACCCGGGGCGGATCACTTCCCGGGCCCGACTTCACTACCGTAGCACGATATTGTCCGCTTTGGGCTTACCATTCCCTCACGGTTTTGCTTTTGGGAACTCACGAGCAACTTCCCAGTGGGTCACCCATCATGGGATTGCTCTAGCACCCTTCTCGCTTAACTTCAGAGTTCCTACGGAACCCGAAGCCAGTGAGCTCCCAAAAGGCCTTGTGCTAGGTAGAGATGGGAATATACATTTAAGGATCACTACCCTGGGCGATGTGGGATGTTACAATCCACCCCCCTTACGGGCCCGACGTTCTCGTCGGCACATTTCTGGCCAGGGATTGGCTCTGATACCAAATTGTCACATCCCGGCCCGGGGTGGACCACTTCTCGGGCCCACTCCACCACCGTAGCACGATATTGTCCGCTTTGGGCTTACCATTCCCTCACAGTTTTGTTTTTGGGAACTCACACGAGAACTTCCCGATGGGTCACCCATCCTGGGAATGTTCTTGCGCGCTACTCGCTTAACTTCGGAGTTCCCATGGAACCCAAAGCCAGTGAGCTCCCAAAAGGCCTCATGCTAGGTAGAGATGAGAATATACATTTAAGGATCACTACCCTGGGCGATGTGGGATGTTACAACGAATGTCAAGTATTTATTTACAAAAGTTGTGACGTTTGGCATCCTTGAAATACTGCTGGCTGTGGTAAGCATTTTTATACTATATGTAGTATATATAATTTGGAAACTATATCTGTTTTATGGCGAGGAGTTATAAAGTTTTCAAAAAGGTTTTTATAAAGCTTTATTTTTAGACCCACTCAGCCTTATTTTTCGCCCCTCTAGGTTTTAGTAGCTGAGCTTTCGTGTCGACAAGGATTATTGGCAAACTTTGGTATAGGTGATTACCTTCGACAATATAATCCGTGTCCTACTTTTACTGTACTTTACTTGTGCTCTAACATCACGTGTGAATTGGGTTCACTCTCGCTCACCAGCGCACTCATACTTTTAGGCACTTTTAGGGTTAAATTTACTCACAATTCCACATCGCTGCATTTTATGGTTTTGTGTCACCCTTCTAGTATCGGCCACCATGACTCGATTCGGAGTCCAGGTGGACATTTCGGGTTGAAATGTGTCATTTAGTAAGAATGAACGTAGTACAAAGATTGAGTGATGGTAGAGTTTGATTATTGAGTGTAAGTTTATCGATAAATTTTAGTTTAATTGTTAGTTTCATTTTATACTTGATAATAATTAAGTAATAAAATAAAATTGACAATTCATATTTAATATCTAATATAAAAAAAATGACGTTATATAAGTTCGAATAAAATTTTCTAAAATAAATTAATCTCTGGCCACACAAATTCCAATCACCAAGCAAGAAACAGTAAATAGAAAACGGGGAGTCTGAGCGATGAAGAAATGACAGGGTGCTTTGAGAACAACGGCAGGTCGTCGTACAAGGTGTTTTGACAAAACACGGCAGGTCGTATAGCCCTCTTTTAATTTACTTGGTCGAAACGACGTAGTTCTGTCCAGGGTTTAAAAACTGAAAAATACATTTTCGTTTCTTCTTCTCGGGCATATCAATCAGTCTCGCGGCGCCGTTGCTTGCCCTGGTTACCCAATCTCTGGTGGGAAATATAGAAACCGGTGGAGGGAAATCCCGGCGGCTGGATGGCCGACAACTGCCCCCACTTTTGCCATAACGTGCGTCCGCCCTTGCTACCATCTGCTTCTTGAGTAAATCATTGGCGATGACGAAGGTACAGCAGTAAACCGAGTTCAGGCACACAATGATCTGTAAATCCTGCCCGGTTCCGATACATTCCGAAATTTCGGCACCGCTTTGCTCTTCCACTCAAACCGGTGGCCTCTCTAAATCGTACCATTGAACGCGAAGGATCGCAAGCAAATGTTTCGCGCCAGAGAAATCTTGGTCCGGCTCCCTAAACGTTTAAAACCCACAACAATCTTACAACCAAGGAGAACATTTTGCTCCAAATCCGCTAAAAATGCCAACAATACTAACGCCGAGGAGACGAGTGTGAGTTCGTACCAGGAGCAGTATAAGCAGCTGGAGAAGCTCGACTTCATGACCGCCACCAAAATGCTCTTCACTGCTCCGCCCTCGAAAAAGAAATTCGGGTATTGTTTTGCTTCGACTTTTCTGCAACATAGTATTTGTTTCTTGTTCTTTTGATTGTTATGTAAGTTGGTATTGCTTTTGCTCTGATTGGAATTTGTGGGTCGTTTTCGGTTCTCTTTGGCATTTCGTCGAACAGCTTTTTTGCATGTAGGTAGATAATTTACATAGCTGGGATAGTGTTGAAATGGAGGGTTTGTTGAAATTACAAGGAGCCAGGTGGGTGTTTTAAGGTTTAAATTGATTGAATGTTGGCAAATGTTGTGTGAAAATTTGAATTTGGACCCAGCTGCTAAAGCACTAAGCTAATTCTGGACTTGTATTATTTCAAGTTGTTGAAGGACAAGAAAATGTACAAGAAATGTTGGTGTATGGGTAAAATGCTTAGAGGGTATGTATTTTGGTCGAGTCCAAGTAAATTATTTGTATTGTCGGGTCCGTATTTGTTAAAATTTTCCTATTGAGTTAAAAGAAAAACAGAAGTTCAATGCTTATGTAATGGAACAAACGAAGAATGTATTTGTACCCCGAAAGGGATTCTATATATTCTCACCATTTTGCAGCAAAGCCTTTTTTCTTTTTTCCATTTGTGTAGGTTAGTTTCCCTTGATTTGTGTCTGTGCGGTGTAGATTACTTTCCAAAGAAGCTATTAATGAAAGATATTTCTGTACTTTGAATATCCTACTGGTATCTTCCTTTCAGTACTGAGACATGTTTTTTGCCTCTCTTCTTTTCGTGGTCAGGCTCGATTTCCATTTGGTACAACTGTTCTTTTGTTGCATGCCTTCCTTGGGTACGTATCACTTTTCATATTTGGTTTCTCCTGTGGTTACACATCGTTATCTGAAAACTTATTTCATGTAACAGCTGTGTATCTGGTGGCTCAGTATGCTCGCTATGAAATTAGAAGAATGGAAGCGGTAACTAAACATTTATGTTTTTTGCTGATCTTAAGCTTAAAATATTGCATATGTAGTATAGTCTCTTGATTGGATTGTATGCCATTGTGTGTTTTTATTGTGAATATCTCGTTTAAGAATGAGAAAAACAAGACAAACTCAGGAAACCAAAAACAACTAAGCAAGATAATTAACACCAAGAATTTACGTGGTCCAGGTATGTGCCTACGTCCACGGGGCATCAACAACAATAAACTTTCACTATATCAATGATGAGTACAACGAATAATCTTGCCAAGCCTCTAGGATTAAGACTTGACGAAAAACCTGAAAGAACAAGAACAAGAACAAGAAATACACCCTTTATCTCTTTTCATTTCTCTAGCAAACACTTTGCCCTTGCAATATTCTCTCACTCTAACTAGTTGAGTGGTATACAACTTATTGTTTTGCTCTAGTTTTTTTTGCTCCAATTCAAAACTAGCGCAATAGTCCTTTATATAGACATAATATAAGGATTACTGAATTTACAATTGGCAACCTGGACGCTCCTTATGTATCTGTCAAAACAACCTTTGCAGAAAGAGGTCGCACTGCATCTTTTACTGATCCACTCATATGGCTGGTTCGCCCCACACACACACACACACACTTGGTATTTGTCTATTACCAACTTTACGCCAAAAGAAATGCACTATGGCCGCACACGTATAAATGCTAGCTGAATATTGGATCCTTAGAAGCTCATGGGTGCAACATTTTTCCTCCAACTTTCCAAAGTGAACATTCTAACTAATCATGTACAATCTGCACTCTTTTACCAAACACCGAATTTTTTTCTTTCCATCAATACTCAAGAAAGTTTCAACTCATTGATTAATTTCAAAGATGGAGCATTGCTTTTTAACACAGAAACATGATCATGTCAAGTTCGATAAGCACATATTTGGAAATTGAGCAAGATATACGAGTAACACTAAAATGCCTTGACTTGTCCAAAATCTCCATCTCAGGAACAGGAGATGAAAAAGAAGAAAGAAGAAGAAGCGAAAGCAAAAGAAATAGAAGTAAATGCTACCGAAGAAAAAGAAGCAGGATCTGTTCCAGAGCTTTTGGAGGTAAAAGTGAGACTAGATAAACTTGAAGAAACACTGAAGGAAATAGTGGTTGAATCGAAGAAGCAAACTGCCAGTGGGTTAACGAAAGATCAGGAAGTAGGTAGTGAGAAGAAAGATGGTGTAAAAGAGGCAACTAACACTAGTAGTTCAGACTCCAGCAAGCCTTCTGAGAAAGATCACCTTAGTAAACAGGATTCTGGAGAATCAAGACCGGCCCTCGGCAAAGAGAGTAAATAGTCAGCACCCGGTTCCTAATGCTTCCTTGAAGGATCAGCTGGGCAAAACCGAAGATGGAGGGGCTTCTCAAGATGCTAAAAGATGAAGTCGTTGACTTATTGTCTACAGTTTTGGTTGTAGCTTAGCATAGGCAACAGGGAACACGTCATTTGAACAGGTTAAGTTGATTTATAGGTGGGAGTATGTTGCGAATTCGATGTTCTTTTCTTCATCGAACTTTCTTCTTGCAAAATGAAAAAATACTTAATTGTAGAGCTTTTTTCCCAGAAATGATTAGCGGGAACATCTTGGAGACTAGACTTTGGTTGAACGATATGTTGCCTATGAATGTGATGGTTATTTTCAAGTTTGCTGGTCTACAATACAAGTTACACGGTTCTTGCTTGTGATCGCGCTCGAGAGCAAAGGTGAAGAACCAAAAGAGAACTGAAATATCAGGCGGATTCCTATTGTTTGAAAGCAAGCATCACTCCTCTGTAGCTTGGTAAAAGTATTCATTTTTGCACTTGAAGTTCCGAGTTTGATTCTTTTTCTGGCAATATAACTTGTGTAAAAAGTAAAAATACAAAGACAAATAAGAGAGATTTATGCATGTCATCATTGATTAATCATGAAACAATTGTATATTTGTGATTAAAAAAAGGGATTCCCACCTCTCTCCTCTTACACTCCTTTGTTTTATCTACAGTATTGAGTTGAATAAATCGAAGGAAAATTAATGGAAAAAAAATAAATATATATGAACAGAAGGAGAAAAGTGGTGTTGTATTTGAGATGTCGTGAGTTTGAAATTCTTTTTCCCTGTTAATCGTAAAAGGGAAATAATAACCACACATTATCTTATTTAATCCGACGACATGCATAAACTTTTTCAGTCTGACGGCTAAAAATAAAAATGGAGCGTAAGAAAAGAATCAATAAAACTTGACCGATTATTGGGCTGGACTTTCATTAAGGAGGCCTTGCCAAGCCCTAGTCCTTACAACCCAAACTGGGCCCACCAACAGACGGGTCCTACCACCCTTTGATTTGTGACTTTGTCTTCTAACTCTGAAGCCCTTAGACCCTTAAACCCTAAAACCCTCTGAAACTGCAAAATATTCCGAGGAGTCTCTTCCATGGCGCGCCTAATCCGACCCCTGAGAAAATCCACTCCTTTTCCTTCTTCTTCCAGAATCCCAATCCAGCAAACGCCCACTTTGCATTTCGCACATGAAAAACAAGGCTCCCTCTTAAACCCTTCACTCCAACCATCGCAATTCCGGCGAACTTACATCTCCGAAATGCGCAAATCGGCCTTCGAAGGCAACATTCTCAGACTCCTCCGGAGGGAAATACAGTACGAGCTCGATCACTCTCCTGCCACTCAGGTACCTACATGATTCATCCACTCCGCTGTCTTTTGCTCTTAAATTCCAAATTTTGACTTATGGGAAGAAGTGGGTTAGGCTTTGTTTGGTTGATGAGAATTCGATGGAAGAGAAGGGATTTATTGGATTTCGAGAATTGGGTCGTTTTGTAATTTAGTTTATGTGGCGTAGGATTGGAAAATTTCATCAACCTGGAAAAATAGCATTTCTCTGTTTCGGGGCTGATTGGTTACTTGTTAAGAAAAATGGCACGCTCCAAAAACACAAGTGAAATCTTTTGAATAGGTTTCTAGATGCCTAAAGGTGCAATCGATGTCCATTCAGTTCGATTGGGTTTCTGGTAAATCCTTATGCAATATAATTGAAGTTTTTGTTACCGAGCCAAAAACAAGCTACTACATGAGCTAAAATTTTGGCTTGGTTGAATTGCAATCCGCAAGGCGAGATAATAGATTGTATTCAAGATGTTGTTCCTTCCTGAGTTGAGTTTTCTCAGCCATCAATCATAGGATTAAGACCGGATCTACACATTCTTCCCTCCAAGGACTCCG
The DNA here is from genome assembly GCF_041283825.1 of Pyrus communis. Taxonomy (NCBI): domain Eukaryota; kingdom Viridiplantae; phylum Streptophyta; class Magnoliopsida; order Rosales; family Rosaceae; genus Pyrus; species Pyrus communis. Next base: position 23,325,167 of record NC_142581.1, read on the forward strand.
CTTAGATGCGACAGTCACTAAATTATGGTCGATGGTTAGCTTTTGTAATCACAAGTTAAAACACTCTTAAATAATATCTAGAGAATTCCCTTTAATTATTTGGGAGTCAATTTTTTTTTTGGGGTTTTAATGACGAATTTTTTCTGTTTTTCAGCCAGTTACAAAATTTAAGTCGTTTACAGTTAACAACCGGCCTGGTGAGCAATGGATAACCTTGAAGACAAAGTTTGGAGAGAAAGAAGACATTAAGATCGAAGCCACGATGTTTGATGGATCTGTTCCTGTTCCGAATTCCAAAGGTGGTGCTGGCCTTGGAAAAGATGTGCAGCTTCACATTACAATGATTGTTAATATCTCCAAGAAGGAAGGCGGCAATGTGTTTGAGATTATGTGTTCAGCTTGGCCAGATACTATAGAGATTAACAAGCTTTTCGTCCGAAAACCTGAGAAGATGCCAGCTCAGCCTTATGCGGGTCCTGAGTTCAAGTATGATATTCTATTTAATCTCCTTTTTATATATTACTATATGAGGAACATTAGTAACATAAAAAGAGTTAGAGGTTGAGTAAAATTCTTGATTTTTCTGAATTTTGTAGAACTCTTTTGTGTCTTCCCCCTTCTCCTGTCTTTTGTTGTTGTTTGTGGTTGTGATTCTTTTTCCCTTTGTGTATTGTATTGATTTTCTATATTTACAGGGTATAGAGTCTGAAAGCTGATTTGTACTTCGGTCTCATAATATTTTCTTCTGCTCTCTAAATGTTACAGTTTATTTGTTTTTGTGGTTTGTGTACAGGGAACTTGATGATGAGTTGCAAGACTCACTTTATGAATTCTTGGAAGCGAGGAGTATAGACGATGATCTTGCTATTTTCTTGCACGAATACATGAAGAACAAAGATAAAACTGAGTTCATTAGATGGATGGGGACTGTGAAATCATTTATTGAAAAGAAAGTAGAGTGATTGTGCAGCATTTGGTGACCTTGATTTATCAATCCTGTTTGCGTTGAGTAATGAAATTGGCATGATTATGCAAGTGGAGCTTCCTCTTATGTTTTTAAATCTTTCTTTGTTGTTTTAACTTTCCATCTGAGCAAAAATTATGAAATTATGTAGCTATTAATCTTGAATGCTTTAGACAAGTTGTTGCATTAGGTCATCAAAAATAGTAGAAGAGCCCTCTAGTGATGGCATATGCCATCTGTTTACGTTGTAAAATTTGTTAAAACTGTCTTCTTTTTCTGTTTCTTCTCAATCAACACCAAGATCCATGCCCTAACATCTATAAAGCCTTACTTGTGGGTCCCTTTATTTACCATGGTTTCTCAGTCCTACCATGTTTTGGGTAGATCTTCTCAACATAACTAGTAGGGTTTAGGGTTTTCGTTATGGGACTTTGCAGCAGTCTTCGTATCCCGTGGGAGATTTATGCTATTTTAATAATTTCTGCCTCAGCTAGATTAGCTGCTTGCAGCATTATGACACTACTTGCTGCCGGTTATGCATTGAGACTGATTGGTTTAAGTACGCATGCCATATGTTCATGGTACAATGAAATATGATCATGTGATGATTATTATGCTAGAGAAGGAAGCCATTTTGAATTAAGTAGCAAAAAGTGTATATTTTGCTCATATGGCTTGTACAATGGCATATTTTGCTGTTTTCTTTGATCATGCAGGGAGTTCACCTTGGTTGAAATATAATTTCCTTAATGAAGTGGAAAGTACACATTTTCTTCCATGTACGTTCTATGTCTGCTTCGGTCATTATATTTATCCACTTGATCACTTAACAGATTACACGACTTTTGCTCTAGCTTCTTTCCTACTAGCTTTCGTCATCTTTTGTTCCTGAGACACAAATTTCATGTTGCAAATGTGCTTCTGCTACATAGAATAACAATTATTCAATTTTGTTGTAGCTCCATAAATTTGAACATTCACATTGAGATAAGTATGATCTTGGAAAGTGGAAACGAGCTGTTGCAGGTCACAATCAGGTTTAAGACTATTGGTGGTGTGTAGATGGATTATGCTCCTGGATCATGCTGCTTGCTGATGTTGTGGCCAGAATTCCCTTCTCATAGAACGTCTGCATCCACTTTTCCCAGTCATGCTAACGAGTATCAATGTAACGTCTGCATCACTTCCCTTTTCTCTTTTTAGTCTTAACCATATATTCTCCTTTGCTGCAGGATTGTGTCGGCAACTGAAACTTACAGAGTAATGTTTGTTTCTAGCTTTATAGTCTGAACTAAATTGCGATCAAGTGGAAAGTATCGATGTCTTGGTATGTTAATGTCTCGAACATATGGTCCTGGCTTTATGAAAGATGCTCTATAGTACTATCTACTCTTGGTGAACTTCACATTCCACTACAATATGCTTTACTATTGATAGACAGACATGCGAATGGTGTGGTTTATATTGGTCAAACCCTGGATAAGATGAAAGTCCTATCCTCTTTAGTTTTGAGCAATATGCATCTGTTCCAAATCTGATGTCATGTTATTTTCGTTATCTTTGCTGGTCTGCATCATACTTGCTCACCTCTAACTCCTGAATTGGGTTGGACTATAATTCGTTCGATCTTGTGAATAGTAGTCATATGTTCTTAACCAGAATGACGGTGCTACTGATTACGACACTTCTAGGCACGAGGACCGTAGGAAATGAGAATTGTTGTGTCGTGGTCCACAAGAGTGTCATACTCGTCTTTTCAATTTCGATGTCCCTTGCTAGCTTCGTCTGTAGATTTTTGATTTCCCCTCTTATTCCTTGCAAAGTTTGTTGATCTTAATTTCAAACATCATTTTGAAGTTTGATTTTCAAAGATTGGTTGTACATGGATGACCATCAAATTGAGATAAACAGTCAATTCAAAAGCAAAATTGTATTTGTTTGAACCATTTTTATAGAGAAACTGTGTCATTTAGAAGAGTTTAAACATTGTTGAGAAAAACAATCGATTCAAAAACAAAATTGTTTGAGATAAATTGTCAAACCAACCCTAAGTTTACCATGTAGACTCGGAAATCATAGGTAATTACAAATCTAGGCGTAGTCAAGTTGGGTAAAAAAGTGTGCTCATTCCTCTACGCTCAAGTTCGAATTCCTCTCCCAATAGTTTAGATGAAAATTTTGACAAATAAAAATTCTCTGACCAACCGGCACTGGGCAGGCGTCAGTTCCCATACATGGTCTTACAACTATTGCATTTGTTGTAGAATTATTTTGTAAACAAATTGCAGTGAGAGAGCACAATTTTCAAATTTGGTGAACTCTCAAAACCCAAGTAATTTCAAGAAAGCGATAGAAAAAGAAATATGTGCGTAATTCTTTCTTAAGCGTGCAATTAAACTTTGATTGATGATGGTTTTGTAATCTCCCTCTCTTTTCATTGAATGGGACAAACTTAAACCTCCATTAATCAAGTCTTAAACAATATTCAAATCTTACAACGACAAGTAATCTCTTCCTTAATTATTATAAGATCCTAATGGAGAAAGACTTGTTCTTGGTTTAATTTTTCACCTAATCTCATTATCTCAGCAACTTGAAAGCTCCACATTCACATGCAGCCTCTTTTTCCAACCAGTGTTTGTTTAAGTGTTTCTTAATTTGGAGGCAAAATGAAAGCTTTTCAATATTTTATTGCCAAAATGGTAAAAGAATGAGGCGTCGTAACACAACTATATGGACACCCCAACTGGTTTGCGGCTAATGGCAGAAACCCAAGACTTTTACGTTCACTTCTACAAGGGAAATGATAACCACGCTCTTTTTTCTGGTTGTTCACATTTGTGTTTAATCTTATTTGTTGTTTTTGTTTGATTATTCAGTTTGATGACAAGACATATGGCGGTAAAAAGTATGTGTAGTTATTCGTTTCCTTTGGACATTCTCCTTTCACCTTTTTCCTTCACCATTCGCATTATATAATGTTGTAGGGTGATTGGAATGCTCACTCTCTAGGTAAAATCCGTCGAGAATGATTCATTGAAAAAGTTTCATCCATATTGGAAGTCACTTTATTATTAGTTTATACATCGGTTTGTCTTTTTAGTTTACAATTGATTTGGATGTTTTCTTATGCGGGGATGATTTTTAATAAACGACCTAAAAGATAGATGGTTTAGAACATTATATGACGAGATCGAGACGAGAGAAAGTAGCTAGCATAGCCAACTTTACGTTCATTTTCAAGACTATTGACATCTTGTCTTCCTATCAAAACCCCTTGTTAATCTAAGATTTCAATGACAGTTAACTGTCATAGTGAACAAATTTCAGTCACCTTTACATGTTAATTCTAGGATAATCATGGTGTATTATGACTAAGCTGATATAGTAAACGTCAAATGGATCTGGACCCACACAAATTAGAAGTGGCCTAATTATGAAAGAGATTATGTAGCTAAGAAATCAAGGCAATCAAGATTTACCCACAATTTAATATTGAGGTTAGGTAGAGGTTGAAACGAGTTTTTCTGATCTTCGGAAGAGTAAATTGTCGTGACTTGACCACCCGCTGGTCTTTTGGAAAATGAAAATATTGAGGAGAAATTATTGATGGGGTAGGGAGGATAGCTATGAGATGAGCGTGATTAATCATTATAATGTGTCTTTCACATGGCTTGTTACATTACACCAACCTCTTAGATCCAAATAGCACTAGCAGTAGAGATGGTCTATTATTTCAACTGCAGGTGGGTCAAAAACCCATGTCATTTAAACCATCATGTCATATTAAAAGTAGTAGTAGGAAATGACAATCACAAGATTCCAAATCTTTGCACGTTTTGTGGACCTTATAAACAGATGTTTAAGATAGACATGACCCTCATGGTCTCTCAGATGAACACACCTGGGTGCTGCGTGACATAATATCAGATGATCAAGTATTAAGCAGATGACATAATATCAGATGATCAAGTATTAAGCAGATTTTGTAGTATATAAGTTGATTAGAGGAGTATACTCTCGTATTCAAGTTTCACCGTCTTTTAGAATATTGTTCGAAAGCAAAAAAAGAGTAAAGTAATCAAGGCTAGATTTATGAGTATTTGTCCAAGTACTCGCTGGTTTATTGTTCTATTTTTTCTTACTAGAACATATCAAAAAGTATCAACACACCACTCGAAAGAATTGAGAATCAAATTCTACATTTTTTTTAATACAAATAATATTACTATTTTAATTTACACTAGAGGAAGGTAGAGAAGTTTGAATCTGGAATGTTGTAAAAGGAAGAAGAAAGTCGTAACAACTAAAGTAATCCACCACTTGCAGAATCGAATTCTATATCACTATATGAAATTTGGAAGCATTAATTAGTTTGCATTTAGTCCATCTTCAATTCCAGCATTTAGCACTTCTCTCTTAAAAATAAAACAGAAAACTGAATGAATAAAATTTATGCTAACGCCTGTTGATCCTTAACAGCTAATCTAAAGCATTGAGAACCCAATTAAAAGAAGAGCAATTTGCTGGTTTTAGAGTAATGTTAGGAAGATCAAATTTTTTAAACCAAATGACGTGTTACCAATATGAAACAAGCACATTAATCGATATTTAATTAATAATCCAATCATCTACAATCACATCAATAAATTTGCAAATTTAGTTTAAAAAATTTGGTCTACCTAACATTACTCCTTGCTTTAAGGGGGGAATTAACTTCTCAAATTAAGTAGCAAAATTGATCTTTGAATTACTGGTACACATCACCATGCAAATTCAAAGTTCTGATGCCCAACTTATGGATCGTGAGATCAAATGTTAGATGGATCACAACCGTTGAATTATTAAAAAACAAAAGTGTCACAACATTTGGAATTGGGATTTACATTCAAAGCCAAAAATTTCAAAACAAACTTCTCTGAAAATGTCAACTTTAGCTAAAAGGAATGTACAAAAGTTGCCACTCATACATGAAAACCAAAGATAGAGGAAACCTGAAATTGATCGGTTAACATGGATGGGTTTAAAATTTGGAACAAAAAAAAGAAAACTGGGAAAGTGCTTAGAGCCTGAGGGACAAGTCAAGCTTCTGCAACTCATCTTGCTTAGTATTAAAATGGCCAACACTACTCTTACTCCACCATAACCCTCCAATTCCTTCCGTCTCTGGAGAAAACTTCCGAACATTAGTACTATAGGAAAACCTTCCAACACCGCCACTTGATGAGGAGGAGGAGGATCCTATGCCGCCACCCTGCACATGAAAAACATTGCTAGGTGGAACAAGCCGCCCGATCGCAGGTTGTTGATCAATAGGCCGTCTCAGCCACCCACTATTACCATTATGTCCTCCAATGGTGTTTGCTTGGTAACAAGGCTTGTGAATTGTGGAATGCACTTGTATGCCAAGTGACCTATTATTGAAGGACCCATGTAAAGGGAGAGATGCCATGCTGGAGAATCTGTACGAGGACAGTAAACTTGGAAGCCTATCTAAGGCATCTGCTTCTGCTGCAGCACAATTACTCTTGAGCCCTTTTTTGGCAAGCGTTCTCTCTCTCTTATGAGCATTTTGGTGCCCTCCGAGCGCTTGTGAACTGTAAAATTTTCTCTGGCAATAATTGCAGGAGAAAACCCTTGGCTCGAAATCAGTAGTGGTAGTACCTTTGGGACTGGAAGTCTCTGATGAAGAGTTTCCTGATGTGTTGTTTGAATCAAAACAGTTGATGAGGTTGAGTTCCAGCTTCGCCCCGTGATTGGATTCCTTGTTTGAGAGGCTTAGATCCAATGCAAAATTAGGGTTTTGAGCTTGAGGGTGTTCTTGGTGATGATCATGCACTAGTTGTTGGTTCTTTGCGTTTGGGGCTTCCATATTTGAGACTTGGATTAGGTTTGGTGGTACCGGTGCCTCTGAGGGTGAGAAACTGCTTGAGATTTCAGAGAGAGAAGGATCAGGTGCTTGGGGGCTTCATGGTGAAAAGTTGTGAGAATTTTCTCCTCCTGGGTTGATGAGAATAAAGGGGGTCTAATATTATGCAAGAAGAATAATATGTTTCTGATATATTAGTAATAAAGGCTGTGTCCTATGTATAGAGGGATAGACCACTGTTTTACAGTTAAAGGGTCTCAATATAGCAAGACTTAAGGAATAAGAAGAGTACCATAGAGAAATAGAGAGGGTCCTATAAAGGCAACGTGATTGAAACTAATGAGGAACATCCATGTAGCTCTTTTTCTTGCATATACCTCTCTACTGTATCTTTTAACTTTTTGTTTGTCTCCTTGACATTTGTGGCCTATAGGGGTTTAACCTTTTCAAGGCACACACTATGCAGTCATGGATATAACTTATAGCAGACCAGACTAGAGATCCAACATAGAGTGAGAGGATTTAATGATGCATGTTTACGTGTAAGTAAGAGCTCTTATGTCTAAAGTTTTTCAATGATGAATGTTCACTTGTAAATAAGAGTTTTATGTTAGAATTTTGTAAATGACAAATTCAATACCAATTCATTTATCCACCCATTAATGCAAATATATCAAGGTATTAAAACAATGAATGCATGTTCAAAATTGTAAATTTGGAAATAAGGGCACCACAAATTCAATGTTGGAACTGATGATCGTAAAGGGGTGATCGAGTTATAGGAATTAAATACTTGAAAAATCATTATGGCAGTCCTGTGGGATTCTTGCAATTTGGCTTAAATTAAAATTTTGTTCCTGTAAATTACATAATTCTCGGACTTTGTTGGTTGTCTCAGTTAGGTCCCAGCTTGTTATTCCATCAATACTTTGATTTTTTTTTTTTTTTAACTATTTGAGTCGATTGCAACCAATTGTTAACTGTGGGACGTGATTGGAATAATACAACTACATCCGTGGACCAGATAGGAATTCAAGTCAAACTACAGAAGCAAAATTTTACACGTACATCGTCCGGTCAAAGTAATTGATTGAAATTTGAACCTCAAGCTGGGATCTAATTGAAGCAACTAGCAAACTACAAGAGCTTGATTAAAACAATTGAAACTACATGGATGAAATTGAAATTTCCCAATCCTGTATATAATGTATAAGATTCATTTAAAGCAAACCACACATCTAATATCCCCCATTGCATTTACTTGGAAAGTTCTCATTGACAATCTTAAACGTGTCTATGATTGATTTGAAAAGCGAATCCAAGATGTAAAAAACCTTTTAACAAAAAGACAGAGTCGGCTCTGAGGATAGTCAGAAGGGATGGAATCAAGGACCCTAAATTTTTGTTTTTTAATTAATAGATATATGTTATATAGTAAATGTAGAAAAAAAAATATTACAAATTGACAAGCAACGTAGTGGAAAACACGCAAGCTACTTCCCTCAAGGTTTGTGTTTAGAATCCCGCGCGTGCCCTGCTTTCTCCTAAGCAAGTATGAACTGAAGGGCCTCCTAACAATGGCTCGCCTAGGGCACCCAAAATTTTAGAGCTGACCCTGCAAAGAGTCATTGGTCTTTAATCAATGTGGCAAGATATTTATGCTATTGTTGACGCTATGAGTCTTACAACGTAAAACAGGTACTACAAATGATCTTCTTTTCTTAAAAAGAATTGAGTAATTTAAGCTGCTACTTATAATTGTTGAAACTCTCTTATACATGCACTTTCTACCATTGTATGCGGGATCTAGCTATATTAAAGAGTGTGTCAATAAATGAGTTAGTTTTATATTTTTGAATAGCACATAACATTGTATGTAAGATGCATCTATATAACAGTGTGTTAATAAGCGTGTTAGTTTTGTGTTTGTCATCATATAGCTATTGGTCTTGGTGACATGTTGAATTTTCCACAAAGAAATGTTAGGTATGCTTCCAAACTAACTTGGTGGTTCTTATATTTTGAAAGTCCATGTACATATACAATCATAGGAATTTGTTAGAATATGCATTCACTAGCCGTCTATCACTGAGAATACTAGCTAGCATGTATAAGCAATGGTATATAGTTCTCGTAGGCATACTTTTGTCCTCCAACCTTTTGCTTTCTCGCATTGCCTTGGGAAATAATTCTTTGACATTTGACAGGCAAGTAATAACCATATTCGTAGACAACCATATATCTCCTTTGCTTTCATTCCCAAAGGGTTTTTTTTTTCTTTTCTACTCTAACTATCAAGAAGGAAAATGAAAAGGAATGGGTAACTTGATTGGATCGGCATGCTGGTTAGGAAAAGAAACCAGTAAAAAATAATTATTGAAAAAAAAAAAAAATGAGTAGTCCTTGAGAGTTCCTTTGACAAAACAAAATTTCTCACATGTGGCTCATTATTACGGTTTAATAATATTCTTTTTTATTTATAAATGAGAGGTCTTAACTTTGGATATGGTGGATAGTGAATCTTGTACAACTTATTATTATAATATATATTTATATGATGGCTTTTTAACCAAAATGATCTCTGAGATTGACATAACTCCTCACTTTGGTCCCTGAGATTTAAAATCGATAGATGTGGTCCCTGAGATTGTCCACTATCATTCGTGAGAAATCTCCGCTAAATTAAGTGTATATTTGTCAAATCAACCACTCCTTTTGAATTGGTGATCTTTTCAATTTAACGTAGATTTTTCACAAAAATACCAAAATGATTAATGGTGAACAATCTCGAGAACCACTTCTATCAATTTTAAATTTCAGGGACCAAAGAGAGATGAGTGATGTCAGTCTCAATGGACCATTTTGGCTAAATAACCTTATATAATTAACTTAGTGTGTGGCTTAATCCAAATTACTCACCGTTTAGTGTAAATATATTATTGTATCAAAAATAAATTATTTCTCACACAATATTTTTACTGTAATCACAATTTTTGTTATGGCAAGCTTTCATTATAAGAGATGCTCTTAGACGAATGAGGATCCTCTCTGAACCCTCTTTGTGAGGATCCCGGGAATCCTCTAATGACGTGCGGTCAGTTTTCGTCAGGTACTGTTTATATTCAATTTTAAATAAAAAAAATTTACAATAATTTCTGATCGCACGATGTACAATGAACGGATATGATTGAAAGATTTCCGGAATCCTCAGAAAGAGGATCCTCTCTGGATCCTCTTTCCTCTTAGACATAGTATGATAGCTAATCAATGACATAAATCCATATATATGATAATTTAAGCTAGGAATAACTAAACTAGATACATGATTAATTCTTCGAATGTCCTAACGCAGCAAATTCGTATGCAACAACGTTTTCCTCAAGGTAGATATGACGAAGAGAAACTTAAAGAATTTAGCTATAAATACCAAATGTCTTTTGCATAAATGAATAGACATCTCCAATCATAATTTCTAATTTTAAGTCAAAATTTAGCTAAAGTGACTACAAAGTTATTTTAAGAGTTTTTTGTATCCTAATCATACCCTCTAATTCAAGGAGTTCATAATATGAATCAATAGAAATAAAGCTTTTATTTAAAATATTATTAAACAATAATAATTAATGCAAGTATATCTTCCGTCACTCCCATAATTTAGGAGCCAAGCTCCTAGAGATTTTGTTATCCTAGGAGCAAATGATAGAGAGTATGATTGAAGATGAAATTTTCTAACTTCTCATATTTTTACCAGGAGCTCATTTAGGAAGCTCATTAGAGATGCTCTAGACACTACAAAACTACAAAAATTCAAAGAATTTAGGTGATTAACTTGTTGAAGTTACTTGCCATGATGAAGAGCTTGTTTTAAGTCAATATTTTCGGCTATGGAACATAAGAAAAAACCTAAAGGAAAAGAACAAACTATGATTATATGTCCAAAAAAACCTAAAAGAAAAAAAGGAACTATGATTATATGTCCAAAATTATTCGTAGTTACAAAACTCTAACATTAGTTTAGCCATTTTGTTTAACAGATCCTTCATAATTATAGATTAAATTATTTTCTTTTCTTTTCTCATTTCCTTTTATATTAAAAAACAAGTGACACCCTTGGATACAAACCATATGTTTCCTTTTCTTCTTTTATTTTTTTTTTAATTTTTTTCAGTTAAAAAGATTAGAATTTCAAGAAGTCGAACTTTCCTGAGTCCCTTGCCGAGGTCTTGCACCCAATAATGTTTTATCCTTTCAATTCATCATATATTCCTCCTTTAAATTTAAAGTGTGATTTTGACACCATACATACTTATGATTCACGAGACACAAAACGGACGGGCTTTTGATGGTGTTGATGAACATGATGTGATTTGCCATGACTTATGAGCTATCTTTCAATATTGTTTATTCGTTTGCCTAATGCTAACAAAACTTGTTTTGAAGTGTAAGTAATGTAACATCCATCAAATCTAATTCCCATTTAAAAATAAATAAATAAATAAATAAAAAGAGGACAACTAGTGGCAAGCTATGGTTAACTACTCCTTCTGGGGGCCAGGAAGACTTACAGAGGTATTTCAGCCTCCTCCTGACCACAAGTCTGGCTTCCACACCAGCAAGGGGTTTTGAACCCAAGACCTTCAATTTTTAGTTTTAAGGAAGCCTATAATTTTCATTGGGATCAATTAGAAGCAATATTTAAATCTAAATGAATTATAGGAGTTGAATTCAAACTTAACTGCATAAGGAAGAATTTACTAGCCCAGCCAACTTGAATACATTATTGTGGAGGGCTAGTTGCTGGTGAGGAGAGGTTGTGCCATCGGCTGTAGAGAATAACAGAGCCATCGAAATTCAACTTGAAACCATGATTATGAGGAGGAGAGACAAATCCAATATTATGAGAGGAAACACTAGGATCGCTTTTATAATTATGGAGAAAATAAATACTCACCATTGCCAAGGCCTTATGAACAGTCCTAACTGTCAACGACGATACCTTAGGTTAAGATGTTAAGGTGCCAACAAAAGAGTTAACCAATATGAAAACCGATTTAAAAATAATGCCAAATTTTTTTAGTGGTTGATCAATGACACTGCATTTTTAATGTGACTCTCATGGTGAAAATTTGTTAATTTAACTCTTGTGGTATGCCTCGTTGGCAATTGAGATCCAAATCTTAACTTCCGTCAGTCTTCCGTTCAAACAAGGTATATAAACCTTGCCTGTGGGGGTTAAAATCATCCTTTGAACTAAACTAAGAAGGCCAGAACATTTGATATGATGATGCTTGCTTGTTCATTGCCTACAAAATTACTCGGACGTCCTCTCCTCCAAGCCAATTGAAGAACTGAACGTTGTTTGTACCATACTTGACCAATCCTGAAACTACTGAGCACCGGTCAACATTATACCGTTAAGGACCCACAAGAATTTCCCTTCAACCAGGAGGTCAATCACAACTCGACACATGTCAACATTAGAGGCCAATCACAGCACGACACATGTCAATGTCAAAATAAAGCTAGAAACTCTCTTCTATAAAAGGATATCATTCTCTTACAATAATCCCGAATGTCATTTGTACTAAACTATTTACTAGAACTCACTAAAGGAGAGCTTGAACCTATGTATTTGTGTAAATCCTTCACTATTAACGAGAACTCCTCTACTTCGTGAATGTTGTCAATCTTGGTGAACAACGTACATCTTGTGTTTGCTTCATTTTCTTTATCTCTTTACATACTTATCCTCACTAGTGACCGGAGCAATCGAGCAAAGGTCACAAACTTGACACTTTCTGTTGTACTAAAGGTCTCACCGATTTTATGCATCAACAAACGTAAAAACAATTGGGACACAAAAGGGTGTGAGAACGATGGTGGTTGGCTCTTTGAAGAGTACAGTGAAGTTACTGCTTTAGTACAAGCACTAGCTTTGTTCTCCCCTGTGATGGAAACAATGAAATGATAACCAGTCACGCTACTAAATTACTAATCATGATAGTAACCCAATGAACGACAATGGTGATATATCGAATCCGACTTTGACGATTACTTTCTCACAGTTGTAGAGCTATTGGTATTAATAGAGACACCATTGTTTCAAGAGTTATAGTTGCCACAAATTATTGAAAACCAAGTTAACTTATCCATGCGAGACATACACTGTATTTTTTTATAACGGAAAACTAATAGAAATTTAAGCTTGAACATCAATTGTTGGCGAACTCACCATATATGTTTAATTAATAACTTTTTTTACCCTGATCGTACAATTTTTTAATGTATAGTATGAATTATTGTATTAAAATATTAGTTGAACAAAATTGTCCGGATCATTTGCTCAGGAGGCTCAGTTTATTTGAATATAAAAGGGATTCAGTTCCCAATATTTGTACTCGTTTTGCATCTATAACTTGTCGTGTCTGAAATTGCTACCCTTCTGCACACATGGAGAGAGAATTAAACATTTTTCCTAGTCATAGGGGGCGTTTGTTTGCCCTCACTAACTGGGACTGGACTGGACTGGACTGGCTATTAGTCCAATACTGTGTTTGTTTCATGCTGGGACTAATATTAATGAGACTAAAGGGGACTAGCATGGACAAAACCCTTCACTAAGAGGTCTTAGTGAGACCCCCCAATAACCATGGGACTAGCTAAGACTATCCTCTATTTCTCGTCCTTGTCATGCTCAACGACCACTCCCGACAGACTCCTTGTCATCGCCGGTCACCTAGATCAATCATTAACTTCCCGACTCTCTTTCAGATCCATTTCACAACCAATTTTCATATAAAATATACCAAATTGAAGCTGGGAGTGACAAGATTACGATTTTACTTGAATCGAGGCCAAAATGTGATCGAATGTGGCTGGAAAATGGCCTGGAAGTCTCGGCCTGTTTGGGCTTCTTCAAATCCATGACAAATTCAAGCATGCAAAGCTAAGATCTCGGTCCAGGGATGGTGATGAATTTTTTGGCGGTGCTAACTTCATCCAATTTAATGAGGGTTGGCCAAAAAACACATCGGGAAACCTGCAACTTGTCGGGAAAATTGGAGCCGTGAGGTTCCGTTCGAACAACGCATAGCTAGAGAGGGAGGGAGGACAGAGAAATAGAGACTGGAATCAATAAGAAGTTTGACCAGGAATGAGAAAGAGACATGAATTGAGAGGTCTGAGAGGAAAAAAAGAGGGAGAGGGTGGGACGATGAGAGAAGAGGAAAAGAGTGGGACGGAAATGGTAGGAAAAGATGGAGAAAAAGATAATATCATAATAAAATATTAATAATTTATATATTAAATAAAATAATATTAGAATTTGTTATTATCCAGCTTCTTAGTCCAATACTGCACCAAACGCTTCACTAAGTTAGTCCATTTTAGTCTAGTCTAAGCCAGTCCAGCTTAGTCCTTTAAGCTAATCCAATCCGAAATAGTCCGGCGCAACAAACACCCCATAGGGTATAATTAGCAACTTCTTGGGTATAATAAAATCTACCCCTTGTTGGGTATATAACACTATTGTGTATTTTTGCCCTAAACCCCCTCCAAAGCCCAAATCGCGCCGCTTGGTCTTTCTCCTCCTCTTTCACTCCCCTTCAGCCATTTTGCTTCTGCTCCTTCCGCTTTTCAAACCTTCAACTCTTATTGTTATACGCAGCCTCCAACCCCAGACGCGTTCAAGCACTCATATACCAGGTAACTCCTCTCCCTCTCCAATTTTCCATATTTTTTAATGATAATTTTCCATCTTTTCTTCTGGGTTCTGTTTGATTCCTGAGAAAGTTTAGGAAACCATGATAAAGTTTATATTTTGATCGAGTTTCTGATTATTTTTTTGTGGGTTTGTGTGGTTGAAGAAGGGAGTTTAGGAAACCATGATAAAGTTTATATTTTGATTGAGTTTCTGATTATTTTTTGGTGGGTTTGTGTGGTTGAAGAAGGGAGTGATGACGGAAGAGGTGGCGCAGCCGTTGACGTATATACCGGAGGTTATATTGAAGAGAAGGAAAACCAATGAGGAGTTGGCTTTGAGGAGGAAAGAGCAATTAGAGCAGAGGAAGTTTAAGTCTCAGCAAAATAAGCAAGAATATATTAAGAAACCTGAGGATTTTGTCAAAGAGTATCGCTACAGGGTAAGCCTTTTGCTTTTTTAGTAATTTATTTGCAAGCGATGTTTTGTACTGCTGCTTTTCATGCTTTTCCTTGTTGTATTGTGCAATGAAACTCAATTATCAAGTTTAAACTCGGCGTTGATTTATGTTGTTGTGTGTGAAAAAGTGGGCATTAACTCTGTTAATTGTAAGTTCCCGAATGCTGTAAAGTGCTGCCTTTATGCTCGAATGTTATAATTAGAGACCCTCATCTGTGATGTAAAGAGATTGTGAACACGTATGTTTTCTAATTGCGATTTCATTCAGGAGAAAGATTGAATTTGTTTTACCGTTGAAATTTGAGATATTTGTAGTGAACTTTCTCTCTGAGACGTGGGATTTGAGAATAATGCGTTAAAAACCTGCGTTATACAGACAGTTTTTTAAATATTTCAATATGTAGTAGAAGTTGTGTATATGCTAAAATTCGGAACTTAAGATAGACGGCTCTTATGAGCTTGTTGAAAAGTTTTTTCTTGCTAAGTATCTCATATCCTTGAGCGGGGTGATGTTTCCACAGGCTTGTTTGTTTCTGCGACTTCATTTGTATATTCACTAGCCTGTCTACATTCTAATGTAGTCCTTGATTGAAATTACCTGTTTCTTTAATTAGGAGATGGACCTCGTCCATATGAGACACAGGTTAAAGAGAAAAAGGCCAGCATTGGAGGCAACTAACTCACAGCTTCTTTTGGTCATCCGCATACAGGGGTAGGTTTTCAGTTTAACATGATATGTTTTATTTTGCTTATTATCTCTAACTTGAACTCTCTATTTGTAATTTCTCAATACTTCTTTCCAGGAAAAATGACATGCACCCTGTTGTTAGGAAGGCACTATACAGCCTCAAATTGAGGAAAGTTTTCAATGCTGTCTTTGTGAAAGCAACTGATGCTATATTAGAAAAGCTGCAGAGGGTGCAGCCGTATGTTACCTATGGGTAGGTGTTTGCGCATCCTTCGATTCTTGTACTTTTATGCCAGAATTAAAATATTTTAAGTGGATATATAAATGACAAAACACAGTAGCAATAGCTGATTTCTCTATAATAGAAAAAGTGGGAAAAAAAAAATCATTTATTGTTTGCTGATTTTTTTATTCAGACATCATGAATTGCCATGTATTTGGACATTCTATCTAGATGTATCCGAGCCCTTCTTGTATCAAATCTTTTTGAGCTTAATATGTGAGCTCAAATTGTCTGTCAACAAATGCTTGCATGCCATGTACAATAACAAAGTTGGAACCTGTCATCAAAACACTTAAAAAACTGTTAAGTTTAGTACTTCGGTATCAGCTGAGGAGCTGATGCCGGGGTTTTCTTACTTTATATAAATTTTCTGTATTGTAATTTTTTTTTTTTTTTTTTTTTTTTGTGGCACTGCTTAATTTTTCAAACCTTGATATTTCAATTGGTTGTTTGGTTTCTTCTCTGATAACCGGTCTAGGGATTTTTCATTACACAGAGAAATTGCATAGGATGTTAGTTGTTATCTATAATCTTGATCAGTGGGATTTTATGGCTGTTAAAGATTTAAGAAACAACTATCTAGTCGAATTTGTTTTACGTTTTCATATTCATTTACACCAAATGCCTGAAATCATTTTGTACGTAATTATTAAGTTGTCATCTTTCATGTCTTGTGTCTCAGGATTTAAATATTTTTTGTTTTAGTATTTGAACTACGATGTTGTGTTTAGGACCGAACACATGTTCAGATGCGACAATAGTTATGTACACATAATATTTGTTTTTGGTGCATGTGGCTAGACAACATTGACCATAATTGCATTCCTGTTGAACAACAGTACTTTTAGTGGGGGGCTCTCACAAATTTAACTAAATCATTATATTGAATAATATGGATATCCATTTTATAGGATCTAGCAATCAATTCAATTCCCCTTGGATTGTTGCTTGTGTATTACTGACCAATGCTTCGTGGTCATGACTCATGATGATATTTTTCTGGTTTCCGAAGGTATCCTAATCTTAAGAATGTGAGGGATCTGATTTACAAGAAGGGCTTTGCAAAGATCGACAAGAAGAAAGTTCCTCTGACAGACAACAACCTTATTGAACAGGTAATGGGTAATGTCTTACCGAATATTGAGCGTAGTTTGTTTACCAGTCATCGATTTCTTATTTCAATTTGTAAACACCCCTCTTTTATCTGACAGGCAATGGGGCAGCATGATGTTATATGCATAGAAGATATAGTTCATGAAATTGCTACGATTGGCCCACATTTTAAGGAGGTTACCGGCTTTTTATGGCCCTTTGTGCTCAACAAGCCTGAAGCAGGATTAAAGGGCTCAAAAACGGTATTCAAGGACGGGGGAGACGCGGGCGATCGCGGGGATAAGATCAATGAACTAGTTAGCAAGACGAATTAGTATGTGAGGAGGTCTTATGATCAATGATTTTGGTTTAATGAGGATTGTCGTTGTCTTTATCTTTTTATGCAAACAAAAACAGTATTGTATGGTGTCCTTGATGCAGTAAGGGAGTCAAAAGGTTGAATTGTTATTTTGGTTTGAACCAGAAGTTAGCATGTCTCTCTACATTTCTATACTTGAATGTTAAAACTAGAGCGGATGTGTTACGAAAACCACATGAGACAAAACTTCAGGGTAGGAAAAAGAGCGTCGAATATGACGACGAACGTGAAAGATAAAAGATAATGCACCGCTTCTTCAATCCACGCTTAGAGACAATTAAAGCGAGAAACGTTGCAAACGATCAATACGTTAAGCATTTTATTAAATAATAAAAATTACAGAATGATAAGAAACTGTTGATTATTTCGTATCCTTTTTATTTTGTTCATGTACATGAGAGGGCGGAAGGAGAAGATTCAAACTTTCTTTCGACTCATTTTCTTCCCAACCAAACACTCCTTCCTTCGAATCTCCGAATGGACGACAATGACCCGTGGTTAGCCCCAGACAAGCTCCAACATGTTCTCTTCTGCTTCTCTCTCACGCTCATCTTCTCCACGCTCGCCAACCGAACCCGGTACCCGTTTCTCCGTCGTCACTCTATTTGGTTCGGATCCATCTTGTCTCTCTTAGCCGGCGCAGCCAAGGAGTTCGCAGACGAGCTCGGGTTCTTCAGGTCCGCCGGAGCCTCCGCTAAAGACGCCGTCGCCGATTTCGTTGGCGTCCTAATCGGCTCGCTGGTGCTTTATTTTGTCAAGTATGTGACTCGACCCGAGAATGAGACGGGTCGGGTCCGAGAGGTTTCGATGGTCTGAATGGGCTTTTGGGTCGGAATGGGTAATGGGGTTGTCTGGTTTTTGGGAAGCGTTGGTGGGGTTGGGTTAGTTTGGGTGTTTGAGGAAGAGGAGTTTGTTGGCCAGAGTGGGAAAAGACGAGAAAGTGGAAATTTTGAGTTTGTGGTCTGGGGATATTAAGAGGATTGAGCTTTTCGTTGCGGCAGAAGCTAGCAAAAGATGACGGCATTGAGCTTTTCATTGCGGCAATCGTTCGAGCAATTCGTTAACTTTAGGTAAGTTTATCTTGTTATTACTCCATTAAATACACTTTAAGTTTCTCTGAAATACTGAACAGTGTAGTGTAGGATCAGAAACAGATATGGTGATTTGGTTGTTCTTCATATGTCTGCTTAAATTATATGTAGTTGATAATATGTTTACTCATTCATTTGCTTCTGCGTGAGCTATCGCTTGTACAATGTACTTCATTCACTTGCTTCTACACATTTCTGATGATTTTAATAGAAAGTTACATTTCTGTTCAAGGCATCAGAAAGCTGTGGTTTATGTTGTTTTTGCTTTTAGCTTTAAGTTGTATTTGTTATTACAACGTTAAATTATTGCGATTGCTTTTAAATGACCCCAACAATGCATAACTTTATTATATCCTTAATGTATTGTATGTGTATGATCTTTGTACAAGGTTTGGCGCAGAATAATACGTGTAATCAGAAATATGTTGCTAGAAGCCTAGAACACGTACTTAACCTGAGAAAAAGCGGGAAAACTAAGAGTAGATAACTTTGGTAGCAATGTCTGCTATTTTGAAGTTAAATTGTACAATTTCGGGATAAGAAATATCAGTTTGGTTAGTGGATGGACCCTTCCCATACAAATTTTAGCTTCATCCTCATAAAAATTTAAGGATGGATCCTTCTTTCTTGTTTATGCAGATTGGACAAAGGCAGTCTCCTAAGACTGCTTGCGGCTCAGTTGAGTGTTTCTCTAAGTTCTAACTCAGATTATTTGGATCCTTTTTTTTATATACAAAGAAGCTTAGATTATGGATGTTGTTTTTACAATAGTGGAGAGTGACTGCTCTTCCACTTTTGTTTTATACATTATGGGTTAGATATTTGTTTTTACTATCAGTAAAACCAAGTATATGTGTATGTTTCTTCGACATGGGCATTATAGATATAGAATTGTAGATAAAGCTGGAACAGGTTGGATACATTCAATGCACTTGCAAGAAAAAGTTAACACATTTGAAAGAGGGATTTGTGGATTGTAGAAGGATTAACCATAGGTTTGAGACCCATTTATGTCATTCAAAATATTAACGTGTGCTTCTCCAATCGAATGGAAAGTGTTGGATTTTCTGCTGTTTAACATGTTTTTAGAACTTTTTGGACTCATCAAATTATAATCTCATATCTATAGAGATCACGTGAGAAGTATTGTTGCTATAATGATTTGACATTATCCACTCCCCTTTAAGTATATCTACTATGTAGCTTTATACCAAATTTGAGAATCCATAAGAACTCCTCGGGTCTTAACGAGTCGTTTCTTTACAAGGTGATGATAAACCAGTTATCTTGGCAATATGTATTGCCTACTGCTTATTGTTCACTTGTCAATTTATGAAAGATCAACTTGCGTAGCTGCTTGGATGATTGTCTGCATACAGACATATTAGCTTGATTCTAAACATTTGGTTTTGCGAAAAATCAATAATTAGATAGAGCCATGAAGAATTTTGGTAAGATTGTGCTTGAAACCAAGTTAGTTGCGAAGTTATGTCGTGTTCTCTTATGTGATTTTCTAACACCCTTAGGCTAAGAAGAAACAAGTAAACATCTTCTAACTCTCCTATGCATCCTTCTCATAGGCTTGGTCACTAACTTGAATGGGATGATAGATTCGTACTTTGATGCCAAATGGTTTACCTGAGGAACTATGAGGAAGTATTTCCTCTTGGATTTCATTCTGGAGTGCCCCTGTCAAATTTCAGCTTGTTTTGCCTCTTATATGAAACTTTTTGTTTGAATTTTGATCCTTTACTTCAGTGATGGATATTTTATATTTTCTATTGTGGTTGAATGTTATGCACCTGTCTATGCATAACATTGGATCTAACTGAAGACTTGGACTACTTGGATATAATGGAAGACATGACACAAAACCGAGCCAGGCGTTCTAGGATTCATATAGCCGACCCCACTTAGTGGGATCAGGCTTTGTTGTTGTTGTTGTGGTTGAATGTTATGCACCTATTTCTTTACTCAAAGGAACTATATTCCTTTTAATTGTATGCATGGCTCCTATGATTGCATAGACAGGTTATGCATCTAATTAGATATATATGGGCATTTCAAGCCCAGAAACTTTAACTCATGTCCAATATAACTTATGTGTATCAACTGTTGGTGTCGGTGTTGAAATTAGAAAAGATGCATTCTTTGGGGGTAGAATAAGCGGGATAGCTTCTTATTGAGTTAGTAGGCTGTCATTGTAATTTTCATGCCTTCGGAGCTTATTTACACATCAATTGATTGCATATACTATTTATGCTAAAAAGTGCACAACCAGATTTGTATGGAATTTTTATTTGATTTTGAACTTTGAAATGACTGGAGAGAAATATGACAAAATATAGTAGATACAGTCCTTTATGCACATTAAGTGAATTTTGGTATTTTGGGAAACTACGAAACCTTGAAAGTAACACTGCTTGAACTCCTCGAAAGCTCTTTTTTTGCAAACCTTATATATTAAGAAAGGACCACAATATGTCAATCTCATATGCCCCCATTTTACCAAAAAAGGGGGTCAATTCTCATATTTATACTCTTGTACTTTTTAAATTTCTTATTTCTTGGAGTGGGATGGGAGAGAATGCGTATCTTGGCAAATTATCGATACAGACTATTTCATTTGTATTATATATGTATGTACCCGCCAGAGATCATCATGCAACTGTACTTTCTCTCACTTCCCTTTGCTACACCATCTGCATTATGTCCTTATCCGAGCTTCTGGATGATTGATGCAGGCCTGATGAGAATGTAGATCAGTCATCTTCTGAAGCTCCTTGGTGAAGGCTTTTCAATACTGTCAACATCTTCAGGCAGCTTGACAGCCGTATAGGTTCCCGCCCCAAAGAGCGCCCCAAGAAATGGTGCAGTGAGGTAGACCCATATGGCTTTGTAATTGTTTGCAGCTATGGCTGGCCCTAACGTTCTCACTGGGTTCATTGAAGCTCCTGTTGTTTCCCTGCACAATTGTGAAAAAGAAAACGAAACTTTTCAAGAGATCATCCTGAAATAGCATTGATGTGTGTTTCTACGTAAGTTTAAGAATGCATTCGTTTTGCCTGTGAATTGTGTGATCCAAGTGCATTAACATATGATATGGCATATAACATGGCAATTGCTTACTCGTTGTGAATAAATGGGGATCCCGATGTGTGTATCTCCTTGTATCTAGCTCGTTTAACATGATGGGAGACAGACACAAAGGAATATACGATCAGACATAACTAAACTATGTCCTTAGGATTATAGATTCATTATTCAGCCCAAAAGTAAGATATTGTAGAGGGAGTAGTGGGTTGGAGTAGTGACATACCCAGCTATGAGTATGTTAAGCATGACAGTTGCTCCCACCGCGATTCCCGCCAATTCTCCAACCTGTATATGGTTAAAAATTTGATCTGTCAGTCATGCATGCGTGTGCTGTTTATTAATAATTTTACATATTTAATTCTTTGGATGTGTTTCTAGTTTCTACTTCTTAAGGTTAAGGTGAGATATAAACTTTTAATATTATATGGGTTAAGTCGGGATAACTACCCTCAATAAAATTTTCCCTCGTACCATCAAGATTTCCCAAAACCCCAAAAAAATAAAAAATTCCACCCAACTTTTAAGGGTGATTGTATATCTGTTGTAACCTTTTAAAACATTTCAAATAACAACCCAACGTTTTGAAGAGACATTTGTTAGGTTCACTAGCGTGTTTTTACTCTCAAGTCATTTATAGAGTTTTAACTCTTCAAATTGACACAGTTTAACTAAGTAAATTTACAGCTTGACTTAGTCTAAAATGATAAATTTGGGGAATCAGCTCTCCAAAGACTATGAATAGTAGAGACCTAGTTTAGTATTTGCCCACCTCATCATTTAATGCTACAAACATCATTACTTAATATTGATTGAATAGTTATCCGAATTTAACCCATACTTATTCATAGAAAATTTTCATTCATTGACCCTTGTCTCATGCAATTGTTGATAAACATATTTAATAATGGGATTCCTGTCTCCTTAATCCTAGAAGGGTGTGTTGTCTGGATGCAGATTTAATTAAATATAATATTGGGGACCAATTTTTCAACTACTCTATATATCTAATCTTTTGCCAACAATTAAATGTCACAAAATTTTTTCCTCAAAAGCAATAATTTTACAGAAAACTAATAAAAATGATTTGAAAAATTTAAGTTTTAATGATAAGGACAAAATAAAGGGTAAAGTGAATAGTACTATAATTGATTTTTTAGTGTAAAAATGTGATTTTTCGTTAAAACTTCCATAATTTTAATAGATATTAGAAGATGAGCACATATTTTGTGTGTGAACAATTTCATTTTTTATTTTTTTTTTATTAAGGAGTGTGATTAATTTTAAAATTTTTTAAACAGAGTATGAGACAATGATGATGTGATCTCTTACTAAAGGCATATTTTTCTTAATATTACGTAATTACCATTTTACCTTCTTTATGTAAATATTGTGCATCAAAAGTGAGAGTAAAATAGGAAAAATAGGGATATAATTGTCATTTTCTCAAAAGATATAAAATTACTATTTTGCCCTCCTTATGTAAGTATTGTGTATCTCTTAATAGAATAGATAGATTTTGTAGCTCGAACGATTAAGAGTTTTATTTTGTGTTCAAACTCAAATTGAAAATTACTATACTCGTTATTTATACTAATTTTTTTTTAATACAAACGATATTTATTTCTAAAAAGAAAGAGTTTGAATTCGGAAAAAGATAAAAATTAAAATAGGGAGACGAACTTACTGCTCTAGTGTCGGTGGCCACGGCAGTAACAACAAACATGAGGTTGAAACTAATCATGAATTCCAAGGCAAAAGCCTGGCTCCAACTCCCTGAAGGAACTGTCACTCCACCTCCCATGATTGGATGAAATATCACCTTCAACGCAAACGCAGCACAAACTGACGCCGCAACTTGTGCTCCCACATATAATGGCACCTGCCAAAAACCATACCCCAGCCAACATTAGCCGGAAAGTTGAACGTTATAAATGATTTTCGCACCCTCATTTTCTCTCTTCTGCACTAGTCTTGTTGTTTCTCTAGTCTTACGATTGAATAATTAAAAAGAGAATCAACGGACGAGAAACCGGGAGCGTGAACATCACTATCCTGAAGGTCTAGAGGACTGGCATGTTGGTAATTAGTTCTAAGATGCAGTGGCATTTGTGTGTTCATAGCTCATCGCTCACATGTTTCCACGAGAAGTGTTTCAGTGCAGCAAAGGCAATGGTGACTGAGGGGTTGAGATGGGCCCCAGAAATGTGGCCTGTCGAGAGAATGACAATCATGACAGCGAGACCGGTGGAGGCTGCAAGGCCGAGCAGGGACTCTGACCCTTGTGTCTTTTGGTTCACTATGGCTGTGGCTGTCCCAGCAAATATTAGTATGAAAGTGCCTAAGAATTCAGCTCCCACCTGGTTTTTTGGCACCGACCCATCACAGATTAGGCATCAAACAAAAATGCGTTAGTCTTAGATCTCAAATTTGATAAATATTCTTTAAGCACATGCGACGCAAAAATTGCACAAATATCGCCTGAACTACTAAGAGTATCTACGGTAAACGACCCAACTTTTGATAAAAACGAGAAAAAAGAGAGATTCCAACTTTGACATCGGATTATGGGGTGTTACAAGCCCAAAAAAACAACGAAATGAGGGATTCGAACTATGAACTTGAGTACAATTGGGGTTTTAGTGAATTACCTTTCGTGCAAGTGACACAGGAGGGTAAGGCAGTGCACAGGAAACTTTAGGCTGCAATGTGCCATCTTCCAAAGCCCAAGGATCAACAGTAAAGCAGCTGCTGCAGCTCCTGAGGAGGGATTTCCTACCAATCCCACTACTTCTGAGATCTGGCTTGAACCCGCCAAAGAGAGGGGCACCAGGAGTCCCTGGTGTTACAGGAGTCGAAGGAGCTGATGGAACTTCCTCACTATTATCCATCAGTTGTATATAACTCCAATAAAAAACAGAGAGAAAAGAGAAAAGAGAAGGGAAAGTTTAAGCTTTCAGTTGCACTGGTTTGTCTATATGTTTTGAAGAGAAGGTTTGAGCTTTTAGTTACATTGAGGGGGATCTGTCGTTATATAGAGTAGTAGTGTTAGGCTGCAGGTTGACTTGGAGAATCCCAAGGGGAAAAAATCGCGTAAAAGAAGTGGTTGGAACTGCTGGAGATGAGGAAGTGGACGGTGAGAAACTGATATTTGTTTATTTTCTTGCTTTATTTTATCTTTGGTTTCAAAATATATGCAAAATAGTGATTGAGTATCTTTAACTCAATAATTGTGTATGCCAAAAACCCGTCACATGGTGAGGAAATAAGAAAGGAGAAAGATATCAAATGAAAGAAAGAAAGATAATGGCAGTAAATTGGAGGGAAGTGAAGCAACTTTAAGTGATGACAAGGTAAATGTAAGTTTGGAAGTGTTTTTAAAATAGGTGAAAATGTTTTTTGTGATTATTTTTTGAACTAATTCTTGATAATTATAAAAGTGAATCTTAAAAAAAAATAAAATAAAATAAAACTTGAAGTGCTTCCAGTGCTTTTGGAACCCAAAAATATTTTCTCTAAAAGTACTTTCAGTCATTTTAAAAGTACTTCCAAATTAATCTTAAATCTTCGGAAATGGATGGGTGTGTATTGCGTTGTTTGGGTTAATTATTAGAGGGAATTTGTTTGATATGTTTGTTATCCTCGTATTATTGCCACATGAAGCCATTGCTAAGATTTATTCGTTCTTATGGAGAGACGATACTCAAAGATAATATTTAGCTCCTTATATGTAATTAATTGTTCCTTTTTATATGATACCATGCCATAATTTATCTTATAAAAGCTATAATTTGAACTGTTTTTTTTTTTTCCATCACCTAAGGATCATTTCTAGAAAAAATTATTTTATTTGGAGACTATTTTGTCATTCATATGTGTCGAACACATCGATGGTTATGGTAAATAATACCCTCATAATTGTTATGGTAAATAATACCCTCATAATTGTTATTTTGTTTGATTCATATGGACCGTCTCCAAGTCAAATGAAAATTTTTACAGATGATTTTCAGATAATGATGAGGAAATGGTGCCGCTTCTACCAATAGGTTTTGAGTTTTCTCTTATAAATGTTTATAAAACCAGGTTGTAGCACATGACCATAATAGCTAACTAGATACAGGGTTATCTCAAAACGTTAAAATATGCATGTGTGTGATATTTTCCCGTTTTGATTGATAATACATAGTTTAAGGTAGACCACCATAGTATTTATTAGAATCTTGAGATACACTAATTTAAGATTAAAATCGAAAGATGCCTTCTTGTATGCATGAAAATATGTATAATTAAAATTAATAGAAAGATTGATTGAGTATTATTTCTAGTTTTATATATTTTCAAATATGGAAGAATTCTTTGATTTCTAGTTTTATATATATTTTATGAAAATATCATTATAGAAAATGGTGTTGATCGAATGGTATGGAAACATATTTTTGGGCGTGAAAACATTGAATGTGCCAGCCGCTGAAAATGTATCTCTTCTTATTGGAAGGAAGAGGTGTAACTCTTCGAGCTCGAAGAAAGAGGTATAACTCTTCGTGCTGGAAAATAAAGAGATATAACTCTTCACGTAATAATTATAGGAATAAAAGTGATTCTTTCATTAGCTACCGGAAGATATAACTCTTCACGTAATAAGAAGATATAACTCTTCACGTAATAAGAAGATATAACTCTTCACATAATAGCCATAGGAATAAAAGTCAACTCTTCACATAATAGCCATAGGAATAAAAATGATTCTTTCATTAGCTACCGGAAGATATAACTCTTATAACTCTTATAACTCTTATAACTCTTGTAACTCTTCACGTAATAGCCATAGGAATAAAGTGATTCTTTCATTAGCTGCCGGAAGATATAACTCTTCACGTAATTAAGAGATATAACTCTTCACGTAATAAAGAGATATAACTCTTCATCTAATGGCCATAGGAAGAAAAAGGGGACATTCCATATTCGACATGCATAGATGACGAATTTGATGTCTAATTATTACGACTCACACCTTGTAAGTTAGTGTAAATGAGTCCTTATAATGGTAAGAATATGCTTTTCCTACCTCCCTTATACATATCTTAGAATTTATATGTACAATTTTGGCATGTTTCCTCTTATGCCCTATGTTTTTTTTTTATTTCAATATTAATTTCAGGGTAATTTTGGGGAGACAATTTGTAGACAAAATTTGTCAACTAAATAATATGCCACCAATAAAAATGAACACGTGTATCAATGCTTAAGTTATAATCCAATCATCAACTTCCATGTCATTTAATTTGTAAAATTTTGTCTGCAAATTTAATCTCTCTATCATTACCCGTAATTTCATCTCTTTTGTGTATGCAGTAGAACCAAACCACATGCCCATTCAAATGAATACGGGATAATGGGATAATTATACTTTCAGTGATTTTGCACAAAAAAAAACATAAAGAAAAAATTCTGATGGAAAGGAGAACAGAGCATAAAGGGAATGTTTGAACATATTATGCAAGTGGAAAAAGCTTAAAAGGGGTTTTTTGTGGGAAAGATTTTTTAATGTGCTTGACACGACCATACACGTCATATGTAATTATAAAAGCAAAGAAATAATTGAAAAAATAAATTACTCCCTTCTTATATGTATGGCGTTCCGACATGTATACCAGACACATTGAAAAATCTCTCTTTTACGGAAGAATAAGTATAGGGGCTGGGCATAAACAACAAAAATTCTCATCTTCATGTGGCCATCTCTTCGTGCGTACCTCCCTTCCCTTCCAATCGTTTGATCTCCTTTTACCGCAGAATAGCAGATTAGGTTTCATCACGATATTCTGTCCTTTTTTTTCAGTTTTATTTGTTGATTTTATGTTAGCCATCGTTATTAAGAAATCTTCTAAACTAGAGATTGCGGCTCAACTGATTAAGAACATTTGCCCTCGCATTCGATGTTTTGATGTTCTAAGTTCGAATCTCCCCTCTTGTAATGAGACTTGTATAATTTGGATTGAAGTTATCATCCAGGTTCAACTCCCGGCAGCAGAAGGCTTCTTTTTCCGTTTCGTCGGTCTTAGTTATGACTTCTTAGTATTTGCTTCAAGCATGCCCAAGGCTGATCACCAAAACGGCAAAACGCATTCATTACTGTAAAGTTGGTAAAAGCTATGGACAACAGAGATGGTGAAAGCATATTTACAAAGATAACTTGAGGTTCATAAGCAGTCAAAAGTATTGTTACTGCAATTACGGCAAGCTCTTGTAATTGCAGAGGCGAAACTTAAACACGTAAATACAGCCCCCAAAAAGAACACGGTGCCCTGCCCCGTTGCCCTGTCCATCCAACTAGTCTGTATATGTACTGCGCTTCGTATTTCATCTACTTCTGCTAACATTGCCTGTCAAAACAAACCTCGGTAAGAAAAGATACCGTGACAAGATGCGCGTGAGTAAACCAATGATGGTTGGCTGAATGGTTTCAACTCCACTGTGGTTCCAGCAGTTTATACTAGTTCCGCCCAAATTTTGACGATAAAACACCAGAAACTATCATACTTGTTCTCATGGGACTGCTGTAACTGAACTATACTAGACAGGAGCTTCAATATTCAAAGTGGTTTGAGGTATATTCTCAAAAACTAAAAAATATCCAAGCCTTTCAATGCGTGCTAAATTATTGACACATACATGCCAGTATTGTTGAAGCTCTCTGTTATTTTAGAACTTGCCAAAATTGCCAGTTGATAAGACTGCCGATATTACTCTTACTTGCAGTCTGCAGAGGACATGCAAGTCTGTTTCTACTTTCTAATAGTCTTTTGAAATAAATAGAAGCGAAAGCTTTTCGTTGTTAGAATCATGAATACTTCAAAATAGAAAACGATAATAACAGTAAAAAAAACTAGCATCCTGTTTTATAAGCGAATCTAGCAAGGGAATCATAAAAACACAAATTTTTCTCATGCAGCAATAAGCCCCGAGAAGAGAAATATTCAATGTCTTGAGAAAAAAAGTTAACTATCAGATAATATCGAAACTAACCTTCACTTCACATTCTCTTTCGCTTGAGTGTCTTTATTTTCTTTAAAACAAAAGTGATAACCTCCTTCAATGTGGCTTTCCTTCCTTCTTTAAAATTCCACAGTTCAGGGATAACATACCTACCACTTGGATTGTACTCATTGAGTTCTTTCAGGGCTGTCACGACACACTCACATATATCAGTGCCCCAATCCTCCTTCAGACTTCTCAGTTTCTCATCTTCCTCATTGACTATTTCCTGCATCACACAGCACCGGAGCAAATTAATCATATTCTAACCACCCTCCAATTGTCCTAATGTACAGGTGATTTGGCACGAAAATAATAATAATAATAATACATGTTATCATGCATAAAAGTTATAAACTTCTCTCTTCAAATTTTTTCTCCACGCATCCTTCACAAGGAAAACGTTGTTCAACCCAACTTGTACCCAATATTTTTCAATACACAATAACAAAAACCAAAAAGCATAAAAATCACAGTATGTACTTTATCAATACAATACATTTGCAAGTATACTCTGTAACACGCCCAGGTATGTAATAAAATACGTATGTATGACTGTCAGTGTGAAGTTTCAGAAGCACATAGCATAACTCCTACCATTCAATTTAGAATGTTAGAAACTGAGCTGGACCCTTGCCAAACAGAGAGATAGGGGCACAAATGAAATTCCATTCAGTCCACAGGAATGACATTACTATTTTAACATCGCCCGCCAGTCCTATTAAAATTTTCTTGAATTCAAAACTGCCAGCTAAGTATTCAAATAAACCAGCTCAACCCAACCCATCTGTGTCTTATAAACCATGTGTCTTGTAACTTCAACCTGTGTCGGTTTGGGGTACGGTCAGTTCAGTTCACCGGGAGGATCGCCCTCCCAATTCGAAGTTTTTTCCTGGAAGTTTCAACCTTGTTGACTAATGCAGGGAAGATCAAAGTATGAAAAGAAAAAAAAAAGGGTACTTGCTAAATACTAATTTATGCTTCAGAATTAGTATCACGATATTACTAAAGAACCAAGAATCTGTTGAAAATACATTTACAAGTGAAATAACAAGTCGCTAGATGAGCGTTTTAACATGATAACATTGTTGCATTCCACATTTTCAATTGCATTATTGTTTATTAACTGAGTCCCAGAACCATCAAGTTTACAGTATTCAAAAGACATACCTCGGGCTGCTCAGTAACAGTTACAATCTTGAATGGATGCCACTCTGAATATGTCAGATTATTTTGCCATAAGGAGCATTGAGTGAAGGCCTGCACCTCTGCTTCCTCAAGAGAGTACCGTTCCTTGCATGCTTTCAAGAAGGGTTTCTGATCGAGATCACCCATTCTCTTTATCCCAATATGAGATCGACCGCTCAACAATTCACTTAAACCCTAGAGATGAGGTAAGAGCTTTATGACTTCACTATCTGAATCATATGATGAAACATATACTAATAACATATCTCTTTTTTCTTCTTTTCCTTTTCTAACAAGATAGTGATAAATTATTTTTGGTTTTATAAGTATGAAATTAACGCGCAAAACTATATTCTAGTCTGGAATTTGTACGTCTAAATGTGTAAGAGTAGGAGAACTCTTTGTCTTAGAAGAGAAATAAGAACATATTGTGGGTATACCCTGCAATGTGGTCCAATGATTCAATAGGCTTCCCATCAATCATCCTTGCAAGAATATAACAAATCTAAAACAACTTAGCCCTTTAAGTTTTTCCAAAGAGATTGACGAACATAGAATGACAGGATGATGACCAAATGGATAAACCAGTTCCAATTTGGTTATTTCCCTTGAATGATCTTATTTGGGTACTTAAAAAATGGATGGTCACATTGTGGGGTCATCCGCAACAATATGGTCCTTACTTTTGTAAAATGAAGGCCTCCATACAAGACAATACACAAACTAAGAATAACTACTAAATAATAAAGCCCCAAATACTAAGAAAAAAGGTAGACATACTGCTATTAATACTTTGCGAGCCTCTTGTAACTCATCATTGCTTTGGCGTTCTTTGGTGATTAGAGTTTGATTTAGAGATTCTAAATCCTCAAGTTCATCAACTTTTTCCCCCAATTCATCTTCCATTTTTTTGATCTTCGATTGAACTGCGTCATCATCTTGATCCCCAAGATGCTTCATCACCTCTAATTTCCCTTTTATCTCTTCAATCTCCATTTCCAACTTCTGTTTGGCATCCAACTGCATTTCTAACTCAAGTATTTTATTTAAGGCTTCCTCTTTTTCCCTCTGAAAAGTTAAAATTCCAAGTCAGTGAAAAACCACAGAAAACAAATTAGGAAGGAAGCTTGACGGTTTCTAGTGAGATTAACATAAAATTCACACACCTTTTGTTGTTCAACCAGCCTCAAGACACTCGCATCAGCCTTTTTCTGCTCCTCAGAAGCTAAATTAAGGGAATTGTTTCTTTCATCATTCTGGATAGGCAAAAACTATATTAGTACCCAAAACAGATGAATACACTATCATGTTCACTTTCCTCCCTTCTTTTTTTGCACAAGGAAATCAGATATGTGCACAGTTGTGTTTCTTAGTAGGACAATTGTAACTTGTAAGACTACGAGGATTACCTGTTGACAAAATTTAAAAACCAAACAGGAAATCACACACACACACACACACAAAAGTAAACTAAAATTTATTTACCTATCCCAGAATGGAATAATGGATTTGATATAATCAAAATAAGTCTTGACTACTACACTCGCAAAAAAACCAACAACCCCCTCCAATGAAGTTTCGGGTTCCTTTAGTCTCTCAATAATCACATAGGAAACTGGGTATGACTTGTACCTTGTACATATGGGAAATGATTATATTAGTACTTGATTAATAATGCTTACAGTCAGCCCCATTAATAGAGGACTAGAACTCATTCAGACTCCTATAAGTACATAGGAAACCGAGTAGACTCCAACATCAGTAATTAAGCTATACTTGAAAGACTTAAATGATTGAGTAGTTATCAAAGCATTCAATGGGTTACATAATTTAACAATTCAAGTTCTTGAAATATCTAAAGCTCCCATTATAAGTTAGAGAATAATTTCTATCTAGATTGCATTTAACCAATCTGCAGCTAATAGACCGAAACTGGGGATAGCAAACAAAACTGCAACACATGGACTGCAAGAAATCAAGTAGATAAAATGGTTACTTAAATTCTTAATATAAGTAATATTTAGTGGTACAAGAATGTAACATGTGTTACCTTCTTCTTATCCTCATCAAGTTTTTGTCTCTCACGCTCAGTCAGTGCTTCTCGTTTGTTTAATTCTTTGCTCCAGGTATCAAGTTTCTTTTTCTTATATTCCAACTCATGAGTCAGTTTCTCTTGTTCCTCTAATATTCTCTTGACATTATGTTTTGCTATGTCCTGTATTTTCTTCGTTTCTGATAAGCGCAAAAACAAGTCAGCAAAGAACGTTAACAGAATGTCCAACAGGACCCAACAATACTGTATACGATGTAAGAAAATCAAATAGTTCCCTATAAATGCAAAGGGAAGTTTAAAGCAGACAATTGTTTACACATGCCGATAAACACAAGCAAAACACAACCACAGAAAGGAGTGAGGAACAAACCTTTAACAAAGTCATTGTGTAGCTTGTCTTTTTCTTTAAGCATCCTACTTAAAGACATCGTCTTCTCATTGTACTTGTACTGTGCTTTCAACAAGTTTTCATTTGTCAACTCAATTTTGTTGGCTAGGTTGGCCACCTCATCATTTCTGTTTTGAGCTGCTTCCTGGACAATGTCGGATACTGTTCTTAACTTTCCAGTTTTGCGAAGAAACTCCCCAATTGTCCCTTGGGAATGATAATCATCAGCACGTGCACACCACCCGTAGATGCTTGAGCCAGGCTGTTGCTTTCTTGTATTCCAATCCATTTTACTGCGATGATCTGTTTCAAACATTTTCTCAAAATCTGTCGCATTCCCCAAACCAGTCCAATCTGCATTAAAGTAAACCACAGCACATGTAGCTCGATCCTCTTCAGTACACAATGTATGAACTTCGGTAGGTCTAAATTGAGCAAACCTTCTCAACCAGTATCGAGAATCAAGATCTTTTGGGTCCTTTGGTTGGCTCACTATGTTTGCAATGATGCCAGTCCAAGGCCACACGTAGAGATCTTCTTCCTTCTCTTGGTGAGCGACAGGTGTAGGCAAAACTGGAAGTTCTGTTGGGTCTGCTTCACTTGCTAGATCAGTCTCCAAATAGATGGCCAAGGCAAGGTGATTTGCCTTCTGTTTCGCACTCCTGTTAGCAGAACCTTTAGCCACTCCAGATGCATGCTGGAACAGTTCCTTAAACTTGTAATCCTGCTTCTTCTTCCCCACACAAAATGGGCATCTGAGAGCTCCATTAGGACCCTTTATTATATACATTCCCTCCCTTAATCGCTCATATGGTTTATCTTTGTAGTCATTGATCTCGGACTCACTAATATCGGATTCATCTTCAGAGCTGTAGTCCATGTGGATTGCCTACAAGCATCACAAACCATTGTTAGAAAACAGACTTGATTTCGCTAATCCAGAAAACAGCAAACCCGCTAAGCTTGAATACTTGCAAGGAGACAGCTTCAAGCATGATTTCACTCCGAAAGGTCAAAGCAATAAAAATAAAAAAAAATAAAAAACTAATGAAAAGTGCTTGAAAACTTTGAATTTTAATAATAAGGACAAAATAAAGGGTAAAGTGAATAGTACCGGATTGACTTTTTAGTGTAAAAATGTGATTTTTCGTTAAAATGAATGGTACCAGGAGCTATTCGTTAAAGTTTTCACAAAAAAATTGAGCAAAAGAAAATATTGAAACTAATGAATACAAAAAAAACCCAAGAAAGGGAATTGTTTTTGTGCAAATTAATTACTCAAGAATCAAAAAGCTTCATATTTACAAAACCAGATTTCTCTAACCATGTTCTCAACAAAGTAACTGAATCTTCGGTAAAACTCATCCTTCAATCTTCAACCGCATTAACTACATTTCATTTGCAATAAAAGAACTACATGTTTCGCAGGAAAAAAAAAAAAAAAGATAGGCTCAAGCTCAATGACGAAGATAACTAAATAATAGGATTCATCTCGGGAGCCGTAGTCCATCTGGATTGTGTACAAGCATCACAAATCAACTTTAGGAAACCGACTTGCTTGCGAAAATCCGAACATCATGAAACCCATTACTGGAAAAATTGCAAGAAAATAGTTTAATGGTCATTACAGCATGAGTTTCACTCATAAGTCACAGAAAAAAAGTCATCTGAAACTCGTATGTTCAATCAAATGGCTTAATCGTGTTTACAAATGTCTGCGGAAGGGAAATTAGCGCATGAGTTTCTCTCACTAAAATTGAACGACGTCACCTTCCCTACATTGCTCAATCACACAAGTTGTATTTGAAATGCCAAACAAAAAAATTACTGCTCCCCAAAACAAAAATTTCTTCGCTAACCACAAATTTGAAGCCAAATTCAACATGCAGGTAGCATACGATCAGCATAACAAACAAATATTTCAGCAAGGAAGTGCAGATTGTAGTGAGAGAAAGAGACTTACAGTAGAGAGAGAGAGAGAGTGTGCGACAGTGAGGTCCAAAAGCGTCTCTTTCTCTTCAGCTTCTTTGTTTATGTGAAAGGTGAGCACACACCATGCTCCACGCTCACCATTTACTTAATTATTGTCCAACAATGCTAAGAAGGTTAAATTTATAAACAAAATTTGCAAACTAAATGATATATCATCAATAGAAATGAGCATATATTTATCAACGTTAAGTAATAAACCTATCATCAATTTTTTAATTTCTAAAATTTTGTCAATAAATTTAGTTTTCCTAACATTATTCTTATTTGTCATGTGTTTTTTTTCACCTAACTTTCACATTAAATGTTAGGTTTTCAACTTTGAAAAAATTAACCAAAATAAAGTAAAAAATACATATCAAATGATTAGGTGTATGGTAAAATATATTTAATACGCGGGAAAGAGTCGGTCAGTCCTCCTAATTTTCATTACTTTTGTTAATTTTAACTTCTATATCGGCTTTTTTGGGGTCAAACGGTAAAATACATTTCTAACAAATAACAATTACAAACGTAAAGGCCAAGATACATGGTAAGCACAAGAAAAGAAAATGGACCACAAAACACAAAAAAGCCCAGTCAAAAATGCATTTTCATTAAGCTTTTTTATATTTTTTTTTTCTTAGGCTGCATTTGGTATGCGAAAATAAAAAATGCATTTCTTTCTTATACTGCATTTGGTATGTGAAAATTGGAAATGCATTTTCATAAGCTTTTCTATAATTTTTTTTTTCTTAGGCTGCATTTGGTATGCGGAAATCAAAAAAGCATTTTGAAGACAATACGAAAATGGTTTTGTTTACGTCCAAACTGCTAAGAAATAACTTCAATTTTAATGACGCATGTATTCTCTTACAAAATTATTTAAATTTCTAATGAAAGAACAAATTAAGCATTTAAACCTTAAAGATGAGTGCTTTTATTATTGAAAATTTTGATTTGAATTTATAAAAAGAGAAAGATGTAAAGGGGAGTTTCAAACATCGAATATGATCTTACAATCTAATGCTATTTTTTTCACTTGTAAGTAAGAGGTCTTAGGTTCGAATCTCGTGGATGGTAAATTTGATACCAAATTAGGTTGTCCATTGTATGACTTAGCCAAACTTACTCTTCTTAGTGTAAAATATATTGTTGTAATAAAAAAACATCGAATCTGATCTTATCTATGGGACCCCCTCAGTTGTAGAGGAAAATGACAATTGAAACCATCTTACTTTTTTTTTAAGAGAAAATTGTAGTAATAGTCCTTTAATTTTAACTCGCAAATTAAAACTATAAAGTTTCATCGCATGGGATTTACACAATCATTAGCCTAATCGGTTGATTCATCCACATGTTAAACAAAATCAAAGGGAGAACAAAGAACAGTTGCTCTTGGTGAAAAGTCGAGGCCTAGCCAAGTATTCCACCAAAGCATATATCCTTATTGAACTTCTACATCCTATCCTCCTTCTTTGCTTGTTCTTCTTCTTAGTCATCGAATGACTTAATGTGGTACCAATTAGTCCATGCCAAACGAGCCCCATAAAATCTAATATATTTAGAAGTCCGTATTGAATGCTTAAACGTCGATATAATTAATTAAGTGACTGACTCTAACAACGCATAGATCAAGCCTTTGTTCATACTTCGAGTGTTCACAAATACCCAATCACACCCCAACACCTAATTGGCTATTAAATTAAATATTTTTATGTTATGAAATTTGGTTCGGTTCGACTCAGTTCTAGATATTAAGAATCGAAACCAACCGTTTTTTAGCTTGTAGTTCAGTTTCAAACTTGAATCATTTCAAAACTGCAAAAATCAAATAGTTTAGTGCGGTCTAGTTTGGTCATTCTTTAGGAATTCGGATCCTCTTTGTGAGAATTTCAGATATCTATCAATCATGTCCGTTCATCGTACATCATAAACTACGACAATTAACAAATTAGAATAATTTTTTCAAGTAGAAAGATCTATAATATTGTAAGCCTATGAACTACGAGAATGCCTCCAAATAGAGTCCCTTTCCATGAAGGTCACGAGCTCGTATTTAATGAAATTGTGAAGGAAATTAAATTAAACGGATGTGTCATATTGTTAATTGTCAATATTTTAAATGGTAAATGTACATAATTTAGATAAATTGAAGCAAAAATCGTGTTATAAATGTTTAAATGTAGAAATTTAAATTTTAATGAAAAAATGAAATTAAAATCGAGCTCTTAGGGTTATGTATTTTCATACAAGTTAAAAAAGGGTGTCTTTTAACGCATCGGGAATGTCAAACACCCAGTAGTAGAAAGAGGGCTTTCCCTCAGTCACTGGCTCACTTCTGCAACAGTCTGATAGGCCTGAAGGCACGTGATCGTCACCTCACCTCACATCGGAACCAGTATCTAGGGCTTCCTACTGAGTGCTGAACGTTCTACTCGTTCGCGCTAAGAAGAAGACGAAGAGGAAGAGAGACCCATTTGCCCTCATCGACTGTCGCCCTCCAATGTAAGTCTCTCTCTTTTTCTCGCTACAATCTGCGCGCTTTTGAGCTGAAGATTTCTTTGATTATATCGATCCTCTGCTGTTTGCATGTTGAAATGTGGCCTCAAATTTTGTGGGTTAGCGAATTCTGTATTTATTTTTGAGGGTTAAGTCCAGATTGTTACCCAATTTTCAAAAGTTGATTCCAATCTGGTCCTAAGCTTTTAAAACATTCCAAATAACCACCTAATGTTTTAAAAAAATGGACATCTATTAGGTTCACTATCGTTCAGAGACATGGACAAAAGGAGATTTGAATCTCCAAATTGACGCGATGTAGCTAAAGCAAATTTATGGTTTAACTGGGCTCAAATGGGTTAATTTGGGGATTAGAACTCCAAAGACTTCGATTAGTGAAAACTAACTTTAGTACTTGCCCGCCACATCATATAATGCTAGCAATGTCATCACTTAATGTTGGTAAAGTTCCAGGTGACCTACCAGATGTCTGATTTTCAAAACATTAGGTAGTTATTTGGAATGTTTTAAAAGGTTGAAACTAATTTGGAATCACCCAGAAAAAGGTTGGGTAGCTTTTTGTACTTAACCCTATTTTTTATGGGTAACATTTAATTCAATTCAATTTCGCATTTGAAATGCAGTTTATGAGATTGAAGATTGAAGCATAAAATTGATTTTTTAAATGTAGTTTATCACATTTCAAAATACTTTGTTCACTGGGTTTTGTAAAATGAGGGAAACTGTTTAATTTTTTGGGATTTTGTTGAGAAACTGTTCTGATTCTTGAGTAATTTGCAGATTGAATTCATTAGTTTAAACACGTTTAAAGCCTTTGATTGTCTGTTGAATTTTTCCTTTTGCTCAAAATTTTTATTACTTTGACCTTTCGGAGTGACATCATGTTGTAATGGCCATTAAACTGTCTCCTACAAAGTATTCTGGTTTTGTGGGTTCAGAGTTTTATGGATTAGCCAAACTAAGTCCGTTTTCTAACAATGATTTGTGATGCTTGTAGACAATCCAGATGGACTACAGCTCTGAAGATGAATCTGACATTAGTGATTCCGAGATCCATGAATACAAAGATAAACCCTACGAGCTGTTGCGGGAGGGAAAATATAAAGTAAAGGGTCCTAATGGGACTCTTAGATGCCCATTTTGTGCGGGGAAGAAGAAACAAGATTACAAATTCAACGAACTCTTCCAACATGCTTCAGGGGTGGCCAAAGGTTCTGCTCTCAGAAATGCGAAACAGAAAGCCAACCACCTTGCCTTGTCAATCTACTTGGAGAATGACCTAGCCAGTGAAGGAGACCAAATACAACGTCCAATTTTACCGGCACCTGTCGCACAGCAAGAAAAGCAAGAAGATCTCTACGTGTGGCCTTGGACTGGCATTGTTGTAAACATAGTGAGCCAGCCAAAGGATGGAAAAGATCTTCTAGATTCTGGATACTGGATGAGAAAGTTTTCAAAATGTAAACCTTCAGAAGTTCATACTTTGTGGAACGAAGGCAATCCTGCTGCATGCGCTGTGGTATATTTCAGTAAAGATTGGAGTGGTTTTGGGAATGCTACTGATTTTGAGAAGATGTTTGAAACCGACTGTCAAAGTAAAAAGGATTGGAATGCAAGAAAGGAACAGCCTGGCTCAAGCATCTATGGGTGGTGCGCGCGCGCTGATGATTATCATTCCCAAGGGCAGATAGGAGAGTTTCTTCGCAAGACAGGAGAGCTTAGAACGGTGTCTGACATTGTACAGGAAGCAGCTAGAAAAAGAAATGATGTTGTGGCAAGCCTGGCCAATAAAATTGATATGACAAATGAGAATCTGGATGAACTGCGGTACAAGTACAATGAGAGGACACTGTCCTTAAGTAGGATGCTTGAAGAGAAAGATCGGCTGCACAATGACTTTGTTAAAGGTTTGTCCTGGCCCTTCTCCTGTGCTTTGTTTTTTGATGGGCATGTGTGAAGCACATGCTCGTGTTTAAACGTGCCTATGCATTTGTGGTGAATTTTATATCTTTGCTTGATTCTCTTATATATATGGCATTGTTGGGGTTCCTTGACGAACTGTTTTCGAGCTTATCAGAAACGAGGAAGATGCAGCAAATGGCAAGAAATAATGTTCAGAGAATATTAGAGGAGCAAGAGAAATTGAATTATGAGCTGGAGTCTAAGAAAAAGAAACTTGATACCTGGAGCAAAGAATTAAACAAACGTGAAGCAGTGACTGAGCGTGAGAGGCAAAAACTTGACGAGGATAAAAAGAAGGTAACATATATCACATACTTGTACTACTCTATATTTTGCATTGTAATAATTTAAAGTAAGCATTGAATCTACTTGTTTACCAGCAGTCCATATGTTGCATTTCTTTTTGATTTACCTGTATTCTGTCAATTAGCTACAAAAACAGACGAATTTTGTCTAGTTGGATTTAATTTTATTAGTTAATCAGGTCTGTAGATATTTCAAGAATTTGAATTGTCAAATTCTATAACTTGATGAAAGCTGTTTTACCTACTCAATCATTAACTGTTCCAAGTATAGCTTAATTAATGGAGTTGGAACGTACTAAATTCCTATGCAGTTATAGGAGTCTGAAAGAGTTCTACACCTCTATAAATGGGGCTAATTGTATGCATGTTTAATCAAGTAGTATTAGAATCATTTCCTGCCTGTATAAGATTTAAGTCATACCCAGTTTCATATGTGATTAATGGGAGACTGGAACAGTTTGAGACCTCAATAGAAGGGGTTAATTGTCTGCATTAGGAGTTAAGTAGTAAACAGTCCATTTTTCATAATGATTCATTATATCCATTTAATTTATGGGATGCATCAAAATTATGTGAGTTCTGCTTCATATTGGTTTTTATTTTATGGAGGTTTCAATATCCAGTTTGGTTTGTAAATTGGTCAAGAGTTTATCGTCATAATCATACAAGCTAAGCTCCTGTAAACTTGTCTAGTAATTCAAACACAGCCATGT
Source organism: Pyrus communis (assembly GCF_041283825.1). Taxonomy (NCBI): domain Eukaryota; kingdom Viridiplantae; phylum Streptophyta; class Magnoliopsida; order Rosales; family Rosaceae; genus Pyrus; species Pyrus communis. The sequence continues at coordinate 23,364,922 of NC_142581.1, forward strand.
ACTAAAAAAATCAAATTTAGAAATGCACAGCCGGTAGGTAAAGCCATTGCTTGGTTTGTGTTCTGGGTACTAAAATAGTTTCTGCCCTTCCAGAATGATGAGAGAAACAATTCACTCCAATTGGCTTCCGAGGAGCAGAAAAAGGCTGATGAGAGTGTCTTGAGGCTGGTTGAAGAGCAAAAGGTGTGAAATGTAATGTTAAGCTCAATAGGAAAATTTCCTTGCTATATCTGTGTTTCTATGGTTTTCACTGACTAGGAATCTGAACTTTTCAGAGAGAAAAAGAGGATGCCTTAAATAAAATACTTGAGTTAGAAAAGCAACTGGATGCTAAACAGAAGCTAGAGATGGAGATTGAAGAGTTAAAAGGGAAATTAGAGGTGATGAAGCATCTGGGGGATCAAGATGATGCTGCAGTTCAATCGAAGATAAAAGAAATGGAAGATGAATTGGGGGAAAAAGTTGATGAACTTGAGGATTTAGAATCTCTAAATCAAACTCTTATCACCAAAGAACGCCAAAGCAATGATGAGTTACAAGAAGCGCGTAAAGAATTAATAGCGGTATGTATTTCTTCCTCCTTTTTAGTTCGAACTATGTTTATTGATAGTTATATTTATTTTATATACCCTGTTATAAGGATGCCCACACTTTAAGAAAAGTAAGGACCATATTGTTGGGGCTGGACCCACACTGTGGTTCCACAATGAAAACTGTACGGTTTTTTAAGTGCTCAATTAAGATCATCCAAGAAAACCAACCGAAGTGGAACTGGTTTAGCCATTTTGGTTATCATCTGATCATTACTTGGTTTGTTGAACACTGTTCGCCAATTTCTTTGTCTAAAGACAGTAGGTTTTAGATGTTTTTGATTTTTCGCGAGGGTGATTGTTGGGAAGCCTTAAAATATATGGTTCAGAACATTGGACCCTTCACATTTTAACTTTTTTCTTCATAATCTTTTGTTTCAGTGTATTGACAGGGTTTATTAATCTAGGTGGGGAAGAGTTAACTTGGCCAAAAACATGAGAGCTGATTCCTAAACTCTAAATGGTTACAGTTTATTTAACATAATTTTACTCTCTGGTAGATTGGCGGGATCCCACAAACGTGAAGTCACCTTTATAATGGTGGACTATATCTGTAAATGTATGTTTGTGTGTGTGGATAGAGATATTCTTTTATTAGACTGTCTCACAAGTTATGCTTCTTGATTAGCAAACTGGAATAGTGACAAGGTGGAACCATCTTAATTTTGTACTTTGATTGATAGTTTGGCAATACAACGCACAAGAACCCATTACTCTCTCTCTCTCTCTCTCTCTCTATATATATATATATATATATAATAATAATAATAATATAGTATATACACATGTTTATTTATTTGTTTTGTATAGACACAAACTTATGCATACTTTTGATATTCTATGAAACGTATATCCCACTTTCTAATGTTAACATAGTGACTTATTATGATTATTCTTTCCACACTACATTGCCTTGGAAGGTAATGGAATCGGAGGCTAGGAAAAGTACATTAAGAAAGAAAAAGAAATGGCCAAAGCACTTTAGGGTGATGAGTTACTTTAGGGTGATGAGTTAGTAATCTATGATAAATTCTGTTTAGTAATCATCTAATCTGACGTGCTTTTTGTTTGGCATAATCTTGTGGCTCAGACCAGAGTATAATATAGAGTTCGGAAATATGCTGCTAGTTGTGTTTTCTGTTTGGCATAATTGTTTGGTTCATACTTATAAAACGAAAATACTGGAAAAATTATTTGTAATTAGCATATTTACATCTTATGATAAAGAGAGATAATGAAGTCATGAAAGCTCTTACTTGTTTATCCAGGGTTTGAGTGAAATGTTGAGTGGTCGATCTAATATTGGGATAAAGAGAATGGGTGATCTTGATCAGAAGCCCTTCATGAACACGTGCAAGGAACGATTCACTCTTGAGGAAGCACAGGTGCAGGCCTCCACTCTGTGCTCCTTGTGGCAGGATAATCTGACAAATCCTGATTGGCATCCTTTCAAAGTTATAACAGTCAATGAAGAGCCCAAGGTATGTCTTTTGAATACCATCAAATTGATGGTTTCCGAACTCATTTATTAACCAACAAAGAAAGTGGAGATGTGAACTCCAACTTGCAGTGATATCATTATAAAAAGCTTATCTAGGAACTCGTTATTTCAAAACACACATACACACAATATTCCTATTTTGTTTTCAACTATTTCTTGGTCTTTTAGTAATATCATTATACCAATTCTGAAACATATATTAGTATTTTGCAAGAACTAGGCACCCTTTCTTTGTTGATCTTTCCTGCACTCGAGATTCTTTCATGTCCCACTATCACCCTACCTGTCTACAAAAGATTCAAAAATGGAACAACAAGGCCTTATCCCACCAGCTAGGGTCGGCTGTATGAATCCTAGATTATGCTATTCTCGTGTTAAATCGCCCCTTCATTAGGACAATTGGAAGGTGGTTAGAAGATGCTTAATTTGCTGAGATGCAATGTGATGCAGGAAATACTTGATGAGGAAGATGAGAAGCTACGGAATCTGAAGGAGGAGTGGGGCAATGAGATACATGAGTGTGTCGTTACAGCCTTGAAAGAACTTAATGACTACAATCCAAGTGGGAGGTATGTTATCTCTGAACTTTGGAACTTTAAAGAAGGAAGGAAAGCTACACTGAAGGAGGTTATCAGTTTTGTCTTAAAGAGTATTAAGACACTCAAGCGAAAGAGAACATGAAGTGAAGGTTAGTTCGTTATTATTTGGAAGTTGAATTTTTCTCAATATATTGGATTGTTGTCCTCTTGTTGGGGGCAATTTGTTAGATTCAAAAATTTTCTGTTTTCGTCTTACCTTGTCGAATTCACTATGAAACGTGATGTTAGCCTTTTACTGTTAATTTCATTTTCTGGTTTGATGCATTCATTATTACACCAATGATTTCAGCTGTTATTTAAAATGATTATTAGAAATTCGATAGAGACATACATTTGACGTCCTTTGCAATACATCAAACCACTTTAGATATTGCTGTTGATTTGTGTTCCATTTTAATCAGTTTGTCTTTTGAAAATTAAGAGGCTCAAGTTTGGAGACATGTTTCACTCAGTGCAGAGAATATGTAGTTTGTGGTGGGGATAATAGTTGATTGAAAAGCAATTCTCGTGCCTTACAAAAGAAAAACAAAACAGAACACATTTATGTTTAGCAATCTCTGTCTAGTAGAATTCCTGTTAGAGCAAGTGTGGTGGTTTCTGCCTTTCTGGTGTTCTTGTATTATAAAGTTTGTAGGGGAACTAGTAACTTATGATTTTCTTCCGTTCGTTTTTATCTCTATGCATCTTGTACGAATTCAACCTAAGCATATTGTTGTTGCAAACACTCAACTGCGTTTAAATGACGTGAATCTCGAGGATTCGGGTAACACAGTTGTGTATAGAATCAACTGTTGGAAACAAAACCATTCTTCCAACCATTGTAAAGATTTGTTTCTCATACAATGTGAGGTGTTGTGTGGCAGGCCTGGTAGCTAGAGGGCAGAAGAGGAAATCCAGAGCGGCGAGGGTCGATGGTAAATCTACAACCAGCGGTTGGATCGGATGGCAGGGAAATCATGTTTCGTAGGGACTCTACTTTGTCTAGTTGCATCTACTGTAGTACTTGTGAACCTCTATTGATGACTCTATTGACTACTCTACTACTTTTGAATTATGAATGCCAAGAGAGTACCTCCTGGACAAAATAATTATAATTTGACGTTGTTGGATTAGAGATTCTGATTCCGGCGCGAAAATTCTGTTTCGAATCAGAAAATATTTTGATTTCTGATCCAACCCAAAGCTCGGTTGAATGGTGTTTGTATTTTTAAAATGGAGGAGTTTGGAGCACTGTTCTAAAAACCTCTGCCTAGCTTCGGAGCCTGGGCGTTAGGCGGTTGGTCACGGTTCCGATTAGTCCTTAGGCATTTGAAAATTAAAAAAATGCTTCTAAACCCACTTAGGCATTCGCCTAGCCCGCATAGGCATGCGGTTGGGTTGCGATTTTCACTTTGACAAAAAATTTATAACTTTCATTTTGCATTTTAATTTTTCAATAATGTTTGAGTGACTTGTTGAATACTTGGATGAACACTCATTATATGCTTGTCCCTCATATTTTCAATAGGTTCTAATACTTTATAATTTATGTAATTTTATTTTGCAATTTATGTATCTCAATACAATTATGTGTGTTTTTTTAACAATAAATAAGTACTTAATTATATAATATATAATAAATTTACATAAATCCATCTGATCCGTTTAGGCCTCTGCCTAGCCACTTAGGCGCTAGATCCCAACCCATTGCCCCGATAAACACGTAGCGTCTTTTAAAATCTTGTTTTAGAGGTGATTCAATAATTGAAATCATTCGATTCTTAGCTTGTCTTTTTAAAATTATCAAAGCCAAAATTCTCAAAAATTAGTAATTGTTTAGATTCTAAGATTATCCGTTGTTTCATTTCTTATTTATTTTTAATGATAATATGTCAAAAAACATGCAAGTGATGGATCACATATTTATTTTTAATGATAATATGTCAAAAAACATGCAAGTGATGGATCACATACCGGTGGATAATGATTGTATTTAATCTAATCCGTTCCCATTCGCCATCTCTTTCCATTAGACAAAAACTTTCATGGCACATAATACTTGCCACGAGAGTTTCTTTACTAATTTTATAGGTGTGGATTATCAGCTTCTCTTTTTGCGAGATAAAGCTCAAATGCGCCAAATATACTATTGCGGTAGCATACACAATCTTACATGTTAATTTTGCTGCACATGACACTGTGCTATCTCGGGCCACAACTGTGACAGTGCACGGGATCCATGACACAAACCCCTTCCATTGCCTTCCACCTGTCCACAGCCAACCAATTAAGTTTTGCAAAGTGGCAAGAGGCTGACCTAGTGGATCCCACGGCCAACAATGTCACTTTCACCTGAAAAATAAAAATCCTCTGTCCTTTTTTAAAAAAATTATTTTTATATTATCGCTTTTGTATTCATTATCTCTGTTTGTTCTTTCTTCTTCTCTTTCTCTGCCCCTCGTTGAGCGCAAGAAGCCAAGAACAAACCAAAAACACAACCAAAACATAAAATCTGGAAGCACATCTTCTCTCTCACCATATCCCTCTGTTTCTCTCTCTCTCTCTCTCTCTCTCTCTCTCTCTCTCTCTCTCTCTAGAAACCTCGCTTTCTGGCTTCCTTCTCCTTCGAGCCCGCAAGTTCTCAGTCCTACCCACGGTCGGATTTGTGATGCCATGTTGACTTTCCTTTGATTCGAGGTTGGTTCTTATTTTTGTGTGTTTGTATATAATCTAATGCATATTTCGATCAATTATCAAAAGCTTGGAGTTTTGTTGAATGATTTTTGATGGGTTCGTATCGTTTTTAATTGCTGTGTAGCAGAATTGATTGGGGTTCATGTAAATCTAGTGGATTCAATTGGATCCGCTACGTGAGTTTTGATTGAATTTGTGACTTGGGGTTTTTCAAATCTCGCGGCTCTAGTCCAAATTCTTGGTGGGTTTTTTAGTTTTTACAGAGGAATGCCGCTCTTACCGAAAATCGATTCGATTCATATTCGTGAGGTGTGGAACGACAATCTGGAGGAGGAATTTGCTTTGATACGCAAAATTGTCGATGATTATCCGTATGTCGCCATGGACACCGAGTTTCCGGGCATTGTTATTCGTCCGGTGGGCAATTTCAAGAACAGTTACGACTACCATTACCAGACCTTGAAGGACAATGTGGATATGCTCAAGCTGATTCAGCTCGGCCTCACATTTTCCGATGAGCAAGGGAATTTCCCTTCCTGTGGAACTGATAAACAATGCATTTGGCAGTTCAATTTCCGCGAGTTCAATCTCAATAAGGATGTATTCTCCAGTGATTCTATTGAGCTTCTGCGCCAAAGCGGCATCGATTTTAAGAAGAACAACGAAAAGGGTATTGATGCAAAGCGGTTTGGGGAGCTCCTAATGTCGTCTGGGATTGTGTTGAATGATAACGTGCATTGGGTCACTTTCCATAGCGGCTATGATTTTGGATACCTGCTAAAGCTTTTGACCTGCCAGAACTCGCCCCAAACTCAAGCAGGGTTCTTTAATTTGATCAACATATACTTTCCAAAAATATACGATATCAAGCATCTGATGAAGTTTTGCAATAGCCTCCATGGCGGGTTGAACAAGCTCGCGGAACTGCTGGAAGTGGAGAGAGTTGGCATTTGTCACCAGGCAGGTTCGGATAGTTTGCTCACGTCCTGTACGTTCAGAAAACTGAAAGAGAGTTTCTTTAGCGGTTCGATGGAGAAGTATGCTGGTGTCTTGTATGGTTTAGGTGTGGATAATGGACAGGATACTTTCTGAAGAGAAAATAACAGGAAAAAGAGAACATGATGAGAAAGCTGGTTTCTTTCTTCACCTTGTCTGTGTCTGATACTGCATCTTCATGTACAAATTTGGCACAACTTTGGTACTTCTCATTGCTTGCACTTTTTTCGATTATTCGACTCACGGATTAGGTTGCATTTGCATATAAAAGCATGGTTCGGATGTTTGTTTTTTGGACTTTGAAGCATCCGTTCAAGATAGGTTAATTCAACTGTTGACGTGTGAAAACAATTACGTTCTGTTATGGCTTACACCCTTACTTTGCCTTCTCCTATAATAACTAAACCTTAATACGCTTTCATAGAGAAAAACACGCTCTTTTTTACGAATAGATGGCGACTTTGAAGTTTTAGAGCTCTCCTGCAAGGGTTCAAACTCAAAGATGCCAGATTTGACAATCTCTGCCGAACTTTGACAACAGGACATCCACCACATTTCAGTTCCATGGCTTCTAATCGAAGGAGGGTATTCTCATCATCTTTTCCATTTTCTCCATCTTCTTCTTGTGTAGATAGATTCGAGTCACACAACAATTTCCATTTTCTCCATCTTCCTTTTGTGTCTATAGATTTGAGTCACACAACAATTTTGTTGGGCTTATGCATCCTCAACTCTGTCTGTGTAAGTTTATCTTACATTGTCGGTCTCAAGTCCGGATAAGGGAGGAGGGGGAGGGCGTCAGGTAGTCAACAGCCGGCACTCCTATCTTACGTCGAATCCTTGGGATGTGATCATACCAACTCACATGCACCGGATCCCATCTGAACTCCGAAGTTAAGCGAGTTTGGGCGAGAGTAATACTAGGATGGGTGACCTTCTGAGAAATCCTCGTGTTGCATCCCCCCACAGCCGACCCCACTTAGTGGGAAAAAGCTTTGTTGTGTTGTTGTTGTTTGTATCCTGGAGGCGAAGTTGAGGGATATGGTGTTGCATCAGTTTGTGGACTTTGTCAAACCGTAATGGGCTTGAATCTTCTTAAAAAAAAAAAAAACGAAACACTTGCGTCCTAATTGTTCACGTGTTTCTTAAAATAATATTATTTCATTGTAGTATTTTATGATAATTTCCTCGTAATAATTTTCCCAAACACTTAAGATATGCAACTAGGGATTCCATGGAATTTCTAATGAATATTTTCGTTTAAATTCACCCATTTCTACTTCAAGCAAGCCAAATTCCCTTTCTAAGGTTTTGTTGCTGCCTTCCACCACAATTTGAGGCGCAGCCGCAGTTGTTCTATTTTGAAAACAATGAACAAATCCAAGGCCATGATTAGCGCCATTCAACGTTATCTCTACTTCCACTTTGCCACCAATTAGGGTTTAGATTTTGGTTTTTTTAATTCGGCGTAAAGATTAATTTACATATTACACTGAGTTTGTGGGTAATTTAGGATTTTTATTTTGAACAAACGATATTATTCACATTCAAAGTGGACTAAACCTAAATAAAATATAAGTGTAAAAAGTAAGTTCGGTGTAATAAAAATAATATGAGTTTAAATATTTCTTTGACCGTATTGGTTTTATTTTGCCTTACTATATTTTTGGAAAATAATAATGTGTATATCCTAAAGTAAAGTTCCCACTCCACTAGATTTTGATTTTGGTCAACTTACATAGTTTTGTCATTCTTAAAAGTTAAAGGGAATTGATATGCTTTTCAATTTTTGCTCTGATATGATGTGTGTTGTGATAGCTGACATGACATGACAAGATTTTATTTTATTTTTTTGCAGATTTAAAATGTAACTCATCAAATTTAAGAGTCCCTAAATAGGGGTTTAAATCCGTTAAAACAATTAAAAGAGTTTAAGTCATCTCATTGTCTCTTATCGATATAGTTACTATTTCTCTTTTTTTGTTAAACGCTAATTTTTGTCTCTTATCGATATGGTTACTAATTGATCGCTGACCGTATTCTTGAATTAAGGTATTACGAATTAATTACTTAGATTACTTAGTTGGAGGAAATAATTAATTGAATTAAGTTTAAAAGGGTGACTTAAGTTTAAAAACGTTGTATTAGAAATGCTTTTATTTTCGATTGTAATAACAACGGTTGTACAAGAGATTTTTTTGTTTTAATAATTTGTTTTTCTATATAAAAAGGGCAATCTTGCATTTTCATGGTTTATGAGAATAGAAATTCTAGAAAATTCATCAAACTTGTCCTAATTCTATGTCTCCAACCAGGATACAGTTTTTAATGACCGTATCTAAGAACATATGGCATTTCACCTAAAATTGGTGCCACAATGACTTTATTAGCCAATACAATACCATCAAAATCATACCATTACCCTCCAAATTCAAATATTACAAGGGCAAACTTGTAATTTGACCAATTTGATTTTCACACCTCGTCTCACCCGCTCTTTTATTGTTATCCATCCCATTGAATAAATCAAACAAAATCAACCGTTAAAATAAAACAAAAGTGTGTAAAAAGCTAAAAAAACGGTATCAAAATCATTTCTCTTATTTTAGGCCAGCGTTCGAGAACGAAAGCGCCAATGTGCACAAAAGATGGGATTTTGATGGCGTGCGAGGCATAACCGAAAAAACCCAGTATACTAACTGGAGAGAGAGAGAGAGAGAGAGTAGCGTACCCAACACTCGGGCTTAAATCCCTAAAACTTGGCTGCTTTGTTTTCTGGGTGGTTGTTGAAATGTCTTGTTCCTCTGAGAAAGAGCTGGAGGAGCAGCTCAAGGAGGCTGGAAATATTCTCCTCAACCCTCCTTCCGCTACCGAGGAGCTTCTCAAATTCCTTGGTGTAATGCCCCCTATACCCTCTCTCTCTCTCTCTCTCTGTTGTATTTTACTGCTTAGACAACACACACAGATAGATACACACATATGGTCATATACATGTTTACTGAGCTAATTTTCTTTGTTGGGTTGGATGAATTCATGAGAATGCTGAAGTGGGTTGATCATCATTTTGTTGAATCACTGACTGTTGGTGTTTTATAGGTTTCTGTGTGTGTATTTGGGTTTCTTTTGGGCTAATTGAAAACGTTAGAATACAAATGAGTGATGGCTTGAGATGGGTTGATCATCATTTTCTGAATTCTTTAGAGTCGGGCTTAAATGGGGGCTTATTTTTGCCCAATTTTAACCAAAAAATTGGCCTTTTGATGTGGTTTCGGTTTCTTGTTGATGTTTGTTTGCTTCAGTCACTATTGTGTTTTAAATGAACAGATGACTTTTATTTCCCAATTTCTTGTTGCCTATGATTTTTCATATTTGAATATTTGATTCACATTGTTGCTTATCAAAAGATAATGAATGTATACTGTTGCTTGTTAAAAGATGTTGCGTGTGTGTGCATGCGTGGCGGTGTAGGTTGTTTAACCTTCTATGACGTTACGCAAATTCATAATAAGTAAATTAATGATTTCTATACACTTCCAATAAGTACCTCCTCAGCAATTCTGTTCAGATTTGATAATCTGCGTGATGCCTAAATAAAATCATACTTAGATATTGATAGGTCCAATTGCAAAGACATGCTTGTTTACTTGATGATGGTACATTTCCAAAGGTTTAAACTTATTGATGATCTTTCCTCATTGTTAGAGCCTGTTTGTTCGTCTGGTCTTAAGCATGATTATCTGTGGTTTTTCTTTTTAGTCTCTTTAGTTTCACAAGGCCCTACATATTTTGGGTTATTAGACTCACCTTCATTGAGTGCTTATCTTAGAGCAGCAATTTGGCTTGCCCAAGCAACCTAGTGGTTCTCGGGTTCAAGTTGTGAAAACTGTCTCCCTAGAAACAGTCACAGTAGGCTGCCCTTTTTTGGACTGGCTTGCATGTGAGAGGGGTTTAGCCTGTTTTGAACTTGATATACACTTTTTCTCTACTTCTGACAAGTAAGGCTTGAGATGATCATTTTCTTAAATTAGATAAAGTTGATCTTCGATGCCATTCAGTTGGTTTATTACTCCTTAGTATTCTGTCTGCACTAAATCATATTGCTCACATATGGCTTATTTCTTGGAAGCCTATCTTCTCTAGAAGATTTAGCCAGTGAGAACTGGAAGATGGAAGTGGCTGCTTTACATGGTTAACGGCTCGTACCTAAGAACTTTACTATAGTGATATTGCTGATTCTTGTGGTGCTTCAAGCATGTCTAGTCCACCTTGCTCTTTCACAGATTTAACTAGATAATTACAAATGCAGTGGTTAATTGTTCTGTCTTGATGATATGCATAAATCTATTTATGATTTGTCCTCATTTAGTTGTTTTGTTCGTTATACCTATCTCATGTATTTTTGTTTTTTCTTTATGGCTTTTCAAATTGCGAAAACCTGAGATCCTCTGTTTTTTTTTTTTTTTTTTTTTTGTATTTTAGGAAGCTGAGGGTTTGTTGTCAAATGTTGAGCAAGCACCACACAGGTCCATGCAAGATGCACTCCTACCGATAATGAAGGCATTAATTTCTGATGAGCTGTTTAGGCACTCAGATATGGATGTGAAGATATATGTTGCTTCTTGCATTACTGAGCTTACGAGAATAACAGCACCGGTTCCTCCATACAATGATGAATGGATGAAGGTATTGTTGCTCTAGTAAATTGTCTACGATCTAAAGTAATCGTTAATCATTTTGAAGTTCTACATCTTGCATCCTCCAATGAATATATTTTAATTTTATGGGCTCTTAGGACTTCATTTTCCATTTATTGGTTGAACAGGAAATCTTTCAGCTGACTGTAGCAGCTTTTGAGAAACTGTCGTATGTTTCCAGTCCCTTTTATAGAAAGGCAGTTTCCATTCTTCATATTGTGGCAAAGGTCAGGTCAAGCTTGCTGATGCTGGACCTTGGTTGCAGTGCATTAATTCTGAAGATGTGTCAACATTTCCTTAAATTAACCCAGTAAGAGCTTTATTCATGCTGTTTATGATGTTACTTATTGACTTCTGATGATGCTTTGCTGGAATGTGAATTGTGGTTGAATTGAGAAATGAAATTTGTTGTAAACTTTCATTTTTGGTAAGTGAAGTTTTCTCTCATATAATGAGCTTTAATATATATATATTAGATATATACAACTACCAGAAACTTCTGTAATATTATCTGGTATTTTGATATGGAAGCATAGGAATTTTCGTGTCACATATTTATATATCGTGAATGGCATGAGAAAAACTGTACTGCTCCACTTCTTATTAATAGTTAGGCAATTGTTTGCATGGAATAGTAGGGTTTTTTATTTTTGTTATTTCAAGTTGATTCCTAGAGGTTTCTTGTCTTTTATTGTCTGTATCAAGAGCATGCTATTCTGAAGTGGGGCAGAATTTTCACGTTAATACTGGGCATGTTTTCCTTCAAACCACAGTTCGCTAATCAGAGTTAGCGAGGTAAAACTGTATGTTTTATGCACCTAGAAATTATTGATGAGTTTCTTCAGATTGTATGGTCTGCACTGATCTTGAGCCAGAGATTTGTAGGGTTTCCTATCTGCACTCCAAGAAGAGGGAATAACAAAAAAAACACTGGAAAATTTATTCATAGTTTCATTTGCGTAATGAATTTAGACAATTTTCCTCATCAGATCATCATCTTCACAGTTTCTCTTGTAGATACTTTCTGCTCTCAAAGATCCATTTTGAACTTTTACTCTCATTTGACTAAAAAACCAAGGTTCTAAAAGACGCTAGGCGCTAGTCGGGCGGCGAGCTGAGGCCTAGCGCCTAGGCGCCTAGGCGGACTAGGCGGATTTAACTAAATCCATTATATTTCATATAAATAAGTGTATGTTTATACTTAAAATATATAAAATTTCATCATAAACTACAAACTAGAATGACACATATATTATGAACTATTGGAACATAATGAAAACATGGGGAACAAGCATATAATGTGTGCTGATTTAAGTATTCGACAAGTCTCTTACAATTTATTGAAAAAAATAAAATGCAAAATGAAAGTTACCTATTTTCTGCCTAAGTGAGTTGCAACCTAGGAGGGTCTGGGCAGGCTAGGCGGGTGCCTAGGCGGTCTAGGCGGGCGCCTTAGCAGGTCTATGTGCCCTTTCTTAATTTTCAAACACCTAAGCATTAATCGGGACGGTGGCCAGCTGCCTAACGCCTAGGCGGCGCTAGACAGGGATTTTTAGAATAGTGTAAAAAACAAAGGGCAAAAGAAAGTGGTCTAGAAGACCACTAAAAGAAAAGAAAGCAGGAGAGAAACAGAACCAGCTTAAAAATCCAAACAGGCTAAAAGGACTACAGCACCACAAACTTCCAGTCCCACCAAATATAAGAGAAAGAGATAAGCCTAAAATCATTAGAGACAGAAGCCCAAAGAGCCCGAAACTGAACTTTGTTCCATAGCCTTCTTGTGTCCCTCAACCCAAACCTGCTAGCAAAGATTAGCAGTTTTTAGGTCAAACCGTCACCACCAAAACACATGGAATCTACACCAAATTTTCGAAGTGAAAGGGAAAAGTTAAAATAACTATGCTGAGCATTCTCAATTGAATCTTTTCTCAGAAGACATGATTGTGGAGGAAAGAAACAGGGTCTTCTTTGTTTACTTCTAATGACAGAGAAGGTGTATGGAGTTATACAATAGACAATCATTGTATCTGTGGTGTTCATGCTATTTATTTTCTGTAGAATTATTCATATAAAAAGTAAGTTATAAAATAGACAATCTCTCTGTGCGTGGTGTGTTTTGATTTTAATGACAACTTGAAGATTTGTCTACTATCTCAAATACAGTAGTTCATGTATTTCTTTCAAATGATTTACAACTTATGGCTTCTACTTGATTAATGTTAAGGTCCAATCATCCACATTCTGTATTTTCAGCCATGGAAACTATTATGACCATGGTTTTAGATGAAAGTGAAGAAATTCCTGTGGATCTTGTCAAAGCTCTTCTATCCAGTGTTAGAAAGGAAAATCAGGTCATAATCTTCTCCTTTACATCTTTTTTTGTTTTGTTCTGTTCTTTTTTATGAATAATTATTATTAAATTGTTATAAATCATTCTGTTTCTTCACTTAAGATGCCTGTTACTTTTTCAGACTGTTTCACCTTTTTCATGGAAATTGGGGGAGAAGGTTATAGACAATTCTTCAGCTAAGCTTAAACCTTATCTAGTGGAAGCAGTGAAGTCCATGGACACTGCTTTGGATGATTATGCTCAAATAGTGGCTTCTATATGCCAAAATGGATGTCAAGCTGTCAAACATGATCATGTTAATGATTCTGTGAAGATTCTGGTAAGCCAAACTGGTGATATTGTCAGACTTGATGTGTTCATACATACATACATATATATATATATATATATATTTACTGTTATGCTACTTTCTATATAGAGATTGTTAGAGAAATTGGAATGACACTGCTTTGCTTATATTACATGGCATGTCAGGAAAAGTTATTGGGAGGAAAGTTGTATGATCTAGCTTATGAGTTATGACATAAGTCTTTGTGCATGTGTGCTTGTATGTGAATTAGGAAGTACTGAATGATTTGTTCATGTATATTTACTGTTATGTCCATTCCTCTCCTCTTTGTTTTCCTTTCTTTTTCCTTTTTCATTTGAAACTTACACTCATCAATAAAAAAAACTTCTTCATTATCCAGGTGACCGAGGGGCCCAAGGCCATTGCTGTTTGTCCCAGAGAAGTTGAAAAGACTGTAGCCGCTTCTACTGAGGATGAACACATCAGACATAAAAATTCTACTGCAAGATTACAGCATTGCCATCGTACTAAACCCTCCAAGGTTGTTGATTCAAGAGATAGTGCTAAACCAGACAACTCCTCTTCAGAAGCTATCAAATCAGCAACTGAGCCATGCTCGGCTCCCAAGAAGAGAGGTCAGAAATCAAAATCTTTGAAGGGTTCAGAAGAAGGATATGACAATGCTCAACCCAACAATTCACTCTCTCTGAACGCTGTTAAATCAGAAATTGAGCCATCCTCAGCCCCAAAAAAGAGAGGCAGGAAGCCAAATTCTTTAATGAACCCAGCGGAAGGCTATGACCATTCTTGGATTAGTAGTGGGAGAAAAACTCAAAAACCATCTGCCAGCGGTAAGTCTGATTACAAGGTGTCTAATCCTTCACCTACAAATGATCTTCTTCATGCAAAGGCTGATGTGCCCTTGATGCTTAAAAATGTGAGGGAGCCACCTGGTTCCAAACCTAAAACTGAAAGGGATGTAGGAGCTTCTCTTTTTCTTCCGAACAACCCTCTTGGTGGATCCCAACACATAAGGCGCCGACTGAAGAAGAAAGATGTAGCAGACCATGCTGCTGATCCTAGTTCCCTTTCAGCTGTGAAGCAAGAGCTCTCAATTGCTCAAATTGAGGAGAGAACTCCTCAAGAAGAAAAGCCCAAGCTGAGAAAGAAATATAAGGGGACTGTTAACATAGGAGAAAAACTACGGGAGCAGCTTAGAGATGTTAGACTTGCTGAAAAATCAAATGAGGGCTGCATTCGTTCTTCTGTAAATGTGGTCACAGATAAGGAATCTGAAGTTCCTAGTGATCCTGATAAAGCATCACAACAACAGTCGTCTTTAGATGTTGAAACGAAGAGTACCACTGATCCATCATCTGTCCATCATCGTATTAAGAAAAGTAGGGGGAATTATGCTTCTCAAAAGGAGAGTGCTGAAGCGTCTGGTAGCAAGGTACTTTCTCTGACAATGATGCAAAAATAAATAGATATTGAAATTTTAAGTTGTCACCAGTAATGACTTTTAATTTTCTTCTATATTTGGCTGGGTCTCCCATATGAAATTATCCACTTCTGCAAAAGATTTCTGAGTCTGCAAAAAAAATGAATGAAGATAATGAAGGAACCCCTAAAGTGGTTCTCAAGAGGAAGCGTATCATTGAAAAGGAAGAGGTAAGGATTCTAAACTTCATTTGCAATTTAAAGTATGCTTAGTTATACTTTGGTGCTAAATCATACTTACAATTTTTTTCTCTTTTGAACAAAAGGTATACCTTTGGTATTGTTTGTTTGTTTGTTTTTATTTTATTTTTTTAATATATTTTTGGTCATTCAACTCAACCATTATCCTCACTTTGTCACTTTGGACCATTGTTTGAGTAATATTAATTAAAAGGTGTAGATGAACAACATTAGGTTGGCTGTATACTTTATTGGCCCCAACTTTTTTATTTCAATCTAAATGGCCCTTTTAGCATTGTCTTGTAGATGAAGCAGTGCAAATGAACAGTACTATTAACACTGTTATTGGATTACAAAAGATATAACCTGAGTAAAATCTCAGTGACTAATATGTAAAAGGTTCTCAATATCTCTTTCCATGCCTCTGCTTTTTGTCAGAAGATATGGAAAAAGAAAAAAAAAATGCTGTTTTTGTTCAGTTTGGTCTTTGTACATTAGAATATTCAGTCCAACAACAAAGTTCTGAAATCAGGTGTATTTGAGTTAAGTAGTGGCATTAAAATTGATAATTCATGCTTTCTTTCCCTTGATGATAAGGAAAGTATTAAACTAGTAGCAAGGCCAATGCATTTTAGTAATGTATTGCGGTCTTATAATATTTTTCCTCGTTTCTTACTTCTTTAACGGGCCTTAGTTAATAGAGCAGAAACAGTGAGGTATGGGTAGTCTCTGCAGATTTCAATTTTCAACTGGAGATTTAATATCTTAAGGAGCTCACATTGGATTTGGTACTATGGTGTACTTTTTGAACTTGGGAATCCTCCAAAGTTAACATGTATCTCTCTTTATAGTTTATAGTTACACTAGAATAAGTTCTAACTGGAGAAGTAAAGATATTAAGGAGAGTGCATTGGATTTGGAACCGTGGTGTTCATTTGTGGAAAAACCTTTATGCTTATACATGCTTTCTGCAGTTATTTTTGTGCCAATATGTATTAGTTTACATCTCTTTTTGCATGATTTGTTACACATTCTTTTCAATAAGTTTAACCTTTTACTAATCTATCAGCACTATACGTGGAAAAACACCAACAAGTCTGTCACCTTTATTATTATTTTTATGTAAGTGGTCAAAGTATTGTGTCCTACTATATGGGAATAATCACCTTCCCATTATCGTGAAAATGCACAATCAATATGTGCTTGTTTAAGCCCTTGGGGTGGGCTAATGCAACCAAAAGACAGAAATAAATATGTTTCTTACTTCATTTACTCTTAAACTAAGTTTGGTGGATGCTTTCCTGAATACCAAATGTCCATTTCCCCCCCTGATGTATTTAGTCAAGTATGCAGCATGCTAGGCAGGTATTTTCTGTTAGCTATTACAGATCCTTACTAATTTGAATGTATTGTTTTAAGAACATGCTTCCAGGTAACAAATTTCAGTTTCTTCTAACTTCTAAGCTCACACATCCCCCTTTATCTATTCATTTATTGGTATATTTAATAATTTTTTGTTTTTGTAAATTCAACTTTTCCAATTTAGGCCTCTCAAATGCCTGATCTCGGTGAACGGTTGGTTGACAGAAGAATAAAGGTTTGGTGGCCACAGGACAAAAAGTGAGTATTGCAGAACTGATGATAAAATGACATTCTATTTGTAGTTAGTCAATATTTACTTTCACCTTATACCGTCAGTTGTTTTCATGTTTCTATGTTTGCTAGGTTTTATTGATCACTAATGCCTTTAGGACTTGGAAACATTATCAAATAACATTTTGCTATAATAAAAAGGCTCCATGACTTTCAGTGGATTCGAGTGGACACTGATGAATATGCTTGTGGATATTATAATTGGGTATGCTTCGCTCAAGAGGGGACTTGCCATTTTGTTTGTAATTTTGTACAGAATCTGGTTAGGGTTTTGCAAAACCTTGGTTAGGATTTGTCAATATTGAAATTATTGTAAATGGGTTTTGTTTCTTCATTCCTGGGTCAGGTCTATCTCATATGACGGAGAAGGTTGATATAGTATGTCATAAAACAGGACATTTTGGGGTTCAAAAAATGATGAATGTGATTCTTTGGCACTGAATTTTGGATTTGTATTGTTTGCTGTGGAATTCATATCTCTGTTCTTGATCCAACGCAAGAAGTCAGTAACTTGACCATGACTTGCAGGAGGTTTTGATGTGTTATTTTGTTTCTGCTTATGATCCCTTCAGTAGATACCCCATGGGTGAAATTTTTGGCTTCCCAAACTGCCAGAAGAGTCAAATCCCTCTTGGGTTAATGCTTTATTCTTCATGCGATTTTTCAATGCTTTTTTATATGACCCCACTAAGTCTGTGACGCTGGAGTTTTAAACCCCAAATGATTATTTTCTTGCATGAAATTTCTCTCTGCAGGTTTTATGAAGGTGTTGTTTCTTCTTACGACCCTGCCAAAAAGAAACACTTGGTGAGTTGGATTTATGGTCTTTGGCCTTCATGCTATATTGTCTGTCTTCTTTTGCGTATCACAAAGATGAAATGTTAGATCGAAGATCTTCCACTACTAGAGTCCTTGAGTTATAGACATGATCTCCTTGGTCATCTAGCCCGACAGTTACGGTTCATTTCATAATTTTCTTAGCATGATACATAACTTTTTTCTGTTTGACTTCTTGCACAGGTGTTGTATGCTGATGGGGATGAAGAAAACCTGAACCTCAAAAAGCAGCGCTGGAAACTGATTGGAGATGATTTGCCAGACGTATGTGTTGTGCCTTAAATTGCACTTTTTTTTGTTATTCATATTTTAATCATTGGTGTTATTATTCCCTATCCTGCGTAACTTTTCTTTTTCTTCAACAGGTCGAATTGGAGAATCTGCTAAAGCCTTCTGCTGCTTCTGATACGTAAGTATTATTCCCTAAATAATATCAGTTAACTTCATAGAAAATTCACTCTCTTGTGCCTCTGACAAGTGTCTGTCTTTTATGGTTAAACTGGTGTTTGCAAAACCGATTCTCTCTGGCCGCTTTAGACAATTAGGGGAAGCACAACCAATCTTTCTTGTCATCATTACTCCTGAAATTCTCATCGTGTTCTGGACAAACCTTGGATGTCCTTTGCATTTTTGCACGACAACACAGAAAAAGTTTTTCTTGAGTATTTGTCACAATTATATGACAGTAATGAGCTCCCTGAATAAGAGTTTTGAATGTATTTTCACTATAATTTTTTTTTTTCCATATAAGTTTTGCTTCTTTTAGTGGTTAACCTAATAATACAGATGCAATTTCATATTACTTACGGATTGAGTTTTCAAACCAAAGGATCAATGCAATAGGCTTTCAAAAGTACCCTAGCAGTGGAAAATAAGTAACCACAACCTTAATTCAATACAGTCAAAGATTTTATGCAGAGTATAGCTTAGATTGCTCATAAGTCATTCTTCACACCGAATGGTTGATATCGTATTTACCTCGCCTAGCACATTGTGGCTGCTTCCATGTACATGCCTCTCTAATCTTATTAATGATTCGGTTGTGCATCTTGATCAGACTACCACAAAAGAGAAAACAGAAACCAAAATCAGGGCCATCAAAACAAACAAACACCGGTCTGTCCTCAAAAAGGTTGGTTTTCCTCTTTCACCTACTCTTAGACCTGCTCTTGACTTGAGGATGCCACATGAGTATCCAATCAACAATCTTGCGCAGAGAGTTGGTTGCTTTCAGATTGTCTTGAACTGTTATTTCTTTTGGTCCCTAACTGAAATTTCATTTGAAGGATATCTAGACGTGGAGTCTCAGCTGGAAGCAAATCTGCAGACTGTTTTGTACTAGGTGGGCATAAAGTTACTGATGAATGTGACGGTGATCAAACCAAGGAAAATGACGGATTGAAGGATGATGGCCAAATATCCGCTGGTAAATTGGAGGCAAATATGAAGACTGGTATTGGCTCTGCAACAGTAGGCGAGCATAAAGTTATTGATGAACGTGAGGATGATCAAGCCAAGGAAAATGACGGAGTAAAGGATAATGGCCAAATATCTGTTGGTAAATTGGAGGTCAATATGAAAACTGGTATTGACTCTGCCACAGTAGGTGAGCATAAAGTTATTGATGAATGTGAAGGTGAGCAAGCCAAGGAAAATGACGGATTGAAGGATAATGGCCAAATATCTGCTGGTGCAGTGCAGGCCAATATGAAGACTGGTATTGACTCTGCCACAGTAGGTGAGCATAAGGTTATTGATGAACGTGAAGGGGATCAAGCCATGGAAAATGATGGATTGAAGGATAATGGCCAAATGTCTGCTGGTAAATCGAAGGCAGATATGAAGGCTGGTATTGACTCTGCTGCAGTAGGTGACCATAAAGTTATTGATGAACGAGAGGGGGGTCAAGCCAAGGAAAATGCCGGATTGAAGGATAATGGCCAAATGTATGCTGGTGAATTGGAGGCTGGTATGAAGACTGGTATTGACTCTGCACAGCTCACACCGGAGACTATGACCTTATCGAAGGGAGAGAGTCCAAAAGTCGATATTGAACCTTCTGGTAGGGAATGCTTCAAAGAACTGATGGAATTGGGCAAGGGTGCAGAGAACGCAAGATCACTTAACGTTAGTTAGACTAAAGTGCGTATAGAGATGACAGGTAGCGATTGATGGGCAAGCTCAAAAGTGCATGATTTTAGCTCTAGTAACGAAAATGTCGGTTAGTCTCTGTTTTGTTTCTTTTGTATACACAATAACATGCACCCAGACAGTGGTTTTTCCATTTGATGTAGGTTTTATATGAAGTAATATATAAACCGTTGCAGAAGGGCTATTCGCGCTCTCTTAGATTCATTCCCATCACCATTTATGGGTTTTTCCTTTGGACATGAGAACTGTACGATTTCATATGTATACTCTCTCTCTCTCTCTCTCTCTCTCTCTCTCTCTCTCTCTCTCTCTCTCGCGCGTGCGCAGAAATACATACTCGTAGGAAAGAATGTGCCATAATAATCAAGTTATACTAAAAGCAAAAAACGAAAAGAGTTTTTGCCCATACTATGCAATCTTGGCACATTTGATGGAATTATTAAAGGGTGGGGCTAGGCTGTCCTGTGCCTGGCATTACCTTGGACTAGATGGTTGGTCCGATTCAATAGAAAATGCAGGACTGTGTGGCGTTATTTTTATTTGTCTGAGCTCAAACCGTACTCAGCATTTGGTAGACTTAAGTGAGGTCTGTATCTCGGTTCATTTTTCCAATACCATCCTACCAGGTATTCCTCTCTCTCTCTCTCTCTCTCTCTCTCTCCAATTCTATGTAATCTGGTCTCATGATGTGTCTATCTTTTAGGTCCTTGTTGAATGATCACAAACAATGATCACAATCAAGTGATACAGCCTTTCAATAAAACACTATGGCGTGAGATGAACTTTACCAATGATTTTCGATTTGGTTATTATTTTGCAGGAATGATACTAAAGTGAACTTGGAAAAATGAAGAGTCCAAATCACGAAGCCACATTGCGCGATGGGCAGCGAAGCAACAGTCCTGACTTCAAATTCTTATTAAATCGAGTCTCTGTTTACATACATGTTTCATGTATGAACAATTTGTTGGATAATGCAAGTTTGCACAATTTTTTTATCTTGAACTTTGTTTAGCTTATTGGATTACTGGAATCTGGGATTTTAATTGCTAGAAACCCCACATGTGAACTCCATAAGATTGTTTTGCATTTGCCCTTTGATTCAGCCTCACGTGCATGATACGTGACTCATTTTGATGGAAGTTCTGACGAAATTAACGAAAATAACCATATCTGCACGTTTTGATGAGTTAAGGAACCAATGGTTACAAATTTTAGTTGAGTAACCATTACTCCAATTGGGTTAAAGTTGAGATGTCATTGCTACAATTTCCTCTTAAAATTTTGATTAGCAGAACCAAAAAATTATCTCAAGTGAGGATGGATAGAGAAGAGAGATGGAAGTTTTTTTTTTGTCAGCACTGTATGAAGTTTGAACTTAAAGCTGTGGTTACTTTTCAATAAAAATAGAGAACAGAAGAGATTGTTGGTGAAGACCAAGAGAAAAGAACAGGGTAAAAATGGAAAGTTAATGGGATTAGGAGAGAAAATCAGAGTCATAATTAAAAAAGGTTTCATGTTTTTATTTCCAATAAATATTTAATTTCTAAAAAGTCAAATTAATTGGCATATTAGGTTAAATCTTAACTATTGATAAGGGATAATGTAATGGTTTAAAATCTGTGTAAAAAATATCATATCACGGATCTATCCCCTATAATATAATGATTTAAGGTCTTGAAGTTTCTTGGTTGGATTGGACGCTTGTGGTGTGTATAGTATAACCTAGGATGTCATATAATCATTTAGTACTACAGTCTAATGATATTCTATAGTTCAGTGGTATTCCTTTTTAATTGTAAGTGAGAGGTTTTAGATTCAATCCTCGCCAAAAGAAGATTTGAACCATATTATTACTAGTCACTAGTCCATTGTAAGGTCAAGCTCATTCCCTTAAATAATATTGTTTGTTAAAAAAAAAATAATGGGTAGAAGCTTTAGTTAGAAGAATGAAATATATGCGTTAATCCTCTTTTGGTGGTAGTACATCCTTGTTAATTGTTATCATGTCTTCATGGCACGCAATTGACAAAGATAGACATGGAGGTTGGTGAGAGTTTATAGTTAGGTATTTTGACATTTTGAAAGCTAATATCTTGTGGGTTAGTCTACGGCACCCTTAAAATAAATTAACCTTCATGCACGCGCCTAGACAAAGACATGGAGGTTGGTGAGAGTTTATAGTTAGGTGTTTTGGCATTTTGAAAGCTAATATCTTGTGGGTTAGTCTATGACACCCTTAAAATAAACTAGCCTTCATGCACGCGCTCATGCGCGTGCAGAATATATTTTTTAAATTACGGCATGCTACGTATGACTTATATGTTTTAAATGTATTTATATGCGTGAATTGACAAAAGAAAAGTCAAATATTTGAAGTAAATGAATAATCTTAGATCATACTAGAAAAAAAAAAAACCCTCACAAACCAATCAAAGCAGCTAAGTTCATATAATAAAATTGGTCTTTCAATTTCCATCTACATTCTATTGAATTTACATTAAGAATAGAGAAAATAATATTTAATAAATAACTGATTGAATCACATTATTGCTAGTTTATTATGAGGCTAAGCACACCCTCCCTCAGTGTAGATAATATCGTTTATTCAAAAAAAAAAAAAAAAACCAATCATTTGACAACTAATTTAATTACATTATTATGCACGTGCGAAAGACATTTTTTATAACCGTCATTACACGTCTCTTAAGATGTTTTGATCGTGTTTAAAAATAGAGAAAATAATATTTAATGAACAACTTATTGAATTACATTATTGCTAGTCTATTATGAGGTACTAATTAAAAAAAATTGTACAAAAAGAATTAATTATTAAAAAACACTATTAAAATGATGAAAATACCCCTGCATTATTTTGGGTTGCTTTTGAAATTATTTGTTTTGGGGGCATTTCTGTCCAAAAAAATTTGGTGAAGCTTGTGACCTCAAAAGGGGTTGTTGGCTTTATATATAAAGATAAAGAGTATGGGTACCCTTTACTTCGAATGATAATTTTATAATGCACTTACCTTGACATGTAACAACTTATTTTAACAGTGTAATAGGATGTCTACAATGTAAACACTAATTTTGTTACAGTAATAACAATGTCATTTGTGTTATTAACTATATGATAATACTTGCATCCCTTTCTAGGAGAGTGCACATATCTTACCTATTTGCGAATAACGTATTTTCACCATATAAATTCACTAATCGAAAATGTTCAATTTCTTAATCTTCATTTGAAGGTCCCTACTAACGGTCATTTGAATCAAAGATTATTTATGCATCCAAATGTACGAAACAAACCAACGACGATATGAGTACCAAATGACATATTCATGATGAACCACTCATTTAGTCCATACATTTGGATGACCAAATGATCTTCGATTCTAAATGATTTTTGGATAGGTGAGATCTTCAAATAAAGAATAAGAAATTGACGGTTGTGATTATGAAGTTTAAGTGGTGAACATATGTTATTTGCAAAGGGTGAGATATGTGTGAGCCATAATAATTTGATTCGATTTCGTCTTTGACAAGAATTCTTAAGACCTCTCACTTATAAATGAAGAAGAATACCGGTAGATCATAGTATTAAGTGGCTTGTAGTTCAAACATTATAGTGTCTTCAATTGGGAATTTGAAGGATTTTAATTTTATTAATAAATATAGGGGTATTCAATCAGAATTTTAAGTAATTCTCTTAAATTTAAAGGGTACTCAATCAAGATTTTAAGATAGTTTATTAAAATCCTTAGAAATCCGGGTGTATTCAATTAAGATTTTAAAGAATTTATAACATTCCAGATGTATTTAATTAGGAATTAATTTTAAAGAATTTTAAAAGTTAAGAAATTCGAGAGAATTAGAGAGATTTTGTAGTTTATTTGAGCATTCACAAATACTTTTTATGTAGGAGTACTGTAAAATTTCCCAGTACAATATGCGGAGGATGCTTTAAAAGTAGCTTTGAGAACTTGGTGGTTTAGCATGGATATGATGGATATGACTTTGACTTTTACATGTAAGAAGTCATTATTTTTTACATGATTGATATGACATTATGTAATCGTAAAAACGTGATAATGCAAATTGTTCATTTTTTTTGTCATCATCTAAAAATCATCATTAAAACTGGGGAATTTTATTCGATTAGAAAATTATTTAATCATCCAGATGAATCAAGCAAGTTGAAAGTTGATTATGAAGATGTTATGGGTTATAGTGGTCACCAATTTATTCCACACATATGGATTGTTTAACAGTCTCCAATTTTAATTAATTTTTCTAAAGATAACTTTAAATGATAATATAAAAAAATAAATGGTTGAATTTTGATATTTGTACAGTAAAATAATGTCACATGATGTCGTCATTAAAGGAATAATGACTCTTTTAGTATTGAAGCTTTAAGTAAGGTAGGTTTAAGAGTCTCTTTGGAGATCCCCTATTGTCAATGATTCTTCCCTCCAGAGGCTTTGTCTTGGAAAAAAATGGTTGTTGAGTCCGGACTCTCTTACCTTTACCCCAAATAAAAGTATTGACTTTCGCTTTGTATTGACATTTCAGGTCATTTCACCTTACACCATTATTTCCCCTTCAGAATAATAGCATTTGAAAAAAAAAATTGAAGTACCAAAGTGGTTGTTGATACCCAATCACACGTTATTAAGGTCCAGTTTGAGATTATTTTTTTCCTAAAAACTGTGTCACTTCAATGTGAAACATTAAATCTGTTTAGTAAATATTTATAGGCTTACTTATTTTTAAATTTTCTCACGACTTTTAAAAATAACAAAACACCGAAGGATTATGAAAATTTTGCTATACCTACAATGCTCCTTTTATTTTTCTAAATGATTTCATCTAAAAGTTAACTCAGATGACTATCATGCATATGTGTATTTGTACTTATTTCTTGTGTATTTGACTATTTGAGAGTGTTCGAGTCACCAAAAAGGAAGATTACCACTTCAAAAAGACAAAGAAGAAGAAACTTATTAGAAATTAATGAAACATATGCACATGATTTGGATAAATTAATCTTAGTAGCAAAAATATAGAAAACTGGATTGGATTTGTTATATGGAAAATTTTATTTGAACCCATATTGCTTCACTTACACCTAATATAACCATTAGATGTGAATTATCTATTTTACGCTATTGTACAATTACCATAAAAAATGATATGCAATTGAAACTATTTTTTTAAATTTTTATCTATAGATCCTTCCTCAGTAACTGGCCCACCATGACACAACTAATTTGAAATGCCTTCTTTAAAGAATCAAATATAGTGATGACATGATGACAACGTTTGAGAACTAAAGGCACAAAATCTCCCAGGATGATCCTCTCTGGATCCTGGGGATCATCTTTGTTCATTATATATCGTGTGACTAATTTTTGTCAAGAACTATTTATATTTAATTTAAAATAAAAGTATTTAAAATGATTCATCATATATCGTGCGATTTTTTTTTATCAAGTAATATTCATATTTAATTTAAAATAAAAGTATTTAGAATGATTTCCGACAATGTACGATGAACGAATACAATTTGAGGATCTGGAGAGGATCCTCATTCCAAAATCTCTCCTTCTAAAGAAGTTTACTTAACTAGCCCAAAGACACAAAATGAGACTTACGTCTCAATGGGAGTATTGACACGAGGGTTGTTATGGGTAGTAGGAGTCATCAGATTCTTCGTTTCTGGGCGGTGGCTGCTTGATGGTAGTTCGGGGCGTGGGTTTGCGCGGGCGTGGATGTTCTGTAGTGTTGGAGCACTAGTTGGTCGGAGTGCTGGACGGATTGTGATGGTGGCTCTCGACATTTCCAGCAACGGAGGGGATTGCAAGGTTCTAGGGAGTTCTGTAGTTTTGTCTGTGTTTGTCTTGGGCCCCAAAACTTGTTTTGGACTCTTTTGTGTGTACTGTTCAGGTCCATTGTTTTGTTTTGTACTTTATGTAGTTTGTAGACCTCTTTGTATCTTTGTTTGGCATTGGATCCTGGAATACAATGTCCAATTCTCCAAAACAAAAAAAAAAAAAAAAAAAAAAAAAAAAAACTTAAGCGCGACCATTATTTTGCCCAGTGTACTTTTTGGGTGTCGAATCTGATTTAACGATTCAAATGATAGTGTTGAGATGATGATTTTACCCAATCGAGTTTTCTCACGATTTGCAATTTGTAAATTATTTCAACATTCAATACAATTGAAAAATAATAAATTTTATCAAATGAAGAAAATATTTTGAATACTTCAACTCCTCGGTTGATTAAATGGAAGAAAGAGAGAATCGGAATTTGCCTACACCGTTCAGCGTTTTCTCATTACTTCGATGATTTCGAGACATTTAAGTGTTTATTTTTAGTATTTTTATTTTTTTAAGGGAATTGTTATTAGCACTTTAAAAATCTTATTCTACACTCCTCACAAGTGTATTTTTCTTTCTAATTATAGAAAATTTGGAGTGCCAAATAAGATTTTTAAAGTGCTAATAACAATTCTTTTTTTTAATTAGATGTAAAGATAAATTTACGTATTAGATTGAGCTTATGAAGGTAATTTAGGTGATAAAAGTGGACTTAAAGAGATATTAAAAGGTAAATGGCTTAACTCGTGATTACATGATAATTGAAAGAAAGCTTATGTAGCAAAAATTTAAGATTTAACCATTTTGGTGAATACCGTTAGCAATTTAGCCTAAAATTGAGTTTTCCGTTGAGGGTCCTTTAAAATACAGAAATTACATCACCCCCTTCCTCTAGCTAAATAGATCCGTACTTCCCTGATATTTTGACGGCGGCAATTACATCCATGTGATCAAAGACCGTTTGCAATACATAAATAAAACTCCGTCAAAATCATTTAAATGAAAGAGTAAACATATATTTTCGTGTCCATAAACCAATACCTCTCCCCTCTTCTCTAGCTTCTGTTTCCTTACTACTGTCTCACACTGTCTTCTTGCTCATGGTCAACCTCGATAGAATCCAGCGACCAACCACAAATCAAAAGCAAGCCCAAATTCAACTGAGAAAAAAGAGGTGTAATATTTAATCAAAAGAAATAAATTAAATACAATATGAGTGTAGAATTAGATAATGTATGTTCAAAAATTTTCCTAAAATAAATGGTGATATAATTTCCAACAAAAGAAAAACAGATCTATTTAATGTTGGGTGCACACCAAAATTAATTGGAATAAATCAAACATAGAACCTAATCCGAAGTGACTTAACCAAACCATCAAACCAATTTGATATCGAAAAATTCTCCCTACGAACAAAATGATAACACGTTCTATGTCATGCTATGGAATTTCTTGATGTGCGACAGTAATATTACATGTCATGTTAACACTTATAATAAAGATTTGATATTATGTATGTATTTATCTAAATGAAGAGTAATTGCTAGGATATCACTTTTTTTTTTACCACATTAGTATAGCATATATGTGACAAATGCATACAATCAATATCCAATGAGAGTAAATCATTTGCTTTGTATGTAATAGTAATTAACATGACATGTACATTACTTGCCATATTAGATAGTACGACTACTGGTTCTAAAATGTGACCTCCTAATATTTTTCATAAATAAAATATTAAAAAAAAGTATGATTGCATTCATACGTAAGAATTCTAAAACTAGTCATTTACGACCCCTATGATTGCATTCATACGTAAGAATTCTAAAACCAGTCATTTAAAACCTCACCAATAACACCAATTAAAATATCATTTTTTCTACAAATTAAAGAAAGAAAGAAAAAAAGTCATGTTACTCATGTCACATTTTTCCTTCGATCCGTTCCACTTGTAAGATAGTTCAAATGGTTAAATGCCATACGGATGTCTGTCTCTTCTCTCGAACCTTTCTACCGGCGGTAGGTGAGTCTGGTGGGCTCTCTCCTCCTTATAAAGCCGCTGTTCTTGTTTTGTGCCTCCCCATTCCCCCATCACAAACACACTTTAAACTTTCCTTTTCGTCTCTTTTTTTCTTATCTCTTTCTCTCCCACCAACCCAAAAAAGAAAAAGAAAATCTTTATTGTATCTCGTCCGAAAACAAAGCTAATAACCAAGATGCCTGCCGTTAGCTCGTCAGTTTCTGGCCACGGCCAAACTATTTGTGTCACCGGAGCTGGAGGCTTCATTGCTTCTTGGATGGTGAAGCTATTGCTCGAAAGAGGCTACACTGTTAGAGGAACCTTGAGAAACCCAGGTAGTTCAAAATTTCAAATCATTAACATCTTCTAGGCCTGCATTCACAATTTCATAGATAATTCGACATGTTATGTTGTTACATTGTTATGAGACCGAATTATAATTATTGGTTACTTAATTATGTTTGCACGTGCAGTTCTTGTTTCAAAATATTCAGTAGATATAATTCAGAGCTTGACAGAGTAACATGCCATCCGTGTTGCAAGACGTGTGCATCAGTCATTGTTCTTTGTGCTTTTATCCTTTATTTTTTGTGTGGTTTTCTTATTTTGGTTTTGGTTATAGATGACCCAAAGAATGCTCATTTGAGAGAGCTTGAAGGAGCTGCAGAGAGACTAACTTTGTGCAGAGCTGATCTCCTTGATTATGAGAGCCTCAAAGAAGCTATTAACGGCTGTGATGGAGTTTTTCACACAGCATCACCTGTCACGGATGATCCAGTGAGTTTTCTTTTCCCTTGACTTTCCCTTCTGCTTTTCTGTTTGGTTGCTGAGAAAATCCTGGAAAATCTGCACGCTTTTTCCTTCTAGTCCTTTACCATTCACCAACGCCCTCCACCCTAATTGATTGCTTTGTGGATCCTTAAAAAATAAG
Source organism: Pyrus communis (assembly GCF_041283825.1). Taxonomy (NCBI): domain Eukaryota; kingdom Viridiplantae; phylum Streptophyta; class Magnoliopsida; order Rosales; family Rosaceae; genus Pyrus; species Pyrus communis. The sequence goes on from NC_142581.1 coordinate 23,393,777, forward strand.
TATTATAAGTGCGATTCTCTGTCAGACGGCACTTCTTGTCGATGGTGATGTTGTGGACCTCCAAAAGAAAGATAAGAAAGAAAAGCAAAATTTGGTTGATGGACATTGGTTTGGTGGATTTTTTTTTCCTTTTTCATATTTTTTGAGATTTTTTTTTAATAGAAGTTATTATTGCCACTTTCTCATGATGCACTTTCTCATGTCGCTGGTATAATGTTAATATGGTGTCTTGAGTAATAATACCATTTTTTGTTATTGATTTGTAATGCCATAATAATAGTGTATTCTTTTTAATTGTCATGCTACACCATTCAATTTGTAAGATAAAAAAAAAAAAAAAGAAAAAAAAAAGAAAAAAGTCTGATACGAGTCTCAAAAATAGATGTTAGTAGATACTTCCGAATATTAAAAATTTGATAAGACATGCATGTTTGACCAAAAAAGAACGGAAGTATGCATGTATGTCAATATTTATCTTAAATTTGGTAAATAATAAATTCAATTTTCATTTTTTTTTTGAACAAATAATATGTGAAGAAGAAGGCTAAGTTTTACAATGTGTATAATGAATCACTGTACTTTTTACTAGAAATAGAAAAATTTTGACCTATTTTATTTTCTTTAGAAATAATTATATATGATTATGCAATCCCAAAAATAGTACTATTCATTCTAGCCTATTATGTATATACAGGAACAAATGGTGGAGCCCGCAGTGAACGGAACCAAGAATGTGATTCAGGCAGCGGCGGAAGCCAAGGTGAGACGGGTGGTTTTCACGTCGTCAATCGGTGCGGTGTACATGGACCCCACCAGGGGTCCTAATGTGGTGGTTGATGAGTCGTGTTGGAGTGATCTTGAATTTTGCAAGAACACCAAGGTTAGCAGAACCATAATTATATATAATTTCTTTTCTCATTAACCAAAAAAAAAAAATAAAAAAAAATCACCAATAAAATACTTATCATATATTAGATAGAACACAGCAGAGAATCATTGCAAAATAATAAATAAATAAATAAAACTAATAAAAATAGTTTGAACACTTTGAGTTTTAACGATAAGAACAAAATAAAATGTAAAGTAAATAATATCATGATTGATTTTTTAGTGTAAAAATATAATTTTTCGTTAAAGTGAACAGTACTGGTAGCTTTTCATTAAATTTCCCAATAAAAAAAGAAGCAACAACTACTCTATTTAGTAACTATTTTTGTAAATAAGTAACAATGATGCTATAAATAAAAAAATGGTGACTATATATATATATATATATATATATATATATAACACGCATTAATCATCATTTTGATGTAACTATAACCTTTTTTTGGCTTTTGTCACCATTTTCTCATTGACGACATCATTATCCAACAAAAGCTACCAAAATAATTACTATATATGATAGTTGTGATCGAAAGTTGGAGAAAAATCTACTAGTTAAAAATAATTTTTTTTGGTCAATTGGGATGCATAAGTATAGACTTGGTTGAACATGCAAAATCAATATAAAAGAAACAATTTGGAAAGAAAAATCAATATAGAAAAAACCCAACATATAATTTAGATTACTTTTGATAATTTAACAATGAATTAACACATAAAAATTAAATTGCAGAACTGGTACTGCTATGGGAAAGCAGTGGCAGAGCAAGCAGCATGGGCTGAGGCCAAAGAGAAAGGGGTGGACTTGGTGGTGGTGAACCCAGTGCTGGTGCTAGGACCACTTCTGCAACCAACTGTCAACGCTAGCATCATTCACATCCTCAAGTACCTGACAGGCTCAACCCAGACATATGCTAATTCAGTTCAGGCCTATGTGCATGTTAGGGACGTCGCATTGGCTCACATTCTGGTCTATGAGACACCCTCGGCCTCTGGCAGATATCTTTGTGCTGAGAGTGTGCTCCACCGGGGTGACGTGGTGGAAATCCTGGCAAAATTCTTCCCGGAATACCCTATTCCCAACAAGTAAGTGTAACATCGTTATCCTTGTCAATTTTGGTACAAACCCTTTCACTGAGTAGTTGAGTATACATAGTAAATTTTCTTGTTTTTACGATTGTTATTAATGTTGTTATTAGGTTAGTTTTGTAACTTTTGTTTCTTATAAAGATAAGATGTTTGGTTAGATTTTGGTAAAATGAAATGCTAATTACAGTCGTCCATGTATGCTTAGACAATTTCAAGACATTGATTTTTTTGTTTATGCATACGTAGACAATTTCAAGACATTGATTTTTTTGTTTATGCATACGTAGACGACTCTTAAGTCATTGATCTGTAGGGTGGACGTCCATAGAATTGGCCATACAAGATCACAAATGTTTAGGCTTTATTTTCTTGAGTAACTTCTGAGCATACTACAAATAGACATTCAACTTTAGACTTTTAGGGTTTTTAATTGTTAGTAAGACTTGTTGGGCTACTCTTATATATATATATATATATATATATATATATATATAATCCAACGCATGTCGATATGAATATTACTCCACTTCTAAATTTTAAATCCTAGGATTTATTTTATGATTAGACACCTCATTATAGAAGACATGTGTAAGCTTTTAATTGCATGATTTGTTGCGCTGTGGGGCAGTAGTAGTTGTACCAGCTTTGACATTTCTACACGAAAGAATCCACAAATTGAAAATTGAGAGCACCAAAAAAGTTGAAATAGTGATGTATAAATATACTTGTGGAGCTAAAGAGCCCTACCTACTACAAGACTCCACCTCACCCTGACATTATCTTTAGTGTTTATTATCCTTTGCATTATGTCACTCTCTTTACCTACCTATATATCCTGTCTCTACCGATATTTTTTTTGGAACTGTTTTATTTTTTGCTTTTAGCTACGAAATCTTTGTAATTTGTGTTTCTGAACTTTGTTATAAAAATTCCTTTTGACCAAAAAATTATCCCCTTTGTTAGGCCACCTTGCAAGTTCAATGATTTAGTGCTCTCAATGATCTTAGGAATATATACGATGCCAATATTTCACCATTACTAGGTCCCACTTCAGGAAATGAAGTGGGTCAACAAAAATTCAGGAAATAATACTAGCTTCTGCATGAAGACTAATTGGTGTTCTTAAACTATATTTCAATAAAAATAAATAAATATTTGCTAATCATTGGTTTACTTCTTTTGTATATTTTGTTGAGCATATCTAAAAGAGTAATTAGCGTCGTACTAATTGATAGCTTCTTCTGATATGTATTTGCATTTTGTTAGTTTACTTGGTGTTTTTTATTTTGTGTGATTAAATTAATATGTCAAATATATACTTTGCAGGTGTAAAGATAATGGGAAACCCAGAGCAGAACCATACAAGTTCACTAACCAGAAGCTACGAGACTTAGGGTTAGAGTTCACCTCAGTCAAACATACCCTGTATGAAACTGTCAAGAGCTTGCAGGAGAAGGGCCACCTTCCAGTCCCTACAAAACAAGAACAAGATTCCATTAAAATTCAATCTTAAACTTATAATTATATAAAAAGAAAAGAAGCATGAATATGTTCAAGTCCTTACTTGTTTGTTTGTTTAAATACTTATCTTATTTTGGTCCCTATAATAAAGCTGCAATGGTATTTTTAATACTAGCTTGTAGGAAAGGGCACGGTTTTCAGGAAAGATGTTGTTTGCAATACCATTTCTGCATTCTGAGAACCAAAGAAATTTTTGTAATGAAGTCAATGACTCTTAAGCCAAAGTATCTTTTATCTATGGAAACAGTTAATTTTCTGACTTCTGTTCGTAATTTCCAACTAATTACAGATTTGCATGGTATAAGTTTAGGAAAACGTCCCCATGATAAGAAAAGAATTTTAATGTATCAAGAATATACCTTCATATATCAAGTGTTATTATACAAGTGGATGAGCACTTGAAAAAAAAAAAAAACTTTTTCTCACTTATTTTGTGACACTTGAGTGCTGAGCTATATTCACAGTACACTACAAAATCTCTTCATATAAGCAAACGGATAAAAAGAAATTTAAAAGGAAAGCAAATACTATTGTGCAAAATTGTTTTAACAGTTTGGAATTTTCAATGTACTATTAATATGAAGGCGTAATCTTTTATCTCAAAATACTTCGATACAATTTAGGAAGTTACCATTTAATATGTAATATTATAGAAGGACAATCATTTTTTCTGACGTGCGACAATTGTATTTGATTCACAATTCCTAACAACGCTCTCTTTATCACATCAGTGAGAATATTTGTTCAGTTCAGATGGAACCGGATCCCCTCCGGATCCCAATAATCTGAGCCTAAGGATCAATTGATTCGGGCCGTTGAAATTTGATCCAACAGCTACAAACAAGAGGACCCTCTAAAAGTTATAATAATTGTAGCAGTTGTATCAAATTTCAACGGTCCATATCAAATGATCATTGAGCTCAGATTATTAGGATCTGGATAGAATCCGATTCCAGTTCAGACAACATACCAACTCTATCTGCAACTTCAATTAAGAATTTAATTATTTGAACTGGTTTAGGATTTTGAGGCCTCAAATTCCTCCTAATGTGGGATTGCATGCCATTGTAGGGCGGCTGGTGTAATTGGATGACTCAAAAAGGGGTGGAATAATAGAAGGGAAAGATATATACACGTAACCTACCGACCAAGGAACAATTGGTTGGTTTCTTGGTGAAGCACGTGCGGTGCGAAGTTGGTCGATTAATTATATTGTTAAACAGTCACAAATATTCAATTGCAATGCTGACCCTTTCAAAGGAAACTCCACCGTATGAGGACCAAACAAAACCTATGATGCCATGCCTATGTATTTCGTAAGCCTGCATGAGCATTATACCATATAAATATTAATAAGGAAATGGTTTTCAATCATTTTCGCGTTACATACTTCTCTGTTTAATACTAACTTTTTATTTTATTTTATTATTTAATTCGATGATCATAAATTAAGAAATTCACGTTAAAAGTTAAAATGAGTGTGCGAAAATTACTTTCCTATATGTGTGTGTGTGTGTGTAATAAATATAGGTATAGGCAATGACAGATCCAAGATTTAAACCTTGGGGATCCTAGTGTTAAATACAAGTTTTTTAGATAGGAAAAGAGCGTGAAGCGCTCAAAAAAAAAAAAAAAAATTCAATTTATTCACTTGGTGGGCTTGTTATGCACATGTCAACAGTTATCGGCATACGCCGAAACAATCTGATGAGTAATATAGAGAGAACTTGTCTAGTATTGTCAATGCAACATGTCGAAATATGTCTAACATGCATTGCACCGAACATTTAATAGGCACAAAAGGGACCTGTAATAACATTCGGAAGGTCATCAGAAAACCTTCACATGTATATTTTTCAGACTCGGATGGTCTTGGGACCACCTTGGTCCCTACTTCCATCCACCCCAGGGTATAGGGAAGACCATATTATAAATAGTGTGCATATTTGACCATATGTATTGGCCGTATAGGAAGGGTTGAAAAGATACCATAATTTTGCTGCTGCTCAACAAACATCCCATCCTGCCATTAAAAAGGGGGTATTTTTTCTTCGAAGTTTCACCCATGTAATGTACGTACTCAAGTTCAAATTCTAACCCCCACCAACTGTATTTTATTTTATAGTTGCGTAGACTCGTAACTCCAATCTCCAATATTACAAGCAATTTTCTCCTCCGTCTCCAGACTTCCTTTATATTTTCCCCCCTTTTCTGTAGTATGCACTGAGCAGATAGATTGACGTCCGCGATGTAATATATTCTACGTTTAGAGTGAGTCATCTTCTACGTACAATAAAACCTTCTATATATATATTATATAGCTATAACATTGAGACTGAACCAATTTTATTACCATTACTTAATAGAGGCGTAATTAAAAAAAAAATTATATTCTTTTACTTAGCTATTCTTAATGAAAGTTGAATAAATACAAAGAACTATGTGTAGTGAAGGGTGTTAATTTTCAAGTTGTAACATTAGAAAAGTAGACACCTAATTATTCAAGAGAGACCTTTTTTCATGCAAAATGCTGTGTTTAAAAAATCATTTGAGAAATATGAAGTATTTGATAGATTGCTATGAGTTTGGTCTAGTAAACAAAGGATTCGCTAGAGGATAAGTATTAAATTATGATATATTTTGTCAATTTGAAGCATTTGTCACATGAACTATTAGGGATTTTACCACACACACAAAAGGGTTAAAAACTCCTATATTACTTGCAAGAATGACAAAGTTATAGTAGTATAAACGGTTTTTGCAAGGTCATTCTCCACATGAATTATTAAATAATTCGAAGCAAACCAAATTCCAATTAATTATTGTAAAGTAGAAACTGAGATGATTGATTTTATAACCAACTTAAATTAAAACGAATTTAATTAATAAAAGTAATCTAATTTGCAATGTTAAAGATGAAGTAAAAAGAAATAGTTTTGGAGAAATCAGATTAAGAAAGCACTAGGGATCCGCCGTCACCTTAACAATCCTATATAGTTCTCTCAATTACTTATGACTTATACATGCATATTTCGAAGGTTAGGTTTTCCTAATATATGCCTACTTGGACCCCCAACATAGAGTGTATATCAAACATGCAATCCGTCTGTGGTATTCATATCAAATCTAAACATGCATGACTCATTAAGTTTTGTGAAACCTTTTGAAAAACCACGCAACCCTCAAGACGTGGTATTCATCCTAAGTGAACTTGCACATATTAATCACAAGAAGCCTTCGTCAATTTCAGGAACCAACCTCCGACCAAAATTGCATCAAATTACTTTTCTAAACATCCTAATGGTGATCAAGCATCAAGATAATTAGATAGTTTATATTAGTGATTAATAATTCGAAAACCTGCATGCATACAATCATAAGCAAATTGAAGAGAAACTACATATTCTTGCTAAGGCTCGTGGCCTCATCCTAACAAAAAGAGAATTAGTTACGCATATTCATAATAAAAATCATAAAGTTCTTTATTGAAATAATAAAAGATCAAAAACACCTAGAATGGAAAAAGTCTGAAAATCTCTACACTTGGCCAATTTCCTCTCTTATAGAACGCATGGAGAAGAAGTAACAAGAATAAAGCCAGCCAAGCTTATTTAACCTATCATATATTACATCCTCATAAGAAAAGGTCTTCCAATCCAACTAGGAAACTAAATACTAAAATAAAATAAAAAAACATAACCCCAAATTAAATGGTAAAATTTGCGTAAAATCTGAACAGCCATGTTTTGGACCCCAAAATTGCTCCAAAATGGGCCCAATATAGCTGGATTTAAGGTTTGGAATATTCTGAACACTTATCCAAAAGGCTATGAACCCATCAGAGGTCATTTTGGTCTCCAAAAACTCAATTTAATCTCAGAAACATTATTTTCCAGTATTGCACACTGCTCATTTATTCCGTCACCAGAAAATAACCACATGGTAAAAAAATCCCAAATTTTGATACGAACATCCTCCAATTTGAATCACTCCAAATTTCGTCTGTTTGATCATGTTTTGCTGCAGAGGGAGTCAGATGTCTTATATTGGAAATATAAATCAAAGTATCAAAATTCTACCAAAATACACTAAGAATAGGGTAAAATATATAAGATGAAATTGACTCATCATGAACAATATGCGATTTTTCTACATGTTATGTACTTGTTCGGATTATAAACGAAAGACATGAGACTTTGTACCATATGATTGGACTTACATTTGAAACCTTCCCTACACTCCCCCGATGTCATGTGAGCTCAGGTGCAACTGGTTGCATACCATTTTCTTATCTCTCCAATCATGTGACGATAGATAAATTGTATGTAAAGCGTTACATGTGTTCTCTTTGATGTGTGAGGGCTGTCAAGGAAGACTTTCTCGTAGGCATGTTTTAAGGGGTTGGTTGGTATTCAATTTGAGACTAAAAGATGGAAAATGAAAAAGTAGTGGAAGTACCTTATGGGGGAAATACAAATTATATTTGATTTATATCAAAACACATAGACAAGAGTAAATTAAAAGCTGTGTTATTGATCTAGTTTAGGACGGTTGGACGTCCATAGAATTGGCCACGCAAGATCACAAATGTTTAGGCTTTATTTTCTTGAGTAACTTCCGAGCATACTACAAATAGACATTCAACTTCAGAATTTTAGGGTTTTTAATTGTTAGTAAGACTTGTTGGGCTACTCTTATATATATATATATATAATTGTTATTAGCACTTCTAAAATCTCATTTAGCACTCCAAACTTTTCATAATTAGAAAGAAAAATACACTTGTGAGGAGTTTAAAATGAGATTTTTGAAGTGCTTATAACAATTCCATATATATATATATATAATCCAACGCATTTGGATATGAACATTTCTCCACCTCTAAATTTAAAATCTTAGGATTTATTTTATGATTCGACACCTAATTATGGAAGACATGTGTAAGCTTTTGATTGCATGAGCCTTGTTGCGGTGTGGGGCAGTTGTAGTTGTACTAGCTTTGACATGTCTACACAAAACAAAAGACTCCACAAATTGAAAATTGAGCACCAAAAAACTTGAAATAGTGATGTATACATATACTTGTAGAGCTAATGAGTCCTTACCTACCACAAGACCTCACCCTGACATTATCTTTAGTGTTTATTATCCTTTGCAATATGTCACTCTCTTTACCGACCAATATGTACTGTCTGTACCGATATTTTTTTTGGGGGCTGTTTTATGGAGTAGGATTCTTTCTTTTTTGTATTTTTTTTCCCTTCACTTCCCTCTCTTTCTATTTGAACTGTCACGGTTAAGCCATATCAATATTTTATATTAATTTTTTATAATAAGAAAAAGACAAAATAAGATAATGTAAGACGAGGAGATGGAAGGGTATGGGAAGAGGACGGGGGATAATCCTGTCTTCTGCATGTGTTGGCCCTAAAAATTCAGGAAATAATACTGTCTTCTGCATGTGTTGGCCCTAAAAATTACAAAACCTACGTGGCGCGCAGACCGAGTAACTAATAAGCTAAATACGTCATTCGGTTGAATGCGGGGCGTGCCAACTCGTCGGCCGATCTCGGCCAAGAAGTAAAATTTGTTGATGTTGCGTTGCTGACTTCTTTATCTTGCAACTGCAGTCGAGGAAGGAACAAATCTCGGCCTTTGGATTCTCAAGCCTGAAGACAAGGCTACTAGTTATGCGAAGTTCACAAATCGTCGCCGCCGGATTCGGTCACAGTGATTATATTCGTGAGAGTATAAGCACATCGAATCGACACCAGACTGTATAGACACAAGTATTCAAAGGTGATGTATGTCTTGATGGTGAATGTGGTTTGGTCATCAAAATGCCGAACTCTGAAACTTACTTATGAGTATCCAATCATAAAATCACTCAGCGTTCAATGCGCCGAATGTCGTAACTCGTAACACCTTACTTCGCCGAGAAGGCTAATAAGATGACCTCTACCAATAAGGATTTGGAAACCCTTCTCGACCGAGACTTGGATAGGTAACCAGTCGGCCTCGATGCAGTGCTGTTTATCCAAACTGAAGGTGCTCCTCGATCGGCTGATTCTACGACAACAGTGCTATTTATCCAAACTGAAGATGTGTCGGCAAGAAAAAGAAAATAAAAAAAATCTCAAGATGTTTGGGAGGTTTTGCGCATGGTAGTTGTGTGTTGAATTGGAGGTCATTTTCTATTTTCTACGCATCTCGTATTTATAGGACTATCATCTTGATGGCCGTCATGTTGTAAAACTGCCGTCAATACCAACGCTTCCTCCTGCATAACAATCTCATGCAAAACAAAAGATTGTTATGCCTTATCACTTACCAGCATGACACCATCACTTGCTAATTAATAGCATATACCCATTATTAGCACATATCTTTATGCTGATAAGCATCCTAATTTGAAATATGCCAATAACCTTTATGCACGGCTAACCAACTCCAAGCACACGTGGAGTTGATTCTCTGTTGATTACGCATCTTGGTATCCCATTTAAATGTATGCATTAATCTTCTCTGCCAATCAATATCCGTTTGCCAACCAACGTCGCAATATATTAAGACTCTTGATAAAATGCTATGATGCTCCAATCTGTCACGCGTCTAAACTCCAAGAATCCCAAATCAAATTGAACTGTATTGCTTGCTTTGGGGACATAATTTGCATCTCATCTATCTTGTACAAGATAATATCATGATAACTCACAATTAAAAGATAATTATTATGATAAAAAGATCATAATATTACCCTTTAACAATAATAAAATTATCTTCACTTTTATCCGACGGTGTGGAGCTATGCTTATTCAACGGTCTTGATTGCACGAGCCGATGATGTAAATTTTAGATCAAACAGCATGAAGACTAATTGGTGTTCTTAAACTATATTTTAATAAAAATAAATAAATATTTTCTAATCATGCGTTTACTTCTTTGGTATATTTTGTTGAGCATATCTAAAAGAGTGATTAGCGTCGTACTAATTGATAGCTTCTTCTGATATGTATTTGCATTTTGTTAGTTTACTTGGTGTTTTTATTTTATGCGATTAAACTAATATGTCAAATACATACTTAGCAGTTGTAAAGATAATGGAAAACCCACAGCAGTACCATACAAGTTCACAAACGAAAAGCTACGAGACTTAGAGTTGGAGTTCACCCCAGTCAAACATACGCTTTATGAAACTGTCAAGAGCTGGCAGGAGAAGGGCCACCTTCCAGTCCTTACAAAACAAGAACAAGAACAAGAACAAGATTCCATTAAAATTCAATCTTACTTATAATTGTATAAAGAGAAAAGAAGCATGAGTATGTTCAAGTCCTTAATTGTTTGTTTGTTTAAATACTTATCTTATTTTGGTCCCTATAATAAAGCTGCAACGGTATTTTTAATACTCGCTTCTATTGGAGGGCACAGTTTTCAGGAAAGATGTTGTTTGCATTCCCATATCTGAATTCTGAGAACCAAAGAAATTTTTGTAATGATGTCAATAACTCTTAAGCCAAAGTATCTTTTATCTTTGGAAACGGTTAATTTTCTGACTTCTGTTCGTAATTTCCAACTAATTCTAGATTTGCATGGTATAAGTTGAGGAAAACATCCCCATGATAAGGAAAGATTTTTAGTGTATCAGGAACATACCTTCATATATCAAGTGTTATTATACAAGTGGATAAACACTTGGAAAAAAAAATAATTTCTCACTTATTTTATGACACTTGAGTACCGAGCTGTATTCACAGTACACTGCAAAATCTCTCTAATAAGCAAATGGATAAAAGGAAATTTAAAAGGAAAGCAAATACTATTGTGCAAAATTGTTTTAACAGTTTGGAATTTTCATTGTACTATTAATACCAAGGTGTGATCTTTTATCTCAGAATACTTCGATACAATTTAGGAAGTTACCACTTAATATGTAATATTATACAAGGACAATTACTTTTTCTGACGTGCGACAATTGTATTTGATTCTCTATTCCTAACAATGCTTGTCACATCCCGACCCGGGACGGACCACTTCCCGGGCCCGCTCCACCACCGTAGCATGATATTGTCCGCTTTGGGCTTACCATTCCCTCACAGTTTTGTTTTTGGGAACTCACGAGCAACTTCCCAGTGGGTCACCCATCATGGGATTGCTCTAGCCCCCTTCTTGCTTAACTTCGGAGTTCCTACGGAACCTGAAGCCAGTGAGCTCCCAAAAGGCATCGTGTTAGGTAGAGTGGGAATATCCATATAAGGATCACACCCCCTTAGGCGATGTGGGATGTCACAACGCTCTCTCTATCACATAAGTGAGAATATTTGTTCAGTTCAGACAGAACCGGATCCCCTCCAGATCCCAATAATCTGAGCCTAAGGATCAAATGATCCGGGCCATTGAAATTTGATTCAATGGTTGCAAACAGGAGATCATTCTAAAAGTTATAATAATTGTAGTAATTTGATTAAGTTTCAACGGCTTAGATCAAATGATTCTTGGGCTTAAATTATTGGGATCCGTAGAAGCAACATGCCAACTCTGTCTGCAACTTCATTTAAGAATTTAATTATTTGAACTGGTTTAGGACTTTGAGGCCTCAAATTCCTCCTAATGTGGGATTTGATGCCATTGTAGGGCGGCTAATTGGATGACTCAAAAAGGGGTGGAATAATAGAAGGGAAAGATATATACACGTAACCTACCGACCAAGGAACAATTGGTTGGTTTCTTGGTGAAGCACGTGCGGTGCGAAGTTGGTCGATTAATTATATTGTTAAACAGTCACAAATATTCAATTGTAATGCTGACCCTTTCAAAGGAAACTCCACTATATGAGGACCAAACAAAACCTATGATGCCATACCTATGTATTTCGTAAGCCTGCATGAGCATTATACCATATAAATATTAATAAGGAAATGGTTTTCAGTCATTTTCGCGTTACACACTTCTCTGTTTAATACTAACTATTTATTTCATTTTATTATTTAATTCGATGATCACAAATTAAGAAATTCGTGTTAAAAGTTAAAATGAGTGTACGAAAATTACTTTCCTATATATATATATGTGTGTGTGTGTGTGTGTAATAAATATAGGCATCCTAGTGTTAAATACAAGTTTTTTAAATAGGAAAAGAGCGTGAAGCGCTCAAAAAAAAAAAAAAATCAATTTATTCACTTGGTGGGCTTGTTATGCACATGTCAACAGATACCAGCATGCGCCGAAACAATCTGATAAGTAATTTTTGACCCGAAAAATTACAAAACCTACATGGCGCGCAGGCCGAGTAACTAATAAGCTAACTACGTCATTCGGTTGAATGCGGGGCGTGCCAACTCGTCAGCCGATCTCGGCCGAGGAGTAAAATTTGTTGATGTTTCGTTGCTGACTTCTTTATCTTACGATTGCGGTCGAGGAAGGAACAAATCTCAGCCTTTGGATTCTCGAGCCTAAAGACAAGGCTACTAGTTCTGCGAAGTTCACAAATCGTCGGCGCTGGATTCGGTCACAGTGATTATATTCGTGAGAGTATAAGCACGTCGAATTGACACCAGACTGTACGGACACAAGTATTCAAAGGTGATGTATGTCTTGATGGTGAATGTGGTTCGGTCGTCAGAATGCCGAACTTTGAAACTTATGAGTATCCAATCATAAAATCACTTGGCGCGCCGAATATCGTAACTCGTAACACCTTACTTCGCCGAGAAGGCTAATAAGATGACCTCTGCCAATAAGGATTCAGAAACCCTTCTCAACCGAGACTTGGATAGGTAAACAGTCGGCCTCGACGTAGTGCTGTTTATCCAAACTGAAGGTGTTCCTCGATCGGCTGATTCTACGGCAACAGTGCTGTTTATCCAAACTGAAGGTGTTCGCCAATTGCCTTCATAGTGTTGTTTATCCAAACTGAAGATGTGTTGGCGGGAAAAAAAAAAAAAAATCTCAAGATGTTTGAGAGGTTTTGCGCAGGGCAGTTATGTGTTGAATTGGAGGTCCTTTTCTGTTTTCTACGCATCTCGTATTTATAAGACTATCATCTTGATGGCCGTCATGTTTTAAAACTGTCGTCAATACCAACGCTTCCTCCTGCATAACAATCTCATGCAAGACAAAAGATTGTTATGCCTTATCACTTACCAGCATGACACCATCACATGCTAATTAATAGCATATACCCATTAATAGCACATATCTTTATGCTGATAAGCATCCTAATTTGAAATATGCCAATAACCTTTATGCACGGCTAACCAACTCCAAGCACACGTGGAGTTGATTCTCTGTTGATTACGCATCTTGGTATCCCATTTAAATGTATGCATTAATCTTCTCTGCCAATCAATATCCGTTTGCCAACCAACGTCGCACTATATTAAGACTCTTGATAAAATGCTCTAATGCTCCAATCCACCACGCGTCTAAACTCCAAGAATCCCAAATCAAATTGAACTGTATTGCTTGCTTTGGGGATATAATTTGCATCTCATCTATCTTGTACAAGATAATATCAAGATAACTCACAATTAAAAGATAATTATTAATATAAAAAGATCATAATATTACCCTTTAACAATAATAAAATTATCTTCACTTTTATCTGACGGTGTGGAGCTATGCTTAATCAACGGCCTTGATTGCATGAGCCGATGATGTAAATTTGAGTCCAAACAGTAATATAGAGAGAACTTGTCTAGTATTGTCAATGCAACATGTCGAAATACGCCTAGCATGCATTGCACCGAACATTTAATAGGCATAAAAGGGACCTGTAATAACATTCAAAAGGTCATCAGAAAACCTTCACATGTATATTTTTCGGACTCGGATGGTCCTGGGACCACCTTGGTCCCTACTTCCATCCACCCTAGGGTATAAGGAAGAACATATTATAAATAGTGTGCATATTTGGCCGTATGTATTGGCCGTATAGGAAGGGTTGAAAAGATACCATAATGTTGCTGCTGCTGCTCAACAAACATCCCATCCTGCCAATAAAAAAAGGGGGTATTTTTTCTTCGAAGTTTCACCCATGCAATGTACATACTCAAGTTCAATTCTAACCCCCACCAACTGTATTTATTTTATAGTTGCGTAGACTCGTAATTCCAATATTACAAGCAATTTTCTCCTCTGTCTCCAAACTTTCCTTTATATTCCCCCCACCCCCCTCCCCCTTTTCTGTAGTATGCACTGAGAAGATAGATTGGCACTGGCGGTGTAATATATTCTACTTTTAGAACGAGTCATCTTCTACGTACAATAAAACCTTCTATATATATATATATATATATATATATATATATATATATATATATATATATATTATATAGCTATAACATTGAGACCGAACCAATTTTATAACTATTACTTAATAGAGGCGTAATTAAAAAAAAATTTATATTCTTTTACTTAGCTATTCTTAATGAAAGTTGAATAAATACAAAGAATTACGTGTAGTGAAGGATGTTAATTTTCAAATTGTAACATTTGAAAAGTAGACACCTAATTATTCAAGAGAGACCTATTTCATGCAAAATGTTGTGTTTAAAAAATAACTCGAGAAATATGAAGTATTTGATAGATTGCTATGAGTCTGGTATGGTAAACAAAGGATTAGCTAGAGGATAAGTATTAAATTATGATCTATTTTATCAATGCGAAACATTTGTCACATGAAGAATATATGATTTTTCTACATGTTATATGCTTGTTTGGATTATAAACGAAAGACATGAGACTTTGTACCATAGGGAGGACTAACATTTGAAACCTTCCCTACACTCCCCCGATGTGATGTGAGCTCAGGTGCAACTGATTGCATACCATTTTTTATCTCTCTTATCACGTGACGATAGATAAATTGTATGCAAAGCGTTACACACATGTTTCTCCTCGGTGTGAAAGGGCTGTGGAGGAAGAAGTTCTCCCACGCATGTTTTAAGGGGTTGTTTGGTATTCAGTTTGAGACTCGATAGGATGTAAAATAAAAAACTAGCGTAAGTAGCTTATGGGGGAGTACAAATTATATTTGATTTATGTCAAAACACATAGACAAGAGTAAATTAAAAGCTGTGTTATTGATCTAGTTTAGACAACTATTTTCCTTTCAGGGTGCCTAATGTCCGAGAAAAACTGCGTTATTAATCTATCTTGTGCGCAACTACTCATCAGTCGATATCTTCGGTAGACCTCTTCTGAGGTAGCTGCATGCTCATGATGTCTTCTTTTTCGAGATGATACATCGATCCAGTACCTTGCTGCCCAGTTTCCGTTTTCTTACTTTCAGGTGTTGTTACGCGATTCCAGCCAAATACAATCCCACGCCAGAGAATCCTAATATTCCAAGAAAGACAATGCCCACAACTTTGAAGTGGTTGTGAAGAAGCAACTTGATAAATCTACTCATCAGGTAGTATACAATTATGCCCATCAGCAGAGAACCAATGATCCAAGTGAGGGCTGAAACCTGCGATTGGAGACATATAACATGGCTGATAAAAATGATTTTTCAAGCTATGGAGCATACAACAGTTTCAGATTGGCTTACTGTAATAATGTGAAATAACGAGTTTACGGGAAATTCATAAGTGCTTTATCTATGCAATGCTGAAGTATGCTAAGCAATCGACGCTCTAGAAAGCTTCTAGAAATAAAACTAAAGGACTTGCAATCAAATTTATAACAATTGACTAGCAACATATGTCCGTTGTAAATCTTACCGCAGTAGAGTTGGCATGTGTCCCCATCTTTGTCTTGCAACTTGTGAACTTGAGAAGTGGAATAAGAGAAAAAGGCAGCTCAAATGATAAAATCATCTATACACACAATGTCAGAATTAAGATTTGTGGTCAGTGACACGAGTGTTGTATTTTGACGAGGACATGAGCTACTGGACGCAGAAATTACCGAACATAAAACATTGGTTTTTCAACTTTAAATTATTAATTATATGCATTATCCAACTTGTTCTTGTACAGTCCACAAACGCAGCACGATATCAAGGTGAATGATGCAATTTGTTCCATAAATTTCTAAACAAGTAATAGACAAGGACAAATGACATGTCCAATAGGCCAAGATGGAAAAGCTTCAACTTCTTACTCATGTCACATTTTTCCTTCGATCCGTTCCACTTGTAACGTAGTGCAAATGGTTAAATGCCATACAGGTGTGGTGAGTCTGGTGGGCTTTCTTCTCCTTATAAAACCACATTAATTAGCCGCTGTTCTTGTTTTTTGCCTCCCCTTATAAAATTATCTCTTTCGCTCCCAACAACCCCAAAAAAGAAAATCTGTATCGTATCTCATCCGGACACAAAGCTAATAACCAAGATGCGTGCCGATAGCTCATCAGTTTCCGGCCACGACCAAACTATTTGTGTCACTGGAGCTGGAGGCTTCATTGCTTCTTGGATGGTGAAGCTATTGCTCGAAAGAGGCTACACTGTTAGAGGAACCTTGAGAAACCCACGTAGTTCAAATCATTAACATCTTCTAGGCTTGCATTCACAATTTCACAGATAATTCGACATGTTATGCTGTTACGTTGTTATCAGACCGAATTATAATTATTGGTTACTTAATTATGTTTGCACGTGCAGTTCTTGTTTCAAAATATTCAGTAGATATAATTCGGAATTTGACAGCGTAACATGCCATCCATGTTGCAAGACGTGTGCATCAGTCATTGTTCTTTGTGCGTTTATCCTTTATTTTTTGTGTGGTTTTCTTATTTTGGTTTTGGTTATAGATGACCCAAAGAATGCTCATTTGAGAGAGCTTGAAGGAGCTGCAGAAAGACTAACTTTGTGCGGAGCTGATCTCCTTGATTATGAGAGCCTCAAAGAAGCCATTAACGGCTGTGATGGAGTTTTTCACACAGCATCACCTATCACGGATGATCCAGTGAGTTTTCTTTTCCCTTGACTTTCTCTTCTGCTTTTCTGTTTTTCTGTTTTTCTGTGTATAATAACAAGTACAAGAATTGTCTGCTCTCTCATTTTCGATGCCCTTCCGTGTTTTTCTGTTTGTGTGGTCACGGTTAAGTCATATCAACATTTTATATTACTATTTATTTTTGTCTTATTATCTCTATAAAAAAAATAATATAAAATATTGACGTGGCTTAACTGTGATCACATAAAACAGGAGGGCATCGGAAGTGGGAGGGCAGACAATCCTTGTCCTAATAACAAGGTGTTGAACTTGGACAAGGATTGTCTGCCCTTCCAATTTCGCTGCCCTTCCGTGCCCTCCTGTTTGTATGGTCACGATTAAGCCACGTCAACATTTTATATTACTATTCATTTTTGTCTTATTATCTATATAAAAATAATAATATAAAATGTTAACGTAGTTTAACCGTGATCACACAAAATAGAAGGGCACGGAAGGACTGGCAATCCTTGTCTGTTGAACTTAGACGTAACCCACAAAAGAAAGAAATCACTGTACTTTTTACTAGAAATAGAAAAATTTGACCTATTTTATTTTCTTTAGAAATAATATATGATTATGCAATCCCAAAAATAGTACTATTCAATTCTAGCCTAATATGTATGTACAGGAACAAATGGTGGAGCCCGCGGTGAACGGAACCAAGAATGTGATTCACGTAGCGGCGGAAGCCAGGGTGAAACGGGTGGTTTTCACGTCGTCAATCGGTGCGGTGTACATGGACCCCGCCAGGGGTCCTGATGTGGTGGTTGATGAGTCTTGTTGGAGTGATCTTGAATTTTGCAAGAACACCAAGGTTAGCAGAGCCATAATTATATATAATTTATTTTCTCATTAACAAAATAAAAAATCACTTATTAATATGAAGTAGTTATGTTTATCTACCAATAAAATACTTATTATATATTAGATAGAACACAACAGAGAATCATTGAAAAAAAAAAAAAAAAAAAAAAGAAGAAGAAGAAGAAGAAACAAATACTCTATTTACTATTATTAGAATAACAATGATGCTATAAATAAAAAATGGTGACAAAATATATATAACGCATTAGTCATCATTTTGATGTAACTACAACCTATTTTTTTGTCTCTTGTCACCATTTTCTCATTGGTGACATCATTATCCAACAAAAGCTACCAAAATAAACCAAAATAATTACTAAATGTAATAGTTGTTACTCACTTTTTTTGTAGTGAATGAAAATATACATATGCGTTGTGATCAAAAGCTGGAGAAAAATCTACTAGTTAAAAATAATTTTTTTGGTCAATTGGGATGCATGAGTATAGACTTGGTTGAACATGCAAAATCAATATAAAAGAAACAATTTGGAAAGAAAAATCAATATAGAAAAAAACCCAACATATAATTTATATTACTTTTGATAATTTGACAATGAATTAACAAATAAAAATTAAATTGCAGAACTGGTACTGCTATGGGAAAGCAGTGGCAGAGCAGGCAGCATGGGTTGAGGCCAAAGAGAAAGGGGTGGACTTGGTGGTGGTGAATCCAGTGCTGGTGCTCGAACCACTTCTGCAATCAACTGTCAATGCTAGCACCATTCACATCCTCAAGTACCTGACGGGCTCAACCCAGACATATGCCAATTCAGTTCAAGGCTACGTGCATGTTAGGGACGTCGCATTGGCTCACATTCTGGTCTATGAGACACCCTCTGCCTCTGGTAGATATATTTGTGTTGAGAGTGTGCTCCACCGTGGCGACGTGGTGGAAATCCTGGCCAAATTCTTCCCGAAATACCCTATTCCCAACAAGTAAGTGCAACATCATTATCCTTGTCAATTTTGGCACAAACCCTTTTACTGAGTAGTTGAGTATCCATAGTAAATTTTCTTGTTTTCACCACTGATATTAATGTTGTTATTAGGTTAGTTTTGTGACTTTTGTTTCTTATAAAGATAAAGATGTGGTTAGATTTTGGTAAAATGGAATGTTAATTACAGTCGTTCATGCATGCGTAGACAATTTCAAAACATTGATTTTTTTGTTTATGCATGCGTAGATGACTCTTAAGTCTTAAGTCATTGATCTAATGTAGGACGGGTGGACGTCCATAGAATTGGCCATGCAAGATCACAAATGTTTAGGCTTTATTTTCTGAGCATACTACAAATAGACATTCAACTTCAGAATTTTAGGGTTTTTAATTGTTAGTAAGACTTGTTGGGCTACTCTTATTTATATGTGTGTGTATATATATATATATATATATATATATATATATATATATATATATATATATATATAATCCAACGCATGTCGATATGAATATTTCTCCATTTCTAAATTTAAAATCTTAGGATTTATTTTATGATTCGACACCTGATTATGGAAGACGTGTAAGCTTTTGATTGCATGAGCTTTGTTGCGGTGTGGGCAGTTGTAGTTGTACCAGCTTTGACATGTCTACACAAAACAAAAGGCTCCACAAATTGAAAATTGAGCACCAAAAAAGTTGAAATAGTGATGTATAAATATACTTGTGGAGCTCATGAGTCCTTGCCTACCTCACCCTGACATTATCTTTAGTATTTATTATCCTTTGCAATATGTCGCTCTCCTTACCAACCAATATGTCCTTTGCAATATGTCGCTCTCTTTACATTATCTTTAGTGTTTATTATAGCTGCGGAATATTTGTAATTTGTACTTGTCATAAAAACTCCCCTTGACCAAAAAAAAAAAAAAAAAATTATCCCCTTTGATGGGCCACCATGCAAGTTCAATGATTTAGTGCTCTGAATGATCTTAGGAATATATACGATGCCAATATTTCACCATTACTAGGTCCCACTTCAGGAAATGAGGTCAACAAAAGTGGGTCAACAAAAATTCAGGAAATAATGTTGTCTTCTGCATGAAGACTAATTGGTGTTCTTAAACTATATTTCGGCGTTCAAAAAAAAAAAAAAAAAAAAAAAAACTATATTTCAATAAAAAGAAATAAATATTTGCTAATAATTGGTTTACTTCTTTTGTATATTTTGTTGAGCATATCTAAAACAGTGATTAGTGTCGTACTAATTGATAGCTTCTTCTGATATGTATTTGCATTTCGTTAGTTTACTTGGTGTTTTTGATTTTGTGTGATTAAATTAATATGTCAAATATATACTTTGCAGGTGTAAAGATAATGGAAAACCCAGAGCAGAACCATACAAGTTCACTAACCAGAAGCTACGAGACTTAGACCTGATTTGGTACTGAGGTGATTCTGAAAAAAGCTGCTATAAAAAAAAGCTGGGAGCTGTTTTTGTGTTTGGTAAACACTCAGCTTCAGCTTTTTTTCACAGTTTTGGATGAAAAAAAGCCAAAAACAAGAAGCTGCAAAACCTAGCTTTGAAAAACCAGCTTTTTTTCACATCTGTTTTACATAAAAGTTTACCAAACACTCTAATACTGTTTTTCTTTTCAAAAGCACTTTTACAAAAAAGTTTACCAAACACTCTGCTGCTTTATTTCACAGCTGCTTATTCTCACAGCACAGCAGAAGCAGCTTTTTTTCAAAGCACAGCAATACCAAACCAGCCCTTAGGGTTAGAGTTCACCCCAGTCAAACATACCCTGTATGAAACTGTCAAGAGCTTGCAGGAGAAGGGCCACCTTCCAGTCCCTACAAAACAAGAACAAGATTCCATTAAAATTCAATCTTAAACTTATAATTATATAAAAAGAAAAGAAGCATGAATATGTTCAAGTCCTTACTTGTTTGTTTGTTAAATACTTATCTTATTTTGGTCCCTATAATAAAGCTGCAATGGTATTTTTAATACTAGCTTCTAGGAAGGGCACGGTTTTCAGGAAAGATGTTGTTTGCAGTCCCATTTCTGAATTCTGAGAACCAAAGAAATTTTTGTAATGAAGTCAATAACTCTTAAGCCAAAGTATCTTTTATCTTTGGAAACGGTTAATTTTCTGACTTCTGTTCGTAATTTCCAACTAATTCTAGATTTGCATGGTATAAGTTGAGGAAAACATCCCCATGATAAGGAAAGATTTTTAGTGTATCAGGAACATACCTTCATATATCAAGTGTTATTATACACGTAGATAAATACTTGAAAAAATAATAATTTCTCACTTATTTTATAACACTTGAGTACCGAGTCGTATTCACAGTACACTGCAAAATCTCTTCATATAAGCAAATGGATAAAAAGAAATTTAAAAGGAAAGCAAATCCTATTGTGGAAAATTGTTTTAACAGTTTGGAATTTTCAATGTACTATTAATACGAAGGTGTGATCTTTTATCTCAAAATACTTCAATACAATTTAGGAATTTACCACTTAATATGTAATATTATAGAACGACAATTACTTTTTCTGACGTGCGACAATTGTATTTGATTCACAATTCCTAACAACGTTCTCTCTATCACATAAGTGAGAATATTTGTTCAGTTTAGACGGAATCGGATCCCCTCCGGATCCCAATAATTTGAGCCTAAGGATCAAATGATCTGGACCGTTGAAATTTGATTCAACGGTTACAAACAGGGAGTCTCTCTAAAGTTATAATAATTGTAACAGTTTGATTAAATTTCAATGGCCTAGATCAAATGATTATTGAGCTCAAATTATTGGAATCCGATGAGGCAACGTGCCAACTCTAACTACAACTTCATTTAAGAGTTTAATTATTTGAACTGGTTTAGGACTTTGAGGCCTCAAATTCCTCCTAATATGGAATTGGATGCCATTGTAGGGCGGCTAATTGGATGACTCAAAAAGGGGTGGAATGATAGAAGGGAAAGATATATACAAGGAACCTGCCGACCAAGGAACAATTGGTTGGTTACTTGGCGAAGCACGTGCGGCGCGAATTAAGTTGGTCGATTATGTTGTTAAACAGTCACAAATATTCAATTGTAATGCTGACCCTTTCAAAGGAAACTCCACTATATGAGGACCAAACAAAACCCATGATGCCATGCGTACGTATTTCGTAAGCCTGCATGAGCATTATACCATATAAATATTAATATGGAAAGAGTTTTCAGTCACTTTTGCGTTACACACTTCTCTGGTTAATACTAACTCTTTATTTCATTTTATTATTTAATTCGATGATCAAAAATTCAGAAAGTTGTGTTAAAAGTTAAAATAAGTATATGAAAATTACTTTCCTATATATATATATATATGTATATATGTATGTGTGTGTGTGTGTGTGTGTGTGTGTGTGTGTGTGTGTGTAATAAATATAGGTAAAGGCAGTGACAAATCCAAGATTTAAACCTTGGGGATCCTAGTGTTAAATACAAGTTTTTTAGATAGGAAAAGAGAGTGAAGCACTCCCAATAAAAAATAAAAAATAAAAATCAATTTATTCACTTGGTGGACTTGTTATGCATATGTCAACAAATATCGGCATGCATCGAAGCAATCTGATGAGTAATATAGAGAGAACTTGTCGAGTATTGTCAACGCAACATGTCAAAATATGCCTAGCATGCATTGCACTGAACATTTAATAGGCACAAATGAACCCGTAATAAGGTTCGGAAGGTCATCGGAAAACCTTCACATGTATATTTTTCAAACTCGGATGGTCCTGGGACCACTTTGGTCCCTACTTCCATCCACCCCAGGGTATAGGGAAGAACATATTATAAATAGTGTGCATATTTGACCGTATGTATTGGCCATATAGGAAGGGTTGAAAAGGTACCATAATGTCGCTGCTGTTAAACAAACATCCCATACTGCCATTAAAAAAGGGGGTATTTTTTCTTCGAAGTTTCACCCATGTAATGTACGTACTCAAGTTCAATTCTAACCCCCACCAACTGTATTTAATTTTATAGTTGCGTAGACTCGTAAGTCCAATCTCCAATATTACAAGCAATTTTCTCCTCCGTCTCTAGACTTTCCTTTATATTTTCCCCCCTTTTCTGCAGTATGCATTGTGATGAAGAAAAGTTAGCCATTTATGCCGAATGGAAAGCTTTTGTAGAACAATACCAATTTGAAATATCTTTCTTTGATTTCATCGAAAACCATTATGAAACCAAAAACAAACTTACGGTTGTTACCAAAGAGAATTGGGTTAAGGAAGACAAAACTTTGGTCTCTTCCAATCATCCTCCCAAAGAAACTATTTTAATTTCCACTGGCAATACCAATATTTCAGCAACTCCTTTCAAAATTCCAAAAGAAGATGCAGGTTTTAAATCTGTCATTGAACAGAACAATTTTACAAACCAGAGTCTTCATACTATTGGAAAACAGTTAGACAAAATTGAAACCAAAATTGACAAATTGTCTCAGCCAAAATCTTTTCAAAAAGAAAAACCATTAGTGAAATTCACTGATACTTCTTCAAGTTCTACTTCTTTAAAGTCTATGACTACTATGCAAAAAATAGATCAAATGCTCAATGAGCTCAAAAAAGAGAAAGTTGTTAATGTTTTGCAAAATCATGATGTTTCTGTCGAAGAAGAAAAAACATCTATTTCAGACTCTTCTCAGGACACAGAAACTGATAGCTTTATTCAAAAAATTGCAAATGCTTTTCAAAACATTGATCTTCACTCAACTTTTGATCTTAAGCGTATTCGCACTCATCCAGTCAATCCCACTTCTCTTACCAAAAACTGGTATCCTAGACCAACACCCCCAGATCTTCAATTTGAAGAAATAAACATCCAAAATCAATTTTCAGTCTCTGCTGACAAACTCTATGAATGGAATGTAGATGGATTGACAGAACAGGAACTCATCAACAAACTCCAACACATGTCTATGGTTGCTAATAGCTACATTTCTAATCACAGTTTTACACAAACACAAATCGTTGACCTCTTAGTCACTGGTTTCACGGGAATGCTTCATTCCTGGTGGGAGAAGCACTTAACTTCTCAATCCAGAGACGAGATACGCCATGCGGTTAAGAAAGATGAGGAAGGGCTTCCCATCTTTGACGAAACAATAGGACAAGGAATACCTGACAGAGTAAACACATTACTCTACACAATCATAGAACACTTCATAGGAACACCTAGCAACGTCACTACTCGAATCCACGACCAACTGAGTAATTTAAGGTGTCCAACCTTAAGTGAATTCAGATGGTATAAAGATGTTTTTCTATCCAGAGTTATGCTTTGCGAAGATAGTAATCAATCGTTTTGGAAAGAAAAGTTTATCAATGGTTTACCAAATCTTTTTGCTCACAAAATTCGAAATGTTTTAGTAAACGAAGAAGGTGTCATACCTTATCATACCCTTACTTATGGGAACATAGTTAATGTTATCCAGAAGGAAGGATTGAAAATGTGTATTGACATGAAGATTTCAAAACAAGTCAACAAAGACAAATCTATTGCCAAATATGAACTTGGAACGTTTTGTGAACAATATGGTTTACCTCCCATAGCCCCTTCGCACAAGAAAAAGAAAGCTCAGCACACGAGCAAGTTTTCCAAACCCCATTCCAAGTTTTACAAAAACAAAAGGTCTTCCACCAAACCTTTTCAAGCCAACAAATTTTATGAAAAACCTTTTCGAAACCCCAAAAAGAAAAGTTTTCAAAAAACTGACAAAAATTTTCAAAATAAAAAAGGAAAATGCTACAAGTGTGGCAAATTTGGTCATTTTGCAAATGAATGTAAGGTTAAGAAAGCGATTAATCAGCTGAAAATCTCTGATGAAGAGAAAGTACAGCTTATCCAGGTTTTAGAACTCAGAAACACCGACTCTAGTCAATCAGCTAAGGATTTGGAATTATCCTCTTCTGACCATAGCAATTCTAGTGAAGTTTCTTCACCAAACATTAAGTTTGGATGCACAGACACCTGTTGTAACAAAATTTCAGTGCTTAATAAGCAAGAAGAACAAGAAGAGTTTTTAATGGAATTAATAAGTAAAGTTGATGATCCCGATTTGAAATCTTTTTATTTAAAAAAACTCAAAAATTTGATTTATCTTCAAGAACCCGGCACTAGCCAAACTCCACCCCAAAAGATTTCTCTCAGTACCACTTTGGAAAGGTTCAATAAATCTAAAAAGGAAATCACCATTAAAGATTTGCAAAAAGAAGTCAATCAGATCAAATCGGAAATTAGGTTTCTCAAGTCCGAAAACACGAAAATTCGTTCACAGCCCAGTAGAATCCGTACTCAAACTCTTGTGGAAGAACAAGATAGTTCTTCTTCAGGACACGATTCTGATGCTCAATCGAGCAAAGCTTCTTCAAAAGATTTAGTTTTAAGTCTTTTAGATAAGATAAGAATTAGAAAATGGTATTCTAAAATCAAGATAATAATCGAAGATTTTCATTTAGAAACTATAACATTAATTGATTCGGGTGCAGACTTGAATTGCATTCAAGAAGGGTTAATTCCTACTAGGTATTATCACAAGTCTACTGAAATACTTAGTGCTGCAAATCAATCCCCGATGAAGTTAAAATACGAAATTCCCAAAGCCCATGTTTGTCAACAAAATGTTTGTTTTAAAACTCCATTTGTTTTAATCAAAAATATTTCTGATCCAGTTATATTGGGACTCCCTTTTATTACTTTGATTTATCCTTTTAAAGTTCATCATAATTGTATTACAACCAAGGATTTTGGCCAAAAAATTACTTTTGAATTTTGCATGGAAACAGATCTCGAAAAATTAAAACAACTCCAAAAAGACAGTGTTTCCAAAACCTTCAACCAGATCAACGCAAAATCTCAACAGATTAATTTCTTACAAGAAGAAATTAAACACAAAAGAGTTGAAGAACAACTAACAAATAAGTCTTTGTTAGAATCTATTAGCCAGTTTTCTAATAAACTTGCTAAGGAAATCTGTTCAGATCTCCCCAATGTTTTTTGGCATCGAAAACAACATATTGTTAAACTCCCTTATATTAAAGGTTTTATTGAGTTACAAATTCCCACAAAAGCACAACCTATTCAGATGAATCAGGAAGTTTTAGAGTTTTGTAAAACAGAAATCAACCAGCTTTTACAAAAGGGAATTATCCGAAAAAGTAAATCTCCATAGTCTTGCCCTGCTTTTTATGTTAAAAAAAAATGCTGAATTGGAACGAGGTGTTCCAAGATTAGTTATTAACTATAAACCTTTGAATGATGTTTTGGAATGGATTCGATATCCAATCCCCAACAAAAGAGATTTGATAAAGAGAGTTTCTCAAGCAACTTTTTTTTCTAAATTTGATATGAAATCAGGTTTTTGGCAGATTCAAATTCATGAATCTGATAAATACAAAACTGCTTTTGTAACTCCTTTCGGACACTATGAATGGAATGTAATGCCTTTCGGCTTGAAAAATGCACCAAGTGAATTTCAAAACATTATGAATGAGATTTTTAATCAATATAGTCATTTTTCAATTGTTTACATTGATGATGTGTTAATTTTTTCAAAATCAATAGATGAACATTGGAAGCATTTGCATTCATTTGCTAGAATCATTAAGAACAATGGGTTAGTTGTCTCAGCTACCAAAATTAAGTTGTTCCAAACCAAGGTTAGATTTTTAGGTTATCATATCTATAGATCTACCATTCAACCAATAGATTGAGTCATCCAATTTGCTGATAAATTCCTAGATCAAATTATTGATAAAACCCAACTTCAGCGATTTCTTGGATCTCTCAACTATGTTTCTGAATTTTATCCTCATCTTTGTCAACAATGCAAACCTTTGTTTGATCGTCTTAAGGAATCCTCCATCATGGTCTCAAAATCATACTTCAATTGTAAAACAGATCAAAAATCATGTCAAGACATTGCCTTGCCTTGGCATTCCAACTCCCGACTCATTCAAAATAGTCGAAACCGATGCATTCGATATCAGTTATGGAGGTATCCTCAAGCAGAAAACTTCTTCCGAAGCTCCTGAACAAATTGTTCGTTTCCATTCAGGAGTTTGGAATCCGGCTCAACATAATTACAGTACTATTAAAAAAGAGATATTATCTATTGTATTATGCATTAGCAAATTTCAAGATGATTTATTAAATCAAAAATTTTTAGTTCGAGTTGATTGCAAATCTGCAAAACATGTTTTACAAAAAGATGTTCAAAACATTGCATCAAAACAGATTTTTGCACGCTGGCAAGCCATATTAAGTATTTTTGATTTTGAAATTGAATACATTAAAGACAGCCAAAATTGCATCCCAGATTTTCTAACAAGAGAATTTTTGTAGGGGAAGAATGGGTACTAATCAACAACGAAGGCTTCCAACCACTCTTACCCAAACCCCAGCACCAGTAAAACAGAAATCTATTCCTGATTCCTCATCGGCCTTAGTCATCACAAACAGATTCACTCCCCTAGGATCAACTATAGGAAATATCCGCCCAAACTACCAAACAACATTAGCTACCCCATATGATCCTTACTCATCAATTCGATCTCCATCCCCTTCAGTTCCAAAAACACCTAGTTATGCTAAATCATCACCCTATGTCCAGATTCCCAATCCTGAAAAGCTTTTTAGCATCCCTCTTCACATTGATAAAAACCAACCCCCAGCACGCATTGCCAAACTTCTCATTCCTCCAAATTTCCACTTTCTCCCAACATAATCCTACAAAAGCCTCAAATATTACCAGGCCATTCTCTCTGAGACCGAAAGTATTGCTATTAAGCCCATTTACAACACCACTCACCAGAACAAAATATTGTACCATTCCCTTCATATTGGAAAATTTCTCACTGAGCAAGAATGGGGAATTCCCCTTTACCACACCAAACCACTTCATACCCAACATGTTCTCATCCCGAACAACCATTATAATTATTATGACTATATCCAGGCTTGGACTAATATTTTTCTCCATCAAACAGATGATTTTAGTCACTCATGGTTTGTAACCTTTGAAAAAAGTTTCAAGTTAAGATTTCCAGCTTGGTTTCCAGATTGGTGGGCTACTCATGGCCCAAATATCTCTCTTATCCCAGATGACCTTCGTCAGATATTAAGCAATAGCTTCAAGAACAGTTTTGATCGTAGTCGCTTCAACAGCAGGGTTTCCCTCTTTTCTTTGTTCATGGCCAAGCACAAGGTCCCGTGGATATTAAAATGGAACTTCGAAGCAGACAATGGTGGAATTTACAGAACCGGATGGGTGAAATGGTGGGACAAATTCAACCACCAAAAGATCATTGATTTAGTTACTTCAGAGTTTCCCCATAGTCCAACTCCATCAATTCCTGCACCTTCTTCACAGGCTTTGCCAGATGCCCAGCAATTTCCTGAATTACCAAAAGCTCAGGAACCAGTTCAGTCTCTATCGGACATTAGTCCATCGTCCTCTCTCAAAGGAAAATCCAAGACTTCTAGGTCAACCAGTTTGAAGAAAGAAAAATCTTCAAAGACTTCATAACTCCTAGATTTGGCCCAACAGCTTATGGCAGAAGCAGCAATGCTGCAGAAAAAAAGAAGTTCATATTCAGATGCTTCGTCTCAGCTTCCCGCCAAATGGGTAGATATCCCAGAACCAGATGCCCAAAATCCATTTGATTTTTGAATTTCCGTAGCGCATTATTTGCCCATGTGATCGTGTCCAGAACAACATCATCAGCAGTAGCTGTCATCATTTCAATCTTCAGACAAGTCACTATTCTCCAACAGTGAAAAACAAACAAATCACTATTCATTCAGCTTTTGTAAAAGAAACAGCGTGATTCCACAGTAAAAATCCATAATTTGCCAGCTTTCCCAGCCTTTAGCATGTGCAAGCGGGATTCCCGGATCTAGGTTCCCAGCCTCAATCATTCTCTCAGCAGCTTAAAAGAAGAGCTCGTTCTCAGATGAGGGGGACTTCGAGTCGAAAACATTTCTCTGCGTATTCAAAAGAACAGAGAACATTTTCAGTGAAATATCAAACACTTGTAATACATATTAGAATCAAGGATGCCTGCGAGCTCCACTATGTTCATGTTCATCATCTGCCATTAGGCATAACAATTTGTAATCTGCATTGCAGTAAGTTTTAATAAAACCTATTTTCAAAATCTAGCTGCATCATTAATTTTAATTCATTATCTTCATGAATATATCACCTATGTTTAACTTGATCTTATGTCTTCATGTTATTATTGATCATCCATGGATATTCCGTTTCAATCAGCCTCAGCTCTTCCTGATATATTATATTGAAATGCTACTCTGTTTATGTCACATCTCGGCCCGGGACGGATCACTTCCCGGGCCCGCTCCACCACCGTAGCACGATATTGTCCGCTTTGGGTTTACCATTCCCTCATGGTTTTGTTTTTTGGGAACTCACGAGCAACTTCCCAGTGGGTCACCCATCATGGGATTGCTCTAGCCCCCTTCTCGCTTAACTTCGGAGTTCCTATGGAACCTGAAGCCAGTGAGCTCCCAAAAGGCCTCGTGCTAGGTAGGGATGGGAATATACATTTAAGGATCACTCCCCTGGGCGATGTGGGATGTCACAATCCACCCCCCTTAGGGGCCCGACGTCCTCGTCGGCACACACGCTACCAGGGTTAGGCTCTGATACCAAATTGTCACATCCCGGCCCGGGACGGATCACTTCCCGGGCCCGCTCCACCACCGTAGCACGATATTGTCCGTTTTGGGCTTACCATTCCCTCACGGTTTTGTTTTTTGGGAACTCACGAGCAACTTCCCAATGGGTCACCCATCATGGGATTGCTCTAGCCCCCTTCTCGCTTAACTTCGGAGTTCCTACGGAACCCGAAGCCAGTGAGCTCCCAAAAGGCCTCGTACTAGGTAGGGATGGGAATATACATTTAAGGATCACTCCCCTGGGCGATGTGGGATGTCACAGTTTATATGTATTTTACTTCCGCACTCTTGATTCTATGGAAGGTTTTACCTCCTACCAGTAGTTCCGCCCCATTTGGTGTATATATATATATATATATAATAGAAGATGAAAAGCACAATGAACATACATATAACAATGCACCCATACAGAGTACACATCCATTATATATAAAAAAAAAAATCAAAAAAATAAATAAATAAATAAATAAAAGGCAGAGAGACGATAGTGCAAGGAAGAGGTATGAGGCAATTAAAACCCTACAAAAAATTTGGGTTTGGGAGTTGAAAAAAGAAAAAGAAAAAGAAAAAGAAGCAGCCAAACAGAGACGCTTGGATGCCCTGAGGCGCGCCTCCGCCGCCTAGGCGGCTTCAGCAACGCCTACCGACCACTCCCTCAAAACAGAGGCTGCAATCCTCACGCCCAACCTCAGAGGCCTCCTAGGCGCGCCCTGAGGTGAGCCTTTTAAAACATTGGACAATAGTAAAGAAACAAAAGATAGAGAAGAGGGGAGGGGTATTGGTTTATGGACATGAAAATATATGTTTATTCTTTCATTTTAATTGATTTTGACGGAGTTTTACTTATGCACTAAATTGCTAACGGTCTTTGATCACAAGGGTGTAAGTTTTAATTTTTTTACAACGGAGGCCATTATCTGACTATCTTATAACTACGAGAACTGTTTTTCCACTTAAGCCAAAATACATTAAATACAATATGAGTGTAGAGTGAGATAATGTGTGTTCAAAAATTTTCCTTAGATAAATGGTGATATAATTTCCAACAAAAGAAAAACAGATCTATTTAATTTTGGGTGCACACCAAAATTAATTGGAATAAATCAAACATAGAACCTAATCCTAAGTGACTTAACCAAACCATCGAACCAATTTGATATCGAAAAATTCTCCCTACGAACAAAACCATAACACATTCTATGTCATGTTATGGAATTTCTTGATGTGCGACAGTAATATTACATGTCATGTTTACACTTATAATAAAGATCTGATATTATGTATGTATTTATGTAAATGAAGAGTAATTGTTAGGATATCACTTCTTCTTTTTTTACCACAGTAGTATAGCACAAATGAGAGTAAGTCCTTTGCTTTGTATGTAAATAGTAATTAACATGACATGTACATCATTTACCATATTAAACAGTACCACTACTGGTTTTAAAATGTGACGACCTCTTAACATTTTTCATAAATAAAATATTAAAAAAAAATTATGATTGCATTCATACGTAAGAATTCTAAAACTAGTCATTTTCAACCCCTATGATTGCATTCATACGTAAGAATTCTAAAACCAGTCATTTAAAACCCCACTAATAACACCAATTAAAATATAATTTTTCTACAAATTAAAGAAAAAAAATAAAAGGTCATGTTACTCATGTCACATTTTTGCTTCGATCAGTCCCACTTGTAACATAGTGGCGGTAGGTGAGTCTGGTGGGCTCTCTCCTCCTTATAAAACTACATCAATTAGTCGCTGTTCTTGTTTTTAGCCTCCCCATTCTTCCAGCACAAACGCACTTCAAACTTTCCTTTTCGTCTCTTCTCTTCTTATCTCTTTCGCTCCCAACAACCCCAAAAAAGAAAGTCTGTATCGTATCTCGTCCGGAAACAAAGCTAATAACCAAGATGCCTGCCGATAGCTCATCAATTTCCGGCCACGGCCAAACTATTTGTGTCACTGGAGCTGGAGGCTTCATTGCTTCTTGGATGGTGAAGCTATTACTCGAAAGCGGCTACACTGTTCGAGGAACCTTGAGAAACCCACGTAGTTCAAATCATTTACATCTTCTAGGCCTGCATTCACAATTTCACAGATAATTCGACATATTATATCGTTACGTTATTATCAGACCGAATTATAATTATTGGTTACTTAGTTATGTTTGCACGTGCAATTCTTGTTTCAAAATATTCGGTAGATATAATTCAGAATTTGACAGCGTAACATGCCATCCATGTTGCAAGACGTGTGCATCAGTCATTGTTCTTTGTGCTTTTATCCTTTATTTTTTGTGTGGTTTTCTTACTTTGGTTTTGGTTATAGATGACCCAAAGAATGCTTATTTGAGAGAGCTTGAAGGAGCTGCAGAGAGACTAACTTTGTGCAGAGCTGATCTCCTCGATTATGAGAGCCTCAAAGAAGCCATTAACGGCTGTGATGGAGTTTTTCACACAGCATCACCTGTCACGGATGATCCAGTGAGTTTTCCTTTCCCTTGACTTTCTCTTCTGCTTTTCTGCTTTTCTGTGTATAATAACATGGTGTTGAACATAGAGGTAACCCACGAAAGAAAGAAATCACTGTACTTTTTACTAGAAATAGAAAAATTTTGACCTATTTTATTTTCTTTAGAAATAATTATATATGATTATGCAATCCCAAAAATAGTACTATTCAATTCTAGCCTAATATGTATATACAGGAACAAATGGTGGAGCCCGCAGGGAACGGAACCAAGAATGTGATTCAGGCAGCGGCGGAAGCAAAGGTGAAACGGGTGGTTTTCACGTCGTCAATCGGTGCGGTGTACATGGACCCCACCAGGGATCCTGATGTGGTGGTTGATGAATCTTGTTGGAGTGATCTTGAATTTTGCAAGAACACCAAGGTTAGCAGAGCCATAATTATATATAATTTATTTTCTCATTAACCAAAAAAAAAATATCACTTACTAATATGAAGGAGTTATGTTTATCTACCGATAAAATACTTATTATATATTAGATAGAACACAGCAGAGAATCATTGCCGAAAAAAAAAAAGAAAAAGAAAAGAAGAAGCAACAAGTACTCTATTTAGTAACTATTTTTGTAACTATTATTAGAATAACAATAATTCTGTAAATAAAAAATGGTGACAATATATATATATATATATATATATATATATATATATATATATATATATATAACGCATTAGTCATCATTTTGATGTAACTATAACCTATTTTTTGGCTTTTGTCACTATTTTCTCATTGGCAACATCATTATCCAACAAAAGCTACAAAAATAATTACTAAATGTAATAGTTGTTGCTCACTTTTTTTGTGGTGAATGAAAATATACATATGCATTGTGATCAAAAGTTGGTGAAAAATCTACTAGTTAAAAATAAATTTTTTGGTCAATTGGGATGCATGATTATAGACTTGGTTGAACATGCAAAATCAATATAAAAGAAACAATTTGGAAAGAAAAACAATTTGGAAAGAAAAATCAATATAGAAAAAAAACCCAACATATAATTTATATTACTTTTGATAATTTGATAATGAATTAACAAATAAAAATTAAATTGCAGAACTGGTACTGCTACGGGAAAGCAGTGGCAGAGCAGGCAGCATGGGCTGAGGCCAAAGAGAAAGGGGTGGACTTGGTGGTGGTGAACCCAGTGCTGGTGCTCGGACCACTTCTGCAACCAACTGTCAACGCTAGCATCATTCATATCCTCAAGTACTTGAAGGGCTCAACCCAAACATATGCCAATTCAGTTCAGGCCTACGTGCATGTTAGGGACGTCGCACTAGCTCACATTCTGGTCTATGAGACACCCTCTGCCTCTGGCAGATATATTTGTGCTGAGAGTGTGCTCCATCGTGGCGATGTGGTGGAAATCCTGGCCAAATTCTTCCCGGAATACCCTATTCCCAACAAGTAAGTGCAACATCATTATCCTTGTCAATTTTGGTACAAACCCTTTTACTGAGTAGTTGAGTGTATATGGTAAATTTTCTTGTTTTTGTTAGATTAAAATGTAGAAATATAGAGAATAATCCAAATGATGACTTTGAGGTACGATTGAATCGTTTCCTTAAAGTGTTATTTGCCCCCACTCGAATGAGTTTGCTAGAGTGTTCTTGGCAAATCACTTGCAGGATACAACAAAGTATGAAATATTCGATTAGCAAAACCGAACTATATTCCCTTATAAATAACTAGAAAGAAATTGTATGAATGCGATGGAGAGAGAAGAGAGCAAGGAATGTAGAAACAAATTTTTGAAATTGTGTGTGAAACATTATGCCACAATAGGTATTTATAGGCATTAAGGTACCCATTCATCGAGTCATTTCATTTTAGTTGAAGATATACAACTCTTCTTAAAAGTGTTGATCCAAAAGACATGTCTTCTATTTAATATTTTCAGAAAATAAATATTGACTAATTACATGTTTTAATTCTACTCATACAATTTGAGTAAGCATCATGTCATTTAACCAAAAATTGCAATCATTCAACAAAATATACAACCGTAAAAGGTTGAATAAAACACAACCCTTTGTAAGGTTGTTGCACTTTCTGCGCGCACACACATGCTGCAGCTAAGTCATATATATATATATATATATATATATATATATATATATATATAATAATTTATATATTTATTATTGAAATCTCTAACAATCCTTCCCAATTTCAATAATATAATAACATTTCTCTCTTTATAATTAACCACAAACATATTGATATAATCATGTGTACAATAAAGGTGTCTTTCAAATTAAACATTTAATCAGTGTAAGTAATTCAAAGTTATAACGAATGCGATGGTGACCTAAGTTTAAACTGCCTATTCTTATGTTAAAACCGGAATCACTACATACGTGATTATGTCTTATTTCCTTAAAGAAATTTCTGAACTAATTAAGTACTATTATGGCCTTGTGCTTCATCCTACTTTCATGAACATTTACAAGAGAAAACCCAACTCTTGGTAGAAGCGGCACCACTTCTTATGTTCATATATGTGAGGTTCCTTCCCATGTCCCTGTTACTATAGACATAATTGCAAATAATCTCATTAAGTGATAAAACTCATCCTCCTAAACGTAGCAATCTTGCACTGATCATCTTGGAATGAGCTATATATTAATTTTCAGTGATTTCACAACCACTTAACAATAACTTGTTATTACCCATTAAACTTTTAAACTAGTGATGTTCTAGACAAAGTCTGGTTACCATTATTGGTGGCTAATTTTCAGTAAAGGGTTTTAGCCCCATTCCACTAGATGTACTAACTACCAAAGCTCTTGAAAGTGCTTTCGTTAACGGATCCGCCAAGTTATTACTTGATTTAACATAAATAATATTAATAACTCCATCAGTTATTAATTGCTTGACATATTCATGTCTCAAGCTAATATGTCTAGACTTTTCATTGTATACCTTATTGTATGCTCTAGACAAAGTAGGCTCACTATCACAGTATAAGGAAATGGATGGTATTGGTTGTGGCCACAACTCTATTTCCAATAACAAATTTCTAATCCATTTCGCTTCTTTACCTGCTACCGCTAATGCTATAAATTCAGATTCCATAGTTGAATGTGTTATACATGTTTGCTTCTTTGAAGCCCAAGAAATTGCTCATTTGGCAATTGTAAAAATCCACCATGATGTAGACTTATTATTATTAGCACTTATTATCCAACTTGCATCTGAATATCCTTCAAGTACTGCTAGAAACTCATAGTAAGTTAAATTCAGGTTCATAGTTCTTTTAAGATAACCAAAAATTCTATTTGTTGCTTTCCAATGAGCAGTACCTGGATGACTAGTGTATCTAGAAAGTTTGCTTACTGCAAATGCGATATCTAGCCTAGTACAATGCATGACATACATTAAACTTCCGATTACACTAGCATATTCAAGTTGTGCAACGGACCTACTAGAATTATTAAGCAAAGTTTCACTAGGGTCATAAGGGGTATTTGCTTCTTTTATTTGTAGATACTTAAACTTAAGAAGCAATTTTTCTATATAATGTGACTGACACAAAGCGTAACCCCTACTATGCTTCTTTACTTTAATTCCCAAGATAGTATCTACTTCATTCAAGTCCTTCATCTTAAATTTTGAATTTAGATACTTTTTAGTTTCAGATACACCTTTCATATTTGTACCAAAAATTAGCAAGTCATCGACATATAAACATATAACAACACCATAATCATTTGTGGATTTAGAGTATATGCATTTATCAGCACTGTTATGTCTAAATCGATATGATAAAATGACAAAATCAAACTTTTCATGCCATTATTTTGGTGCTTGCTTCAATCCATATAACGACTTGACTAATTTACAAACCTTCTTTTCATTCCCGGGGAGAACAAACCCTTCTGGTTGTTCCCTGCAGACTTCTTCATCCAAATCACCATTTAAAAATGTTGTTTTCACATCCATTTGATGCACATGTAAATTATATAAAGATGCCAACGCAAACAATATTCTAACTGATGTGAGCCTAGCTACTGGTGCAGATGTATCGAAATAGCCTATTCCCTTTTTTTGTTTAAAACCTTTGGCAACCAACCTGACTTTAAATGTCCGAATAGACCCATCTGTATTGTATTTTCTTCTAAATACCCACTTACAACCTATTGCTTTTGATTCTTGAGGCAAGTTTACTAAAACCCATGTCTGATTAAATATTAATGATTCAAATTCATCATATATAGCCTCTTTCTAAAAGGTTGCATCTCTTGAAGTTGCTTCGCTTAGACTTTTAGGATCATCCTCAACATTCAACAATATGGGTATCTTTTAATAACCTTTTTTCTATTTCCTTCGACTAAAAATACAATAGATTGAGACAAAATAAAATCAAAGCCTAGAGTCTTTTCTTTTCTTACCCTTTGGCTTTTCCTTTGTTCATTAACAATTTTAGACTGTTTTCTTTTCTCACCTTGAGAATGACTAGTAGCTGGATTAGAGAAAGGTGTTTAATCATTCTCTTTTCCAAACATTGAGTAGTCATTATAAAATTTATATCCAAACATTGAGTAGTCATTATAAAATTTATTTTCTATAAATTTGACATCTCTAGACTCAACTACTGGATTTGAGTTTAAATTAAGCAACTTATATGCCTTTGAATATTCTGCATATCCTACAAATATGCTTTTAATTCCTCTTGGACTCAACTTGGATCTCTTAGGGTCCAGTGCCTTGTAAAAGAATGCATAACCCCATATTCTCAAATATGACAAATTTGGTTTTCTTCATTTCCAAATTTCATATGGTGACACATGTGTCTTCGTAGATATAATTGTGTATATGACATGCAGTTAACAATGCTTCACCTCATAAATATTTAGGAGTATTAGCATTAATCATCATAGAGTTAATCATTTCAGTGAGTGTTCTATTTTTTCTTTCTACCAAACCATTTTGTTGTGGTGTATATGGTGCAGTTCTTTGATGTACAACACCATGCTCTTCACAAAAAATATCAAAATCATGTGAAAAATATTCACCACCTCTATCACTACGAAGGCATTTAATTTTCCTTCCTTTTTGGTTTTCAACTTCAGCCTTATAGCGCTTAAAACACTTAAAAGTTTCATCATTATTAGACAATAAATAAATATAAGTGAACTTAGAACAATTATCTATAAATGTGATAAAATATCTTTTTCCTCCTCTTGTTAAAACACCATTAAATTCACATATGTCAGAATGTATTAAGTCTAATAAATTTGTATTTCTTTCGGCAGTTGGAAAAGGTTTCTTAGTCATTTTTGCTTGAGTACATGTTTCACATTTATTATTGTCATCATCATTGCAAGCAATTAAACCAAGTATGCGCATGTATTTTAAAGATCTAAAATTTACTTGTGCTAAAAGTAAATGTCATAAATGAGAGGAAGATTCAACAATATAAGCAGAAGAATTCAATTTATTATTAATATTTAGTTTGAACATCCCATCACAAGAATACCCCTTCTCAACAAACATCTCATTTTTCAACATTATTAACTTGTCAGACTCTAGAACAGTCTTTATACCGTTTTTACAAAATAAATTTGCAGACACAAGATTCTTTCTAATTTATGGAACATGTAGTACATTAAGCAACATCAATTTCTTCCCTGAAGTAAATTGAAGTTCAACGGTTCCTTTTCCTAGAACTTTGGCAGAATTATGATTCTTCATTAAAACCTTTTGATTGTCCATTGATGCTTCATATGTCTTGAATTGTACCTTATCATTGTACATATGTACAATAGCCCCTGAGTCAAGCCACCAATCAGATAATTTTATTGCCGCTGCCATACTCAATTCGGTAATCATGCTAATATGCATCATTGATACCATTGCAACAATGTTATGAACTCTAGAATTTTCCACCATATTTGCCCTTTTGGTCTTATTGGCATACTCCTGACTTTCTTTTTTGTGTCTACAATCACGAATGTAATGGCCTTTCTTTCCACAATGGTAGCAAACAGCATTTGCATTCTTTTGATTGTTGTTGGAATTGGTCTTCTTAAACTTCATTTTGTCAATTTTGACTTTAAAGTTCTTTTTATATTTGTTTCCTTCGACAATGTGAACTTTAGAGTAATCTTGATTTGCAAAATTCTTATCATGATTTCGAGTTTCCTCTTCAATCTGAATACCCTTTTGTAAATCCTTCAAACTAATATCTTCTATCATGTGTAGAAGTTTCTTTCTATAGTTATTCCATGTTTGGGGTAATTTTACCATAATAGCCTCAACTATCATAGGATCCAAAAAAACTATTTTAAGTTCATGAAGCTTTGAGACCAAGACCAATAATTCATGAACTTGGTCTATGATGGGTTTTATCAAACATAGTGAATTCATAATATTTGAACATCAAAAATTTATCGGTACCTCTTTTCTCAGTTGTGTACTTGTGTTCAAGCGCTTCCCAAATTTCTTTTGGAGATTGAATGTGTGCGTATAAGTCATATAATCGATCAGATAATGTGCCCAAGATGTGTCCTCGACATACCAATTCATCTTCTTCCCGCTTCTTTCGATCAGCAATTATTTTGTCTGAGCTTTCGTCAGAGTTTTTGTCACTTGGTTCACAAATAGACTCCAATTTTGAGTTCATCACATATATGACATTTAGAACAATAATCATGAAACGCATCTTGTCATTCAATCGGGTGAAATTTGATCCATCAAATTTGTCTAGCTTGTAGACATCTTGATTGATAATCTTCAAAGTCATGTTATCAGATTTGTTCTCCATGAAGAAAATAACACTTTAAGATTGTTGGATTAAAATGTAGAAATATAGGGAATAATCCGAATGATGACTTGGAGGTACGACTTGAATCGTTTCCTTAAAGTGTTATTTGCCCCCACTCGAATGAGTTTGCTAAAATGTTCTTGGAAAATCACTTACAGGATACAACAAAATATGGAATATTCGATTAGCAAAACCAAACTATATTCCCTTAGAAATAACTAGAAAAAAATTGTATGAATGTGATGGAGAGAGAAGAGAGCAAGGAATGTAGAAACAAATTTATGAAATTATGTGTGAAACATTATGCCACAATAGGTATTTATAGGCATTAAGGCACATGTTCATCGAGTCCTTTCATTTTAGTTGAAAATATACAACTCTTCTTAAAAGTGTTGATCCAAAAGACATGTCTTCTATTTAATATTTTCAAAAAATAAATATTGACTAATTACATTTTTTAATTCTACTCATACAATTTGAGTAAGTATCATGTCTTTTAACCAAAAGTTGCAATTATTCAACAAAATATACAATCGTAAAAGGTTGAATAAAACACAACCCTTTATAAGGTTGCTGCCCTTTCTACGCGCGCACACATGCTGCACAATGCAGCCAAGTCATATATATATATATATAATAATAATAATAATAATAATTTATATATTTATTATTGAAATCTCTAACCGTTTTTACCACTGTTATTAATGTTGTTATTAGGTTAGTTTTGTGACTTTTGTTTCTTATAAAGATAAAGATGTCTGATTAGATTTTGGTAAAATGAAATATTAATTACGGTCGTTCATGAATGCGTAAACAATTTCAAAACATTGATTTTTTTGTTTATGCATACATAGATGACTCGGTCTTAAGTCATTGATCTAATGTAGACGGGTGGACGTCCATAGAATTGGCCATGCAAGATCACAAATGTTTAGGCTTCATTTTCTTGAGTAACTTCTGAGCATACTACAAATAGACATTCAACTTTAGAATTTTAGGGTTTTTCATTGTTAGTAAGACTTGTTGGGCTACTCTTATATATATATATATATATATATATATATATATATATATATATATATATATATATATATAATCCAACGCATGTCGATATGAATATTTCTCCACTTCTAAATTTAAAATCTGAGGATTTATTTTATGATTCGACACCTGATTATGGAAGACATGTGTAAGCTTTTGATCGCATGAGCTTTGTTGCGGTGTGGGGCAGTTGTGGTTGTACCAGCTTTGACATGTCTACACAAAACAAAAGACTCCCCAAATTGAAAATTGAGCACCAAAAAAGAGTTGAAATAGTGATGTATAAATATACTTGTGGAGCTAATGAGTCCTTACCTACTACAAGACTCCACCTCACCCTGACATTATCTTTAGCGTTTATTATCCTTTGCAATATGTCACTCTCTTTACCTACCAATATGTCATGTCTGTACCGATATTTTTTGGGGGGCTGTTTTATGGAATAGGATTTTCTTCTTTTTTTTTTTTTCTTTTTTTTTTCTTTTTATTTGAACGGTCACAATTAAATCACGTCAACATCTTATATTAATTTTTAATAACAAAAAAAAGACAAAATAAGATAATGTGAGAGGAGAGAATGGAAGGGATGAGAAGAGGAAGGAAAAGAATCATAATTCCTGTTTTATTTCTTGCTTTTAGCTATGGAATCTTTGTAATTTGTACTTGTTATAAAAATTCCCTTTGACCAAAAAAAAAATAAAAAATTATCCCCTTTGTTAGGCGGTGCAAGTTCAATGATATAGTGCTCTCAATGATCTTAGGAATATATACGATGCCAATATTTCACCATTACTAGGTCCCACTTCAGGAAATGAAATGGGTCAACAAAAATTCAGGAAATAATACTGTCTTCTGCATGAAGAATAATTGGTGTTCTTAAACTATATTTCAATAAGAATAAATAAATATTTGCGAATCATTGGTTTACTTCTTTTGTATATTTTGTTGAGCATATCTAAAAGAGTGATTAGCATCATACTAATTGATAGCTTCTTCTGATA
Source organism: Pyrus communis (assembly GCF_041283825.1). Lineage (NCBI taxonomy): Eukaryota > Viridiplantae > Streptophyta > Magnoliopsida > Rosales > Rosaceae > Pyrus > Pyrus communis. Next base: position 23,435,134 of record NC_142581.1, read on the forward strand.
TGTATTTGCATTTTGTTAGTTTACTTGGTGTTTTTTATTTTGCGTGATTAAACTAATATGTCAAATATATACTTTGCAGGTGTAAAGATAATGGGAAACCCAGAGCAGAATCATACAAGTTCACAAACCAGAAGCTACGAGATTTAGGGTTGGAGTTCACCCCAGTCAAACATACCCTGTATGAAACTGTCAAGAGCTTGCAGGAGAAGGGCCACCTTCCAGTCCCTACAAAACAAGAACAAGATTCCATTAAAATTCGATCTTGCTTATAATTGTATAAACAGAAAAGAAGCATGAATATGTTCAAGTCCTTGATTGTTTGTTCGTTTAAATACTTATCTTATTTTGGTCCCTATAATAAAGCTGCAACGGTATTTTTAATACTAGCTTCTAGTGGAGGAGGGCACAGTTTTCAGGAAAGATGTTGTTTGCAGTCCCATTTCTGAATTCTGAGAACCAAAGAAATTTTTGTAGAGTCAATAACTCTTAAGCCAAAGTATCTTATATTTTTGGAAACGGTTAATTTTCTGACTTCTGTTCGTAATTTCCAACTAATTATTTGCATGGTATAAGATTAGGAAAACATCCCCATGATAAGGAAAGATTTTTAGTGTATCAGGAACATACCTTCATATATAAAGTATTATTATACAAGTGGATGAACACTTCAAAAAAAAAAAAAAAAAAAAAATTTCTCACTTATTTTATAACACTTGAGTACGGAGCCGTATTTATAGTACACGGTAAAATCTCTCCATATAAGCAAATGGATAAAAAGAAATTTAAAAGGAAAGCAAATACTATTGTGCAAAATTGTTTTAACAGTTTGGAATTTTCAATGTACTATTAATACGAAGGTGTGATCTTTTATCTTAAAATACTTCAATACAATTTAGGAAGTTACCACTTAATATGTAATATTATACAAGGATAATTACTTTTTCTGACGTGTGACAATTGTATTTGATTCACAATTCCTAACAACACTTTCTCTATCACATAAGTGAGAACATTTGTTCAATTCAGACGAAACCGATCCCCTTCGGAACCCAATAATATGAGCCTAAGGATCAAATGATCCGTGCCGTTGAAATTTGATCTAACGGCTACAAATAGGAAGTCTTTTTAAAAGTTATAATAATTGTAGCAGTTGTATCAAATTTCAACGGTCCGGATTAAATGATCATTGGGCTCAGATTATTGGGATTCTGAGAGGATCCGGTTCCAGTTCAGACAACGTGCCAACTCTATCTGCAAATTCAATTAAGAATTTAATTATTTGAATTGGTTTAGGACTTTGAGGCCTCAATTCTCCAACTCCCCAATTAGCACATCACAATGTGTTCATCTACAACACACAATTACAATTTTACAGAGTCATCAAAAACTGACCTCGAATCCTCTTCAAAATTGCATGAAACAGAAGATGAAAGCCTTAAATAGTTAGCCAACAACGAAATCCTTAGAGATTGTTGTTGCAGAACTATAACTCCAACTAATACAGCAAAGCCTTTCAAATTTAGGAAGCAAATTCTTTCCACCAAATCTAAAGCATTTAAGCAAAAAAAGAAAGCCTTCGCTTATCGCATTCTCTCACCTTTGCTTCAAATCCGCTCCAAAAAACATCTAACCCAAAATATTATCACACTATATAAGAATCAAAACAAAATGGATCTGCAGACTCGCTCATTCTGAAGACTCGACGATTTGCAGCTCCAGCAGCATCACATCCAACTCAATCAATTGCTTCTGAAATAGTGAAAAAAACATGACAATGTGCATTGCTTCTGAAATAGTGAAAAAACCATGACAATGTGCAATCACTAAATACCCAATTCTCACAAAACAAGAACAACCAAATTCTCGAAATCACAAAAGAAGAACAACCCAATTGATAAATTGATGAAATTTTGCAGAATACCCAGTTTCAGAAGCCAAAATTGCATGAATGGAACAGTGCTTGCATCAGAAAATAAAGGGAAAAAAAAAAACCAAAATATCCAACACAAAAGCTCCAATTTAAGAGCAACCCAGAAACTCAAATTCAAAAAATTATCAAAAATTTTGAAGTACTAAAATTCAACTTAGAAAGAATAAAAGGAGGAAGACCCAGATTAAAGAACCAGCTTTTTCCATCATACAAAGCCAAGCTCACAACTGAACCCACTAAATCGCACAGCTCGGTACCAGATTCAATTCTTTACAAACCAGAATCGTAATAAACCTTAAAAATCAGACTTTGTTCTTTTTCCCAAGTACAAGTTAAACTAGAGAAACCAAGAAAACTAACTTATTTTCTCATAAGCATCCTATTTTCCCAGAAAATTGAAAATTTTCCTGGAAAAATCAAGAAAACGAACCTGGAGATGCAGCGGCTACGGGAGAAGATCGAGATCGAACCTGGAGATGCAGCGGCTACGGGAGAGGATGAGGAGGAAGGCTACGGGAAAAGTCAGCGGCAGGCAGAGAAGATGGAGCGAAGAAGATAGAATTTTAGGGTTTGTTTTTTGGATGGTGTAAATATTGATAAAGATAAGGGGTATTTTTGTCTTAAAATGTTATAATTTCACGAATGTAGAACGAGTCGTTGCAGGGGGTGAGGTGGAACCAAAATTTACCCAAAACTCGTCCCGCAGCGTGTTCCACCCATTTTAGGCGCACCAAACATGGGATAGAACGGCTTGTCCTACTTCTTTCCGTCCCGTCCCATCTCATGTACCAAACGGTACCTATGTATTGACCGTATGGGAAGGGTTGAAAAGATACCATAATGTTGATGTTGCTCAACAAACATCCCATCCCGCCATTAAAAAAGGGGGTATTTTTCCTTCAGAAGTTTCACCCATGTAATGTACGAAATCAAGTTCAATTCTAATCCCCACCAACTGTATTTTATTTTATAGTTGCGTAGACTCGTAACTCCAATCTCATATTACAAGCAATTTTCTCCTCCGTCTCCAGACTTTCCTTTATATTTTCCCCCCTTTTCTATAGTATGCACTGAGCAGATAGATTGACGCCGACGGTGTAATATATTCTACGTTTAGAACGAGTCATCTTCTACGTACGATAAAACCTTCTATATATATTATATAGCTATAAATTTGAGACCGAACCAATTTTATTACTATTACTTAATAGAGGTGTAATTAAAAAATATATGTATTCTTTTACTTAGCTATTCTTAATGAAAGTTGAATAAATACAAAGAACTTCGTGTAGTGAAGGATGTTAATTTTCAAGTTGTACCATTAGAAAAGTAGACACCTAATTATTCAAGAGAGACCTTTTTTCATGCAAAATGCTGTGTTTAAAAAATCACTCAAGAAATATGAAGCATTTGATAGATTGCTATGAGTCTGGTCTGGTAAACAAATGATTCGCTAGAGAATAAGTATTAAATTATGATCTATTTTGTCAATGTGAAACATTTGTCCCATGAACAATATACGATTTTTCTACATGTTATATACTTGTTTGGATTATAAATGAAAGACATGAGACTTTGTACCATATGGTTGGACTTACATTTGAAACCTTCCCTACACTCCCCCAATGTCATGTGAGCTCAGATGCAACTGGTTGCATACCATTCTTATATCTCCAATCATTTGACAATAGATAAATTGTATGTAAAGCGTTACATATGTTCTCTTTGGTGTTTGAGGGCCGTCAAGGAAGACTTTCTCGTATGCATGTTTTAAGGGGTTGTTTGGTATTCAATTTGAGACTAAAAGATGGAAAATGAAAAACTAGTGGAAGTAGCTTATGGGGGAAATACAAATTATATTTGATTTATGTCAAAACACAACGACAAGAGTAAATTAAAAGATGTGTTATTGATCTAGTTTAGACAACTATTTTCCTTTCAGGGTGCCTAATGTCCGAGAAAAACTCCGTTATTAATCTATCTTGTGCAACTACTCATCAGTCTATATCTTCGGTAGACCTCTTCTGAGGCAGCTGCATGCTCATAATGTCTTCTCTTTCGAGATGATACATCGATCCAGGACCCTGCTGCCCAGTTTCCGTTTGCCTACTTTCAGGCGTTGTTAGGGCCAAAAGATGCGTAGCCTCCTTGTTTTTACGGAACACCAGATACGCGATGCCAGCCAAATACAATCCCATACCCGAGAATCCTAATATTCCAAGAAAGACAATGCCCACAACTTTGAAGTGGCTGTGAAGAAGCAACTTGATAAATCTACTCATCAGGTAGTATAAATTTATGGCCATCATCAGAGAACCAATGATCCAAGTGAGAGCTGAAATCTGCAATCGGAGACATATAACATGGCTGATAAAAACGATTTCCCAAGCTATGGAGCATACAACAGTTTCAGTTTGGCTTAGTGGAAAAAAACAATTTTTCGGGAAATTCATAAGTGCTTTATCTATGCAATGCTGAAGTATGTTAAGCAATTGACGCTCCAGAAAGCTTCTAGAAATAAAACTAAAGGACTTGCAAACAAATTTATTACAAATGACTAGCAACATATGTCAGTTGTAAATATTACCGCAGTAGAGTTGGCATGTGTCCCCATCTTCGTCTTGCAACTTGTGAACTTAAGAAGTGGAATAAGAGCGAAAGGCAGCGCAAATGATAAAATCATCTATAAACACAAAATCATAAGATTTGTAGTTAGTGACATGAGTCAATTTTAAAATATTACTTATATGCATAATCCAGCTTGTTCTTGTATATATGCAATTTGAAACGAATAATAACAATTCAAAAGTTTCTTATCAGTACAGCACAGTCCTCAAACGCAGCACGATATCAAGGCAAAATGATGCAACATGTTCCATGAACCTCTAAACAAGTGATAGACACGGACAAATGACATGTCCAGTAGGCCAATATGGAAAAGCTTCAACTTGTCCGTTGATTTCAGGGCCCTCCAAATGGACAGAACAGATCCAAATAAAATTATACAATTGTCAGTTCATTTTGAGATCAAATTAATGACCTTTTGCTAGTAAAGAGCTTTGCGCTTTAAAAAACACATCTTCGCTACCAAATAGTCACTCAACCATTACAGAAAACATAACAACTTACGAAAAATATAAAACTTTAGTAATACTCTGATTCCTGGACCGGAATATTGGTAAATGGGTACAGTTACAAAACTCGCTTTGCATGATATAATGTCACTAAATTTAAGAGAAAATTTTAATGTGTTTTCCAACAAAAAGGTAACTTTATGAACTCCAATAACGTTATGAACTCCAATCATTAATTCAGAAACAATGTGGTAAAATTCCACTTGTGCATCTGTCAACAGAATCAGCCCTATCTGTTAAGATAGATTTCCTAAATGGTGCTTGAGTAAGGTTCTCAGAGTATAAAAGCTTGACCTTACGGAGGGTTACTTGCTTAGTGTGAAATGCTAAGTCACTATTAAGGAGGCTTTTGGCAGAGATAACGGGTGAAGCAAATCCTTTAATTGACTATACCGGTGGCATAAACAAAGCTACTAAGAAGCCCCCATAATAAGGTCTCTCAAGCATGTAATACATTCCATCGGAACAAACTCACAACTCAACGGGATAATTTTCTTACAACAACCATAACTCAATCCGTTCAAACAATTTAGTAAAATGTGTTCGAAAAAAAACACAGCAGTTTTCAGAGAAGGACAACGCATGATTTGGAAGTAAAATATAGTATAAGGAGTTTATCTTACTGATGCAATAATAATCAGCTGTCCAGCCCCCGCAGAACCGCCAATGACTGCAACAATCAAACTAGGGACTATTGCCAAGCATCTGGTTAAAAAGTTTCGAAGCCATGGCTTCAGTCGTAAATCAAGAAACCCCTTCAACAGAAAATAAAGGAATATAAAGTTAAAAACACGATGAGACACATGAAATTTAATTTTGCTTTTTCAATTAACCAGTGGTACAGAGAAATGTATTTCTTAGATACAAAGCAGCCATATATAAGTTAAAAAACATTATTACGCCTTGAACACTAAATTTGTATACTAAAAGTTGAGTTAGAAACAAGAATTAGGAAGGTGATCTAGGAATCACTCATCGATGACCAGTACAAAAAATGCTAATACATTAGTACAGTTTTACTTGTTGACTTGTATCAAGGAAGACCAGGACAGAGAAGTAACAGCTTATACCCGACAACACTAACTATATTTGAACTCCGAGCGTGTGTATTAAAGGGAACGAATGTTATTTTTCCAGCAAGATACCTGCATAACATATTGCCCCGCATATGTTCCTGTTATAGTAGAACTTTGACCTGATGCAAGCAATGCTACAGCAAAAAGCTTGGAACTCCATCTACCTAAAACATTCTGTAAATAAAAATTATAAAACATCAGGATGAAAGTGACCTCTTAATTTGGGATATAACAAATTTTAACATAACATATGATAACCAATGCAGGACGTACTCTTAGTAAAAAGGAGGCTTTATTCAAATCCAAGTCCTGGCAGTTCATCTTATTTTCAGCATTCAAATCTGGGGAATTGCAAACTGCACCACTTACAGAAATAATGGATACATTTATTAGGAATGCCACCATGAGAGCAAAGCCACTTTCTATCATATAAAATCTGCATGCTTCCTGCAAACAAAATATTTTGTCAGATATAATTTCTTAGTATGTTCAGCCATATTCTAAGAACATTATGCTAGGGGACAACAAATCGAGAGAATCTTGCCTACATAAGTCTTTTTAGAGGTGATTTCAATAAATTATCCAAGAACCCATAAAGTAAAGGAGGAAGAAAGAGAAGTCCTAACTTTTGTTTTTTTTTTCAACAAAGTATGCAACAAACTTCTCATAAGTCATAACGCAAGAAATTAAAACCAGTAACGGAAATTAATTACTCTGATGCCACGGACAGATCGTGGTATTTTCCTAGAAAGCACCAATGCAGAGTGGAGGAAGAGATTGTGCCTGTAGCAAGTAGCTAAAGCTGCTGAGCAGAAAGAACTAAACAAAACAAACCAGTAATGAATATATGAAGACACTAGAAACCTACGGCATAACCATAGCACCAAGAAGAGAAATTGCAAGACCAGTAGCACCATTTCCTTTGAGTTGGGGAACAAAAAGCCCATCCAAAATTTCAGTAGCGTCAGGTTTTGCGTAGCCAAGCTCAGCCAAGAAGCATCCAGCAATTGTGAGTACAAGAAATGCAATCAAGAATTCAAGTTTCCTAACCTGTAAATGAAAAAAATCTTTGGGTAGCTTATTTTAAATTGTAGGCATGGAAACCAAAGATCTCCAAGACTCCAGAAATATAAAAAACATATTTACCCCATATTGCTGTAATGCCAGAAGAATCAATGTACTAAGTCCTGTCAGAAGTACGCCAATCCATATGGGTATGTTGAAGAGCATGTTCAATGCAAAGGCAGTTCCAATCACTGGTAAGGAAGATCAGTCGGAACGAAATGAATAAGCATATATCTTATCAACTCACCACTATTAATGGACAGATGTGATACCTCATTATCTTCATATCTTATCAAAATAATCAAAGTTATTTATGAACAAGGAAATCATGGATGTACATATGTGGATCCACAAACATATATATTTTTCTGTTAATAATCCCGAATCTGAATTCTTATATCCAAAATAAATAAATAAAAACAAATTTATTGGCTCCTAAAAAGCACAAGTAAGCAAAAGTACTACAGAGCAAAATCACTTCCTATAGGCGCGTGAGACAGCTAAACTAGTTATACCTTTAACATTTATCAAAACCTTCTAAACATACAAAATAAAACATAATTAGAAAACTTAACTGCTTCTATTCTGACTGAATTTATACCAACAAATTTTTTGTGAAGAAGAAACAATTTTTTATTGCAAAGAAACAATAAAAATACAAGAGCGGACAAGAAGTCTGCAAAGGCACAAACAAAACAAGATAAATAGCACCATCACCCTGACATTTAGAAACTACAAAAACAACACAAAACTAACTAACAGCCACATTCCAGTTATACCAAATTTCTGAAAAAGACAAATCTTTAAATTCTTTAGTAACCAAAGCCCACAGAAATGACAATAACCGAACTTTATACCAACATCTGAGAAGCAAAAAATTACCTTCAGGAATGTCACATGCAACTACAGAAATCTCAGCAAGAACCCAAAGAATGAAGTTCGTTACTCTAGGATATTCCGCTCTACAGTGCTCTGCTAAATGCTTTCCTACAAATTAGAAAAGCATTTTATAAGAAATGCAGAGAAAAAATATTGTCAGAAGAATTTACAAAAAAATACTTATAAAATCACATGCCTGTGACTACCCCGAGATTGGCTGCAAGGGACTGAATGACGAGAGCAGCACATGAAGCAACTAATATTATCCAGAGTAGCTACAAAAAGAGATTTTCTCAGAACTGTTACCATCAATTTTTATGGCTTACTTCACTCTTTAGTTACAAGAAAATAATTTGGAAACTAAGCCAGTGAGTAGATGATATCTGTAACTAGTATGTAGTTTTTAGATTGATGAGGTGGCTCATAGGATAGAATGAAAACATTACATTCCAGAGAATCAGGACTTGATATAAAACTTAACAAAATGCCATTTCAAAATGTTCTGTTCCGGATCCTCTCGAAGATGCTAAAATTATCTAATTTCAAAGGCAAAAACACTGCATTAATGATATACACACCCCATACTTGTACTGCGCCCCTGACTGCAAATCTGTCTCAACTGTAAACCAACCACAAAACATGAGGTTATGTTCAAGAGAACAAAACAAATGTAGAAGCATGAAGTAAATAATAAGTTATGATCTCACAATTCCCAGGATCTATATACGCAATTGAAACAAGAAACCCTGGACCCATGTAGGCAAAGAGATTTTTCCAGCTTGTCTTCTGTATGAACAAAATGTTGATGGTCATCTATCAAGGAATTCAGTTTGAACATTTATTATCCCAAACATGCCTCCCATCAGAAATAAATCAAGAAAAATAAATTAATAAATAGACCATGTCAGACAAGCATATAAGCAGAAATTCAGTTGGCATAGACTGACCTGTTCATATGGACAATATAGAGTACAGTAAGAGTAACTCTTTCAGTCTATCATCCACCTGAAGCACCATCTTCAGGTGAACTTCGCATTTTATATGAATCCACGCGCCATTTACCACACAAATTTCAATTTTTTAATTACAGGGATCTCCTAATCTAACTAACGTAGCTTGGTTGTCTATGGTCAGCATCAGGATACGCTGATGATTCTTTCAGCTGATGTAACCATGCATTGCTTATTCAAACGACAGAGTTGCTTATAGTTTGACAAAATATTTTTTTTGTATTTTCAGTAGCACCATGGTCAAGGATTTCTACAAGGTTTACACTGTTAATGACCCACTTCCTCAGACACCTCTCCAATTTCACCCAGTAGCAGTGCACAATTAACAGAGGGAGAAGCAACCCCAACATGCTCTGCATTCCTCTCCACTTAGATGGTGATGTATCGATAAAAAACTCCCATGCTTGTCATTCTTCATTTCCAAACACAACACGAAACATCCCTTCTCTGCTTGGAGCAAATCCCATTTTGACCTTATGGTTTGTTCAGCGTAGTTAAATAATTAGCAAACACAACATGAAACATGCTTTGTTCAGCGGAGTTATACAATTACCAAGAAAGCACAAAAAACAAATTCCCCTACAGATAATGGAATTTCATATAATAATAGAATCATAGATAGAAGTCAAGTGTTTAGTTTCAGCCAATGCTTATTGCAACCAATTTGGAGTTGCTTATAGCCTTATACCCATCTTGTTTTACTTTGAAATTAATAACAAATTGCTGTGCTTATGGAATGCAATAAACAACAACAATATACACTAAGATCAAAACAAAATGCATAGATATGACAACTAGAACATGAAACTCACATCAGGAACAACAATTTGTTCAGTATCCGTGTCCTCAATGAGCGGTGCATTAGAGAAGCTTCGGTTTCCAGTGCTTGCAATGAACTGTGGCTGCGCAGAAGCCGTACTGGCCGCAGCCATTTTTTCCACCCTTTACTTTACCACTACTGTAACAAAGGAAAAAAAGCTTCCATCATGGTGAAGCAAATTCATATTACAGCATTTCTAAGTTCCAACCTAAAGAATTGGGTTAACTTGCAGATAAAATATGACTTACAGCAAATTCAAGATTTCTTCGAATACTTGGTGGGCAACCAAAGAAAACAGATAAAAATAGCAATATCCTGGATTGGAGTCTTTGTTTCTGGAGAATGACTGGAAACAACAGGTCACAGCATATAGAGCAGAACCCTAATGGACTTACTTAAGTTGCAGGAACAGAAACTCAACTGTTTCTGTCAACTGGGAGAAAATGGGGTCAGTAGCAGCAGCTGAAAAGCTCTATCCCCGGAGAGCTCTTCTTAAAGGACACATTTGATACTCTCTTTCTCTCTCTCTAAATATCGCTGTCACTCGGAGCGTTGGACTCTTTCTGTTTTGACAAAGGGTGTTTTGTATCGGATCCCACCAATAGGAGAAAAGTGGCTACGTGTTGCGGGAGAAAAACCATAACTCGGGCGTGATTTTGGCATCAGATTTGACTTCACTGTTAAAAAATATTGTTGCAATTTTTTTTTACCGTTATTGTTTATTTGAATATTTTGACATTTCTTTTAGAAATATTCTTAAACAAACTATTTCAAACTAGACTAATTTCTAAGACTAAGCTGAACTGAATTGGCTTGAACTAAATATGATAAAAATATTGAAGTGTTTGCTGATGTACTGAACTAAACTACATATTGAAATATTTTTAGGACTTAAATTATTTTTTATTACTATGGTGGAAAGGAGTTGAGCCATTGCATGATAACGTGAGTTCAAACTCCGTCGATGACTAATCTAACAAAATCTATCGTTAGACAAAAAAAAAAAAAAAAAATTATCATTTTTAATTTTCTTTTGCCTTTAAGAACAAAAATTAAATGGTAAAAATATTATTTTGTAATTTTCTGCAATTCCATTAAAAAATCTAATTTCTTCCATTAAAAAAAACCCAACTCAACCCATGCTAAATGTGTGGGCTAAAAGCTAAAAGTCAAACAAAAGCCAAATTCCTCCCAGGATTTAGCCCAGAAATGGTGTGGGCACCACCGGCGGGACCCCACCCACATGGGCATGTCTCCCAGGATTTACTGAATTCAACGGCTGAGATCGAATATGATCAAATCTAACGACCCAAATTTAAATCCAACAACTAAAATAATTAAAAAAAATTATTTAACTCAAAATTCATCCAAATTTAGTTATTTTTCAATATTTATCGGAATTTAAATATTTTTAGGTTAAAATGTTCATAAAATTAAATTATGATAGCGTACATATATTTTTTTTTTTAAATTACTCTAAAAGAAAAAATTAGCCTAAATTTATTCTTTAATAATCTTATACTAAAAAATTTAGGCCAAAAGGGTTGGAGCAGAAAAGTTGTTTCTTAGCTAAAAATTTTAGGTTAGAGCAGAAAAGCTGTTTCTGGGCTAAAACCTAAAGGTTCGATGCATTTCCCTTCCCGTCTTTTCTCGCTATGCAGAACCGACTCAATTTTTCATTCAGTCTCTCCCTGCCTCCCTCATCCTTCCACAACTTCATCGACTGCAAATCTTCAAAATCAAACCACAGAGCAAGAAAGAGATTAAAAATTTAAGAATTGGGAGCCAGTTGCATATGTGATTGGCTCAAAGGTAAAAGATGGGGGTTGGATCTGGTTTGGATTTTCTAGGATTTTGGTTCGAATTTTGGGGTTGGATCTGGTTTTGAAAATGGAACGATTGCAGATTTTTCTGCTATTTTGTTTCAATTTTTTCGGATCTGGGCTTGAAAATGGTTGTGGTTGCAGAGGCTCCATGGAGGGATTATGGAGCCTTCTCTCATGGCTTCGCAAGTACAATCAGAAGAAGATGATTTGTAGAAAGTGCTATACCGTCTGCATCCAAAGGCACTAAACTACAGGAAGAAGAAGTGTGGGACGAGGCGAGCAGGTTTTCTGGGATGCTAGCTAAGAATCTCTAGGGACATCCTCACGGTTGGACAACGGAAATAAATTGAAATTTGAATAACAATTAGAATTTATAAATTGACATGCAACAATAATATAGAAATTTAATTTCCAAGTGGAAAAATAATTGAACTTTGAGACCTTCAATTCTCAAGTTTAAATTTCGTGCAAATAGGTGTCATTTCTTAATTTATATGATTGAGAGTTTAAAAATACAAATTTTGTATTCAATTCTATTGTTCTTTTAGGTTAATCAAACAAGAAAATTCACAAATTCTAGAAAATAAAATTCAATCATTTTCAAATTTCTTAGTAATCTTAAATTTTTTTCATCCATACATAGTATTAATCTAGGCGTGTCACGCTTAATCTTATTAATTTTAGTCTTGCTTAATCTCGTTAATGTTAGTTCTGCATGATAACAAATGTTGGACTACAGTAACAATTAGTCAAGTTTAACCTAACGAAACTTAGAGAAGCCAAACAAACGGCCTCTCCCGTTATTGAAAAACGACTAGTTACAAAGAATTCAATTTGAACCTTCCAATCTTTTGTAAAGAAATATAAAAAAGAAAAGAAGCCTTTGTCTAAGAAACAAAAAAAGTCTTTGGTTGTGATGATGGTAAAGAACATAGAGGTTGAAATAAAATGAGAGAGAAAATAAATTAACTTAATCAAAGAATGGATAAACAACAAATGTAACATATTATTCTGGATTTTATGGGTGTGTTGGTTTGGACTCACTATCTTTCACTAGACTAGACTGGACTAAGTTTTAGTCCAGTCTTGTGTTTGTTCCTTACCCGGACTAAGTTTAGTGGGATTAGCAAGGACTCGCCTCGATTAAGTCCCTCGCTAACAGGTATCAGCGAGACCCCCAAATTCGGAGAGGATTGCTAAGCCGCCCTCTAATCTTGTCATCTATCTTCTCCTTCGTACTTTTGCACATCAACCACAGCAGCTGCAGCTTACTCCCTCGTCGCCTTCGCACCTTCACCCTTTCCTTTCTCCTTCCTTGTCGCACCACATCGTAACCGTCCTACATATAAACAATTGATGACGAACCTATATCGCTGGCGATGGTTTTTATTTGGTGCTTTCTGTTGTGTCGTGAAATCGAAGTCCCAGCAACAGAAGGAAAAGAAGACGAACAAGTTTGTGTTGGATTTGGGTGCCCTACTTTCTAATTTCTAAATTCGTTTGAATTTTATGGTCCTTCATGTCGATCTCTGTTGAATTGTAGTTGGGTAAAGATGCTTGGCGGACTCAGAGGTGTTTGAACTCTAAATACCTTTTCTACATAATATTGATTTCTAAATACCTTTTCGGAATATCTTCTGTTTCCTTTTTTTCGTGTTGAATTTCAGTGAATTTCCTTCATATTTGGAAAATTTCCTTTAGATTTGGGAAATTTCCACCTTGTCATTCGTTTCTTTGATCTTTGAAGAGTTTTTTTTTATTGATATGATGCTGGTATGAATCTTTGGAGCATAAAAGTTTGTGTGAATTTATTGATTTTGATGTTGAAATAAATCTTTGAAGGATTTTTTCTGATAACTTACTTATGTTGGTTTTTTGGTAAGAGCAAAATTGTAATTCTGATATGGTCGATACATACTTATGCTGGCATTCAATTAACATAATCACTAACCTTCATGCACACGCTCATGCACGTGCATAAGATATTTTTTGAATCACGACATGCTATGCGCGACGTAAACGATTTAAATGTATTTATACGCTTAAATTGACAAAGGGAAAGTCAAATATTTGAAGTAAATGAATAATTTTAGATCATGTTAGAAGAAAACCCTCATAAACCAATTAAAACAGCTGAATTCACATAATAAAATCAGTCTTTATAAAATTTACATTAAGAATAGAGAAAATAATATTTAATAAACAATTGATTGAATCACATTATTGCTAACCCATTATGAGGTTAAGCCCACCGCTTCTCCATTAGTGTAGATAATCTCGTTTGTTAAAAAAAATAAAAAATCATTTGATAACTAATTTAATCACATTATTATCCGCGTGCGAAAGACCTTTTTTATAACAAGCATTACACGCCTCTTAAGATGTTTTGAACTTGTTTAAAAATAGAGAAAATAATATTTAATAAACAACTGATTGAATAACATTATTGATAGCCTATTGTGAGGCTAAGCCCACCCTCCTCCCCCTTAGTGTAGATAATATCGTTTGTTATATAAAAAAAGCAATCATTTGACAACTAATTTAATGTAATTTAATCACATTATTATCCGCGTGTGAAAAACTTTTTTTTATAATCAACATTACACGCCTCTTAAGAAGTTTTGAATGTGTTTAAAAATATAGAAAATAATATTTAATAAACATTTGACTCAATCACATTATTGCTAGCCCATTGTGAGGCTAAGCCTACCCCTTCCCCTTAGTGTAGATAATATCGTTTGTTAAAAAAAATAATCATTTGATAACTAATTTAATCACATTATTATCCGTGTGCGAAATACTTTTTTTATAATTGGTATTACACGCCTCTTAAGATGTTTTGAACGTGTTTAAAATATAGAAAATAATATTTAGTCAACAACTGATTGAATCACATTATTACTAGTTCATTGTGAGGCTAAGTCTACCCCATCCTCCTTAGTGTAGATAATATCGTTTGTTAAAAAAAAAAAAAAACTCCTTTGACAACTAATTTAATTACATTATTATTTGTGTGCGAATGACCTTTTTTATAACCGGCATTACACACCTCTTACAATGTTTTGAACGTGTTTAAAAATAGAGAAATTGAATCACATTATTGCTTGCCAAATGTGAGGTACTAATTAAAAAAAAATTAATTATTAAAAAATATATTGTTAAAATGACGAAAATATCCCTGCCTTATTGATCCATTATTTTGGGATGTCTTCGAAGTTTTTTTGTTTTGGGGGCATTTTTGTCCAAATATGGTGACACCAAAATCACTATTCATGTTAAAATAGAGAAAGTGAATCACATTATTGTTAGCTACTTTGAGGTATTAATTAAAAAAAAACAACACAAAAAAACTAATTAAAATGACGAAGACATTTTTTGAATCACGATATGCTACGCGCAACTTACACGTTTTAAATGTATTTATATGTGTAAATTGACAAAGGGAACGTTAAATATTTGAAGCAGACGAATAATCTTAGATCATGTTAGAAGAAACCCCTCATAAACCAATTAAAGCAGCTGAATTCACATAATAAAATTGGTCTCGATAGAATTTACATTAAGAATAGAGAAAATAATATTGAATAAACAATTGATTGAAACACATTATTGCTAGCCCAATGTGAAACTAAGCCCACCCCTCCCTCTTAGTGTAGATAATATCAAGTGTTAAAAAAAAAAAAAACAAACATTTGATAACTAATTTAATCACATCATTATCCACATGTGAAAGACCTTTTTTATAACCGGCATTACACGCCTATTAAGATGTTTTGAACGTGTTTAAAAATAGAGAAAATAATATTTAATAAATAACTGATTCAGTCACATTATTGCTAGATCATTGTGAGGCTATGCCCACCCTCTCCCCCTTAGTGTAGATAATATGGTTTGTTAAAAAAAAAAAAATCATTTCACAATTAATTTAATCACATTATTATCCGCGTGCGAAAGACTTTTTTTATAATCTGCATCACATGCCTCTTAAGATGTTTTGAACGTGTTTAAAATAGAGAAAATAATATTTTATAAACAATTGATTGAATCACATTATTGCTAGCCCATTGTGAGGCTAAGCCCACCCCTCCCTCTTAATGTAGATAATATCGTTTGTAATAAAAAAATAAAAAAAACAATCATTTGACAACTAATTTAATCACATTATTATCAGCATGTGAATGACATTTTTTTATAACCGGCATTACACGTCTCTTAAGATGTTTTGAACGTGTTTAAAAATAGAAAAAATGAATCACATTATTGCTAGTCTATTATGAGGTACTAATTAAAAAAAACCACAAAAAAATTAATTATTAAAAAAATATTGTTAAACTGATGAAAATGCCCCTGCCTTATTTGATTCATTATTTTGGGATGTCTTTGAAATTTTTTTTTCTTCAGGGCATTTTTGTCCAAAAGTTTTTGTTGAAGCTTGGTGACACCAAAATCACTATTCACCTTTTCCATTGGCTTTATATATAGACTAGCCTTCATGCACATGCTCACACGCGTGCATAAGGCATTTTTTGAATCATAGCATGCTACACACGACCTACACGTTTTAAATGTATTTATATGCGTAAATTGACAAAACGGAAAGTCAAATATTTGAAGTAAATAAATAATTTTAGATCACTCTAGAAGAAACCCGTCAAACCAATTAAACCAGCTGAATTCACATAATAAAATCGGTCTCTGTAGAATTTACATTAAGAATTGAGAAAATAATATTTAATAAACAATTGATTGAATCACATTATTGCTAGCCCATTGTGAGACTAAACTCACTCCCTCCCCCTTAGTGTAGATAATATCGTTTGTCAAAAAAAAAAAAAAAAAATCATTTGACAACTAATTTAATCACATTATTATCTGCATGCGAAAGACCTTTTTTATAACCGGCATTACACACCTCTTAAGATGTTTTGAACGTGTTTAAAAATAGAGAAAATAATATTTAATACATAACTGATTGAATCACATTATTGTTAGCTCATTGTGAGGCTAGGCACATCCCTTTTCCTTTAGTGTAGATAATATCATTTGTTAAAAATAAAAAAATAATCATTTGACAACTAATTTAATCACTATTATCTGCGTGCGAAAAACCTTTTTTATACCCGTCATTACACGCCTCTTAAGAACATGCACCATATTCTTAGCATTGTACGTATTCCCTCATTTAAAAATATTAAAAAAAAAGAAAAAAAAAACCCAAACTTACTATCCTCATCCTTATTGTAGATAATATCGTTTGTTTAAAAAAAAAAAAAAAAATCATTTGACAACTTATTTAATCACGTATTATCTGCAAAAGACCTTTTTTTTTTTTTTTATAACTGCCATTACACACCTCTTAAGATATTTTGAACGTGTTTAAAAATAGAGAAATTGAATCACATTATTGCTAACCCATTGTGAGACACTAATTTTTTTTTTTTTTTTTTTTAAAGCGCAAAAAAATTAATTATTAAAAAACTATTGTTCGAATGACGAAAATGCCCTGCCTTATTTGATGCATTATTTTGGAATGCCTTTGAAATTTTTTGTCTTGGAGCACTTTTGTCCAAATTTTTTGTTGAAGCTTGGTGACACAAAAATCACTATTAACTTTTCCATTCTCTTTGTATATGGATATTACTAGAAAATGTGCCCACGCGTTTCTGCGGACACTGAATGTAATATTTAGAATAAGCATGACTAATTTCCACACATAGTAAGCAGAAAGGTGGTAGGATCGAAATGCCATTCTCAAATGCAACGATGGAGATAACAAATATTTGACCTAAGTAAATTCACAAAATCATGAATCAACACAGCAATCTTCAAATAATTTAAATAAGCAACATATGGGTGAACTAGGCTGTTAAATTCAGCAACTTGGTTTTCATATAAATTCAATTCAGCTTACATGAAGATGATTATATAATTGTTCACACCTATTATACCATCTTATATTTTACTTACACCCAACAAATTATTCATTTTTTTATGCACCTACATGTGGTTCAACAACGGAAAAGTTCAAAGTTTCAATAGTGGCTAAAAATGGAATGAAATCATATTATTAGTCAATTATATATATGAGATTACAATTTTATTTGTCAAATACATAATACACAAACTCACTTTGGTTGGGTGGATGATTTGAAAAACCATTGAACATTAATAGTTTCCAGTGTGAATAAAATTTGCAATGATTGAAGCTTTAAAAAAATTTGAGAGTGTGATATGATGGCTTACCTCAACTTTGGTGTCTTCAATATCTAAGTCAGCAGAAATGATTTTGGATCCTTGACTGATGTTGTAGACCTGGATGACTAAAACAATGTAAATTATTGAAACAATTACAGTATAATCTTGTGAGCTGAATTTCACCTAGGTTTGATCTAGATTTGATGTATATGCTGGTGATGGTATACAATAGAAATTGGTTTGAATGTCATGTGTTGGTGGATTTTGAATTTTTGAGACAACTATGCCTATTATATTTGTAGTAATGAATGAATATTCATGTATAAAATAAAATAAAATAAAAAAAGGTTCAGTTTTTATGTGCCAATGTAGCAATAGCAACCAGTGGCATAGCTTGGTTTCAAAGGTAAAATGTGTGTGCAAAAATTTAAAAGAAAATGCACTTTGGTTTGGTGTTGAAAATTTTAGTACTGATACATAAAATTTATTAAGTATAAGTTTAATTTTAAGTTGGAAGCCGATCTCAAGACATTTTACAAATATGCAAAACATTTATGTGAATGTGAGTTTTAACATTTTCAAAGGTCATTATGTTAACTTCAAATTGACACTATAATTTGTGACTTTTTTTTTAAATGATTGTTAAGTTTTGTACATTGATACTTAAGATGTAAGAAAGGTTTAAGCCAAATAATATTATGCTGAAATAAGAAATAATATCATAATTGCTAAAAACTAAAACGGCTGACAAATAATTTTATCAAAGCTAACAAAACATAGTGTTATAATGGTATACCTTATAATCAACGATTATTTGACACAATGTTGTATGTGACAATTTGTTAGTCTGTTTATTGAAGAGTGAATGTGTGAAAAAATAGGCTGCAAAATAAGAGTAAATGAAGCAAAAGTTGAAACAGAATTTTTGGTTGCAAATGAGCTTAAGTGTCTCAAATTCCTTGAACCCCAATTTTTTAGGAAAAAAATCTCAAGTTTTCAATCAAACATTAAAAGAAACAAAGTAAAAATCTAACAACATAGATTAAAAAAATAAATAAATAAAAAAAGGTAATTGACAGAAGACTATTTGACAACGAAAGCACAAAGGTAATCGTAGCTATTACCTTTCTTGTCAAGTATCTCTATAAGTATTTTAACCATAGCTCCAAACAACAAACAAAGCAACTGAAAGAATCAAAGAAACAAAAAACCACACGATGACATAAAACGAAACAGAGTTTGATGTATAAATTAAATAGTCCATAAAAGCCTTTAACAATTTTATATTTTACCAATACGTTTTCAATCATTTTTTTTTTTGTTTTTCTGTTTAAGCTTAGCTATGTCATTTATCTATCTCTTGGAATGCATTTACAGTCAGATTTACCAAGGGACACTATAAAATTAATTCTTAATACTCACCATATTGAATTATGATTCATGATTGGACAAAAATTTGATTGAACTACTGTATAAAATATCAATCCCTATAATTTGGATTGAAATCCTAAATTAGCATCATTGAGATAAGTTGACCAACATCCATACAGGATAACAATCCAAGTAATATACTAAGTCGTGTTCAAAATGATACTTACTTTGACCACCCCAGAGAAGAAAGTTTGGAGTTGGGACCGGGCCAGATACACACTGTAAGCCAAATGTCATGCACTTGTTGCATGGCAGCATTGAAAATTAAACATCCGTAAGTTATAAAGAGGGTCCACTTTTACCAGTCAATCGAACGGTTAATACAGAAACAGATATAGTTGTTGCGTAGCGGCGTTGCAAGCTATAATGCACCCAACGTGACGCCAAAAGTTTATGAAACACCAAAATTAAATACCAATTTTCTAATATCCCCATCAATTGAACAACAACTATCAATTCTAAATAGGCATGTAATTTTTTTTTTTTTTTAAATTGTACTGATGGATTAGGCGGAATTAGCTATTCGTCAACAGTCGTGTGCGAGGCACCAACCCTCTCCCGAAGGAGAAAGAACCGTTGCACCCAAAAACCCCCCGTCCGTCCCCTCTCTACTAGATTTTATTAAGAAGAAAAAAGGAAAAGAAATACAAGCAGGGAACTAGGTCAATACCCACTAAAAACAACTTTTGAAGTCAAATCCTAACAAAAAGTAGAAAAGTGCTTGAGACACGAAAACCCAGTTAAAACCCAACCTAACAAAATTGATAATTGGGGCGAAGATTCAATCAAACTTTCTATCAAAATAAAATTACACAAAGTTAAATACAAAAAACAAAAACACAAACTACACCGATCTGAATAAGAAATGCATATAGAATTGTAAAAAAACTGAAGGCAAGGAGAGCATACCCAAACCAACAGTAATGCTCCAGCTTCTACGAATTCTCAGACTTCTTAGTGGAGGAAGCCAAACGTTTTAGCTGGCAAATTCTCAACAAACCACTACAAATCAACACAAAATAAATTGTTAGGGTTTCTTTCAAATGAACACAAATTCGAAACAGAAAATCACACACAGTTATTTTAGAATATACCTGTTGACCCTAAAAATTACAAAGCCTACGTGGCGCGCAGGCCGAGTAACTAATAAGCTAACTACGTCCTTCGGTCGAATGCGGGGCGTGCCAACTCGTCGGCCGAGCTCGGCCGAGGAGTAAAATTTGTTGATGTTGCGTTGAGCGCGTCGGTGACTTCTCTATCTTGCAACTGCGGCCGAGGAAGGAACAAATCTCGGCCTTTGGATTCTCGAGCCTGAAGACAAGGCTGCTAGTTCTACGAAGTTCAATATCAAATTCGGCTCCCAAGGTGCCGAATGTAGTAACCTGGTAACACCTCACTTCGCCGAGAAGGCTAATGAGATGACCTCTGCCAATAAGGATTTGAAAATCCTTCTCGACCGAGACTTGGATAGATAACCAGTCGGCCTCGACGCAATGCTGTTTATCCAAACTGAAGGTGCTTAGGGAACGGCTGATTCTACGGCAACAGTGCTGTTTATCCAAACTGAAGATGTTCGCCGGTTGCCTTCACAGTGCTGTTTATCCAAACTGAAGATGTGTCGGCGGAAAAAAGAAAATAAAATAATCTCAAGATGTTTGAGAGGTTTTGTGCAGGGCAGTTGGGTGTTGATTTGGAGATCCCCTGAATGGTGTTCGCAGCCTTGTATTTATAGAAGCAGATGTGTGGTGCGGCTTCACTTGTGTAGAATTTGATTTTAATTCAAACTCATCAGCTAGAGTCTAGGTCAAAGACTTCCCAAGGTAAGCAACAACCTATCTTTTAGATATCATCATTATCTCTTTACTTCATGCAAACAATTAGCATGCATTAGCCAATTTGATAAGCTTCACGGCACTGCCAAAATCCTTCAAATTCCAAAGGTGCAGGCCATCATGACTCGTGGGTTGCCTTCCACATGGAGAGCATCAAAATGGTTCCCTTTCTCATGTCGTCTTATCCATGCAAACCATTTGCAAATCAATTGCAAATCCTTTTCTGCCATTATCACAAATTGTTGTTGATCACGATCACCATCATTGCGCTATTTCACCTTTATCTGATACCAACCCGCTGGATATAGCCAATATTAGGCTTAGATAATCCAATATATATTAAGAGATAATATTATGATTAAAACCACAATATTATTCTTTAATAATAATTGAAAAATATCTCAACCACTTCATCATCCAACGGTCTAGAACTTTACTCATCTAACGGCCTTGATTGTATGGGCCGATAGCGTAAATTTGGATCCAAACATTGCCCCCCAGTTTCCTTGAGCTTCGACCTTTAAGCCGAATGGTTAAGGAAATTAGCGCAGCCAAAGAACCCCTCGTATTGCCAAAAACGAAGTGATTCGGTTAAGTAAAGAACTCTCCAATGTACATTCCCTGACCGCTGAAAAAAATAAAAAAAAATAAAAAAATAAGCATTCATCACCGAATAAAAATTCACTCGGTAGAATGTTGTTTCAAATTTACCCCGCGTGGTGTAGCCTCGGCGAGTTTGGCCGAGCTCGGCCGAAAAAAAAAAAACCCAATGACGTTAAAACCAAGGTTTGAAATGAATTGTCGGCCATGCATTTCTATCACATTCTACTACCAAGAAGGGATGTAGCTTGCATACACCAAATGGCCACCAAAAGTGGGTCATTTTCTATATCTCGAACCTCATTATGGGGTCCCAACCTGGTCTTCATTAATGAGTGGACTGCCTGACACTTTTCCTCCTCTTGTCTCAATCAAGTGACCAAATGTCCCAAATGTGTGTATAGGCCGAATGGAACTACTAAACTGCTATAGCCGAGCACCAGTACTACAATTCTCATGACTTTTTAAATGGTCAAAAGTCTTTAATGGCCGAATAACCTAGCCGACTGGAAAAACTGAACTCCTATAGCCACTACCACATTTTTTGACTGAGTCACCATTATTCTTCACCTCTTATATATATATATATATTTCTCGACCAAGGCTTGGTGGAAGCAGGCCGAAGTCATTTGGAAGTTCTTCGACCGATCCCTAAAAATTATCCAAGAGTTGCCTGGGTGTCTTTATTAAGGATGCATTGGTAATGATATAAATTTAATATATTTTCCATGTGGTTGGGCAAACACATGTTCCTGGCAAACAAGTCAGCATGCTCCCATATTTCTCTTCCTTCACGCAGGCACATTGCTTTGTCTACCTCCCCCCCCCCCCCCCCATTTTTTAAAGTATCGGCCGAAAGGCCGAATGATTAAGAAAATACTTTCTTTTTTTTTTTTTTTGTTTTTTTTTTTGGAT
The DNA here is from genome assembly GCF_041283825.1 of Pyrus communis. NCBI lineage: Eukaryota > Viridiplantae > Streptophyta > Magnoliopsida > Rosales > Rosaceae > Pyrus > Pyrus communis. Next base: position 23,457,847 of record NC_142581.1, read on the forward strand.
GCCAACGCTATGGTTAGCATCTTCTTGATTTTCTTTGGCCTCGGCTTAGACAGCCGAGAGTTGTCTCTTTTTTTTTTTTTTTTTTTTTTTTTTTTTTTTGTCCCATGGCTCAATGCTCGTTGTCCCCCCGTATTTTCTTAAGTATCGGCCAAAAGGCCGAATGGTTAAGAAAGTAATTTAGCAAATGGAAATAAAAGTGGCCGAACCATAAATAGGAGGAGGCCAACAATGCTTTATTCCAAGCCGAGATCTTTTAATATCAAAATTCTCAAATTGATTTCGCTCTAGGCCGAATGAAGAACTTTCTCCAAATATTTTTGACTTAGTGATATATTTTTCATTTTCGGCCGTCGAATGTGTTAAACAATTATTATGTCCCCCAGACATAATTATTTCGTTAACTTCGGCTTTTAACTCGAGCAACTTGGCCGAATTGGATTGCTCCATGTCGGCTTTATTACCAATAATCATATCGATTGGCGCAGTTTGTTCAACTGAAACCATGTCTCCAATTACCATATCAATTGATGTGGTTTTATGGTCTGAAGTTGTGTGTTGGTCTTATTCATCATTGGAACTCTCCTCTGATGAATCATCTCCTGAGTCAATCTTTGGCTCAAAAATTTGAACATTTTCTTCTAGGCCTACCACACTTTCGGTCTCGACCGAAAAAATAGGTGGCCTTTGTTCTTCGGCCAAAGTAACAATTTTCTTAGGCCGATGTCTAATTACGGCCGGAGCGGAAAATTGCCCCCCGGTCTTTTCAACCAACCATTCTTCAAATGGAATTGATTTGTAGTCGAAAACGTAAGGAAAATATTTTCCATCTAGCCAGGTATTAAATCGAGCCCTATCCTCATTTACCCATTGTTCTTGCAGGATAAGGGGAGCTTTTATTCTCAACATGTAAGCGAATGACTTTTGCATCTCTGTATGGCCACGAAGAATTTTTTCCACTTCCAAAGATATTTTTCGCTTCTCATTGTCTTTTTTCAATTCCTCTAGGAGCCTGTACAATCGGCTATGTGGAGCCGGATTGGAATCTTGATATATCATATAAACTTCGTAGTTTTAGCACTGGGTCCCACTGGGCGTGCCAAAATGTTGACCCTAAAAATTACAAAGCCTACGTGGCGCGCAGGCCGAGTAACTAATAAGCTAACTACGTCCTTCGGTCGAATACGGGGCGTGCCAACTCGTCGGCCGAGCTCGGCCGAGGAGTAAAATTTGTTGATGTTGCGTTGAGCGCGTCGGTGACTTCTCTATCTTGCGACTGCGGCCGAGGAAGGAACAAATCTCGGCCTTTGGATTCTCGAGCCTGAAGACAAGGCTGCTAGTTCTACGAAGTTCAATATCAAATTCGGCTCCCAAGGTGCCGAATGTAGTAACCTGGTAACACCTCACTTCGCCGAGAAGGCTAATGAGATGACCTCTGCCAATAAGGATTTGAAAATCCTTCTCGACCGAGACTTGGATAGATAACCAGTCGGCCTCGACGCAGTGCTGTTTATCCAAACTGAAGGTGCTTCGGGAACGGCTGATTCTACGGCAACAGTGCTGTTTATCCAAACTGAAGATGTTCGCCGGTTGCCTTCACAGTGCTGTTTATCCAAACTGAAGATGTGTCGGCGGAAAAAAGAAAATAAAAAAAATCTCAAGATGTTTGAGAGGTTTTGCGCAGGGCAGTTGGGTGTTGATTTGGAGATCCCCTGAATGGTGTTCGCAGCCTTGTATTTATAGAAGCAGATGTGTGGTGCGGCTTCACTTGTGTAGAATTTGATTTTAATTCAAACTCATCAGCTAGAGTCTAGGTCAAAGACTTCCCAAGGTAAGCAACAACCTATCTTTTAGATATCATCATTATCTCTTTACTTCATGCAAACAATTAGCATGCATTAGCCAATTTGATAAGCTTCACGGCACTGCCAAAATCCTTCAAATTCCAAAGGTGCAGGCCATCATGACTCGTGGGTTGCCTTCCACATGGAGAGCATCAAAATGGTTCCCTTTCTCATGTCTTCTTATCCATGCAAACCATTTGCAAATCAATTGCAAATCCTTTTCTGCCATTATCACAAATTGTTGTTGATCACGATCACCATCATTGCGCTATTTCACCTTTATCTGATACCAACCCGCTGGATATAGCCAATATTAGGCTTAGATAATCCAATATATATTAAGAGATAATATTATGATTAAAACCACAATATTATTCTTTAATAATAATTGAAAAATATCTCAACCACTTCATCATCCAACGGTCTAGAACTTTACTCATCTAACGGCCTTGATTGTATGGGCCGATAGCGTAAATTTGGGTCCAAACAATACCTAAGCTTAATACAATTTGTCAGACGATAATTCGAAGAAAGGGTGCGCTCAGAGTGGGCTAACAATTTGTAAAAAAGCTGGTCCCAACGATTGCAAGATGAGGATAAAATGTTCGAATAAGACAAAAATTACTATATTTTAACATCTCACATACAACCCTAAGATTAATATAATTTCTTTATCAATAATTTGAAGAGGTAACACATGATGTCCAAATTAACAAAAAAAAATTCCTAACCTGCAGATTCTTAAAAAAAACAGAAAGAAAGAGCTAAAATTTCTTACCCTAGAGATGAAGAAATAAAGATAAAACATTGAAAACAAACTGACCTTAAAATTTTGATGTCGACGATGGCAAGATCAGAGCAAAATGCTGACCAACAAAGGGTTCGTCACTGGAGAAGACTGGAGAAACTGAGTTTTAGTATATGTATAATTTGTTGTGTGTTTGTGTACAATGTGAAGAATATATTTAGGTTTCGATATGACCGATACATACATATGTATAGTCATTTTCCCCAATCAAACTATATAGTGTCTATTATAAAAATAATGGGTATTTTGCAATTTAGGATTTAATTGTGGGCTAGTTAATATACCATGTTGTTGTATAAAATTCCTTTTTCTGTGATTATTCAAGTTCATTTTTTACGAATTTTCGTTATCCTGCTTCTTAGTCCAACACTTCACCCAACGTTTCACTAAGTTAGTCCAGATTAGTCTAGTCTAAGCCAGTCCAGCTTAATCCTTGAAACTAGTTCAATCCGAGATACTTCGGTACAGCAAACGCACCCTATGAATGTAAAACAGTAGAATATTTTCCTTTTTTATTTTTTTTTATATCGATCGATTAGTATTGTAAAGGCCTTTTTTCATAAAAATGCTTTACTTTAAATTTAGCAATAAAAAATATTTAACTTAAACCTAGCAATAAAAATAGTTTTACTCTAAAGGCCTTTTTCATTAACCTTTGCTTTCTTGTTGACGTGATTACTAGAGATGAGCACTCTATTCATGATACTTATATTTAGGATAGGTCTTTACATACTATTGCTAAAAATGCTTTTCTCCTTGACTATACAGGAAAACGATTGTACTCGAGCTTTCTCTCTTTAAATAAATTTATTTCTTCATAAAAAAATAAAAAATGTTCAACAAAAATAAAACATTCTAATTATTTAAAAAAATGATTTTTAGACAACAACTTTTATAATAAAAACAAGCAGAGTTTAACCAGCCTTACACCCTATGCCTCCACAATTGTTGTTGCTATCATCACCACCATAGTTAATGTCGCCGCCCCTACTACTATTGGTACCTTTACACCCCTACCTAGCACACCACACTAGTTACCCAACACGTTTACATTTCTTTGTATACTCAAATTATTGACAGTTTATTTTACACTTGATTATTTTGAAAACATTTACACTTCTTAAAGTAGATTCGATTAGGGTTTGATCCAATGTGAATTTGAGGTTTATCGTACATAAACAGACAAGTTAAATTTGATGATCCAAATATGATCCGAATCCATTACTCCAATTACAAACGGATCCGAATATTGATAAAGTTTGATTCGATTTGAATCCAACCCAAAAACACGTCCAATATTGAAAATTAAATTATAATATAATTAAATACACACAATTTGTTTTTTCATTTAATAAAGCAGGAGACTAGGAATGAGCCCATAGTAAAGCCATTGATTTTTTTTATGAACAAACCTTGGCTGCTGCATATATAGTAGGAAGTCCTGCTATATAGCCCATGTACATTTTAATATGAACGATATTTGCTTACTCAAAAGAGTAGGAGTTTTGTGGAAAATATGGAAGAGAATGCTTTTTTTCATTATATTTCTCTACAAGATTACAAGGATATATATACATGATACAAGTGTGTAGGTAGGACAAGGTAGGACGGCTTGACGGCTGTAGGACGGCTAGTGTGTAGGTAGGACAAGGTAGGACGGCTGTAGGACGGCTTGACGGCTGTAGGACGGCTAGTGTGTAGGTCGGACAAGGTAGGACAGCTGTAGGACGGCTTGACGGCTGTAGAACGGCTTATTCTTCCAATACTCCCCCTCAAGCTGGATCAAGGAGGTTAATTGATCCAAGCTTGGATAGCAGACTTTGAAACTGAGGAGAAGCAAGAGACTTCGTGAAAATATCAGCAAGTTGATCTTGGCTTCGAGTGAATGTGGTTTGAATTACCTTGGACTGGACTTGTTCCCGAATGTAGTGACAGTCAACTTCAATGTGTTTGGTGCGTTCATGGAACACCGGATTGGAGGCAATATGCATAGCTGCTTGATTGTCACAGAAAAGAGACATAGGTGTGTTGATTGAGAACCCCAAGTCCAAGAGAAGGCCCTTTAGCCAAATGAGTTCACATGCAGTGGAAGCCATGGCTCTATACTCAGCTTCGGCACTTGAGCGAGCAGTTACATTTTGTTTTTTGCTCTTCCATGTCACGAGGTTCCCTCCAACCAACGTGCAGTAGCCAGTAGTGGATTTTCTATCAATAGCATTCCCTGCCCAGTCAGCATCGGTGTAGGCAATGATTTGAGTATGACCATTGTTTTTCATGACGATTCCCCGACCAATGGAGCCTTTGAGGTATCTGAGAATTCTTTTAACAACATTTAAATGAGCTTCAGTGGGTGCATGCATGAATTGGCTTACAAGACTGACGGCGTAAGTTATATCCGGTCTGGTGATGGTGAGATATATAAGCTTACCCACCAATCGTTGGTAGTAACTGATATCACTGAGAGGTTCTCCTGTCAAGTCCAACTTCAATTTGCTATCAAGAGGAGTACGAGTTGGTTTGCAATCCATCATCTTCACTTCTTGAAGTAAGTCAATCACATATTTCCTTTGACTCAAAAAAAGTCCCTTGGGGGAAGTGGCCAGTTCAATCCCAATGAAGTATTTTAAAACTCCTAAGTCTTTAATGGCAAATTGTTGATGAAGAGAATGTTTAAGAGTGTGAATCTCATCAATGTTATCACCTGTGATGATGATATCATCAACATAGATTAGTACAACTAATTTGCCAACTGATCCTATTCGAACAAACAGGGAGGAATCAGCATGACTTATCTTGAACCCAAAATTTTCAAGTACCGAGCTCAGTTTGGCATACCAGGCACAAGGAGATTGTTTCAAGCCATAGATTGACTTATGAAGCTTGCAAGCCATACCTGAATTCTGTGCTTGTGGATGACCCGGGGGTAGTTGCATGTAGACTTCCTCTTCGAGATCTCCATGTAAAAAAGCATTTTTTACATCCATTTGGTACAATGGCCATTCATGGTTCACTGCAACAGATAACAAAACCCTTATTGTGCTCATCTTAGCCACGGGAGCAAATGTCTCCTTATAGTCCACTCCAAAAGTTTGAGTAAAACCGCAAGCCACCAATCTTGCCTTGTGTCGTTCAATTGAGCCATCAGAATTAAACTTGATTTTATAGACCTATCGATTGCCTACCACCTTCTTGCCTTTGGGAAGTTGAACTACACTCCAGGTTTTATTTTCATTCAAGGCTTTGAGTTCTTCTTCCATGGCTAGCCTCCACACAACTTGACGATTGGCTTCTTGAAAGTTCCTTGGTTCACTTTCATAGGACAGTTTACTGAGGAAGACTGCATGAGAGTGAGAGACTTTGGAGTAATTTACAAACTTGTGAATAGGGTACCTGGCATGGTAAGTTTCATAGTCTTGCAGCCTTGATGGTGGATGTCAATCTCGAGTCGGATTCCTGCGGGGTTGAGCTGGGATCACAATAGGTTTAGCTCCACCCTCTTGTATAGATGTTGTGTTATGGTCATGGGGAACTACTTGTGCTTCTGAGGCTTCAGTGTCGTCTCCAATAAGCAGGTTGTCATTAAGAGTTGCATGAGAGTCCCGGTTGTGAGGTAGTGAATGGACACAGTCACTTGGTTCGACTGGATTTGGCAATGGGAAGAGATCTAGGAAATGCTCCCCCTGACGATTTTGATCTGATGATTTGTTGAAATATGGTTGGTTTTCATCAAACTGTACATCTCTTGAGACAAACATCTTCCTGGAGCACGGATTGTAGCATTTGTACCCTTTTTGGGTGGAGGAGTATCCCATGAAAACACACTTGACAGCTTTGGGATCAAGCTTGTCTCGGTGATGGGATTGAATATGAACATAACAGGTACATCCAAAGATTCTCAGATGGGAAAGATTAATTTTTTTTGTTTTGCATAACCTCAGATGGTGATTTTGTATCCAGAACACGACTAGGCAGTCTGTTGATAAGGTAGGTGGCTGCAAGAACTCCTTGAGACCAAAACCTCTTAGGCACATTCATTAGCAACATTAGCGCCCTGGTTTTTTCAAGTAGGTCCCGATTCTTCCTTTCGGCAATTCCATTTTGTTGAGGAGTACCTACACAACTTGTTTGATGTATAATTCCATGGGTGCTCAAATAGTTAGTCATATTTTTGGATGTATATTCAGTGCCATTATCAGACCTTAGTATGTGGATTTGGGACGAAAAATGGTTCATGACAAGATTATGAAAGTCCTTGAAAGCATCCATAACTTCACTTTTGAATTTTAGGAGGTACAACCAAGTGGCTCTTGAGAAATCATCAACAAAGATAACGTAGTACCTATAACCAACAAAAGACTCTAGAGGTGCAGGTCCCCAAACATCGGAGTGCACCATCTCAAACAACTTGCTAGTCCTAGACATGGAAGAATTGAATGGGAGTCTAGTAGATTTTGACAAATGACAAATTTCACATACAAGGGAGGATTTGCATAAACTAGGGAACATCGTAGACAACACAGATTCTGAGGGATGTGCTAGGCGTTGATGCCACAACCGATGTTCTAGGTTTGAGCTGACTTGGAACCCCTTTGGAACATTGAGGTCCTCTGAAAAATAGTACAGCCCATTTAGGTAATGACCTTCACCAATCAGCTTCTTGGTGGCTAGATCTTGAAAAACAACATTGTGGGGGGAAAAAATTGCACGACAGTTTAGAGAGTTTGTAATCCTTCCTACGGACAATAATTGAAAAGGAAAAGATGGAACATATAACGCTGTGGACTCAACAGTTTCTGAGATCAGTTTAACTTTCCCTCTACCTAGAACTGGCACACCTCTACCATTTGCTACAGAAACTAGTGATGGTTTAGTGTGGCTTTCAAAATCGTATAGCTTAGAATATTGATTTGTCATGTGATCTGTGGCACCTGAGTCTATAATCCAAAAATCATGAGAGTGACTAACATTTAGAGCAGTTGAAAGAGCACACATGATACCTGGAATGTCTCATTGAGGTACATGACCAGATTCAGCTAAGAACCCTGCAAACTGTCCAAGAAGAGCAGTTTGACTTTCCCCAGTCGACGTTTCACCTGTGCTTCCTTTTCTGGTTTGAAGGTAGGTTGAGAACTCATTCAACAAGTCAGCTGGATTGGCTGTAAAGTTCATCGACCCACCGATGGATGTAGCAGCAGCAGCATGGTACTTGTTTGTATGTGGTCTAGCGTGTGAGCCCTTATGATCTCTTAAAGGCTTGTTCTCAAACCTTGGCTTCAACTCAGGGTGCAATATCCAGCATCGATCTATTAGATGTCCAACATTATTACAATGTAGACACTTCAGATCTGGCCTTTTTCCCTTGTATACTTTATCTCCAAATGACTTGTGATTTGTCACAAAAGCTCTAGCCTCAAACACACTAGGTTTTACGTTAACATTCATGACTTTTCTGCGTACTTCTTCTCGCTGGATAGTAGTGCAAACACTTGCAAATGATGGAAGTTCGGGATTCATTAGAATATGGCTTTTAAGATCTTCATATTCAGAACCCAAACTTGCAAGCAAATGAAAGATTTTGTCTTCCTCGGACATTTTTAACAGTACGGCAGCATCGATAGTGTGTGGTCGATACATTTCTAGTTCGTTCCACATGTTTTTCATGCAACCGAGATGATGAACAAAGGATTTATCACCTTGTTGAAGACTTGCAAGATTCCTCTTAAGCTGGAACACTCGAGCAGCATTGTTTTGATTTCCATACATGTCCTTGACTGCCTTCCAAAGAGCACTAGAGGATTCTGAAAAACTGAAAATTTCAGACAGCTTAGGATCCATGGAGTTGAGTAGCCACGACATGACCAGCTGGTCTTTGCACAGCCATGCTTCATACTCCGGCGATGCGACGTCAGGTGCTTCAATACTTCCATTGACGAATCCAAGTTTGGATCTTCCTCCAAGGGCAAGAGATATTGATCTGGACCATGAAAAATAGTTAAACTCATTTAACAACACAGAACACAAACGTTGGTTTGGGTTGACTTTAGCTTCTGGAAAACTAGGGCGAGGAGCTGTGAAGCTTTCAGCTTCTGAGTCAAAAAGATTATCTTCTGCCATTATCGAAACAAATGTGCAGAAGAAGAGAAGAGACAACAATGGAGTCAGGCCGGTTAAGGTTCCGGCTCTGATACCATGTGGAAAATATGGAAGAGAATGCTTTTTTTCATTATATTTCTCTACAACATTACAAGGATATATATACATGATACAAGTGTGTAGGTAGGACAAGGTAGCCGTCCTAGTGTGTAGGTAGGACAAGGTAGGACGGCTGTAGGACGGCTTGACGGCTGTAGGACGGCTAGTGTGTAGGTAGGACAAGGTAGGACGGTTGTAGGACGGCTTGATGGCTGTAGGACGGCTAGTGTGTAGGTAGGACAAGGTAGGACGGCTGTAGGACGGCTGTAGAACGGCTTATTCTTCCAATAAGTTTCTACTCAAAATTATTCGTTGTCAAATTATAAAACTCCGTTTTTATAATCATAACCATTTATATTATAAATCACTATATAAAGATCTCCTCTGTAAAAAATCAATTAAAACTAAAGTTATTTAGTCTGTATAAAAACATATGAATGAAATTGGTAAAAACATTATGAACCGTTTATGTATTTACTAGAATAAATTAACTAAATGACCTTAGTTTTAATTCATTTTTTATAGAGATGAGATGATCTTTACAGCGTGATATATAATATGAATGGTTATAATCAGAAGCATAAAGCGTTGTGATTCGAATATGAAGAGTTTTGAGTAGAAGTTTCTACTCATCTTTGAGTAGCAAAACATTGTTCTTTTAATATTGCATAAAATTTTTAGAAAAAAAAAAGAAAAAGAAAATCATTGGCTTAAACTAGTGAGCAGCCATATGAGCTATTTAGCACGACTTCTTGCTATATATGCAGCAACCAAGCTTTGTTCTTGTTTATTGTTCTCTCACGTCCCACACGCTAATCCACATAAATTTCATATTGCAAGAGAGAATCTTTTGTTGGGGTAAATGCTAAGAAGATCATCAATTTAAATTAAATTTTGTAAAAACTAGATAACGTGGTTGTTGATGATATGGTTATTTTTAAGTGTTGATTAACGTGTTTAATTTATATTAGTAAACACAACATAGTTTGTAAATTTGAAATGAAAAATTGATCTATTTAGCAGTACTCATTTTGATAAAAACATAATACATCTAATTAGACAAACACTGACGAATCCTGACCGTTGCCCATACATATTCCGACTATTAGTATTTGGTGTAGTGGTACTGTGGTAATACTAGAGATATCAAATTTCTAAACTAAAATTGGTAAACCAAATAATGTGAATATTGATGATTAGATAATTATTTAAGTATTAATAAATGTATTTATCTCTTATTACTAGCAAATTTTTTAATCTGTAAATATAATTTAAAATTTTAATCTATCTAGCATTTTTTTTATATTAAAATTAAAAAGTAGTCAATTAATTTGTATAACCCACAGTTTCATTTTATACATATTATAAAGTCTCACAAATTCTGGCAAGAACCAAAGTTCCAAATTTGATATAGGATGACTTTAGCAGTTCTTCATTCATTCCCATCCAATGGGGTTTTTGATTGAATAAGTTGATTTTTTTTTTATCCTGTTGGTGTGAAAAAGGGTCGTTATTCTTGATTGAGCTCCCATAACGACAAAGGCCCGAGCTCGCGGCCATCGTAAGTTGTACGCACTTGGCCGGTGGTTGATATTAAAATAAAAAAGATGCATGCGGGGATAGTGAGACCCACAAATAATCGTTTGTTTAAGTCAAAGGTTCCACCGTGAGCGAATGCAATGAAATGGACAATTGAACGATAAGCTTGTAAAAAGGCATGGTGGGGGCCTACGAATAGCATCGTGCATCTGTACTTCGGTGTGTGGTGTGGCCTTGAAGTTACAACTTTAGATTTTTTGCCGGGACGAGTTGGAGAACTAATCAACGGTTGGTATTGTCCGTGAGTGACATAACAGGTATATTCTTCATTTCACGTACATATTGTCCTATTCACTATTAATCAACTAATATTCTTCATTTAATGTACAGCTACTTTTGCCCAAAAAAGAAAAGGTGTACAGCTACTATTTTTCAGTGATTTTATTTTCAAATGCATTTTGCCCACTATCATTTAATGTGCTGGATGTTTACTATCTTATTTATTACTGTTAAATTAATTTAAATTTTAAAATTTATGTCTATCTACTATACTAATTTTAAAATTTAAATTCATCTAACGGTGATAAATAGGATGATGAGCATATACCATACTAAATAGTGGTGAGAAAATTACTCCCTTTATTTTCGTATCTATTTTTTGTTTTATTCGCTCTTTTCTATTTTTACCTTTATTCGCGAACCATGACAATGTGTGTGCTAGGGGGCATCAATTAGATTAGTATCTATAGTATATATGCTTCTTTCGATGCAAAGAACTTAGGCCATCTCTAGTTAAGGGATGTAGGTTATTTTAGCTTGAATTTGTGCAGAATCTGTTATTAAGGCCATCTCTAATCAAAAGGGTTAAATATAGCCCAATTCAGAACTATAACCATGGATAAAAATTATTTTAAATTGAACATATTCATATAGTATCTTCAATTAAAATGACTAAATATAGCCCATTCAATAATTTATTATTTTAAGTTTATATCTTAAATTTATTGGTTAATTTAATTAAATTACTATTAGATGTTTTCAAACCTAGCCATTGAATTTAAATCAATTATTGTAGTAGATGAGATGTACCCCAAAAAACAGTCTAAGATACATTTGGCCAGTTTGATGTCCCTTTGGCCAAATAATAACTTTGGTGGACTTTATAGAATTATAACCCAACTATCCATTGGAAATAGATATTCGGACAAATCAGACAATTTTTTTGCTTTGGATCTCTAACCTCTTCTATTGGAGATGACCTAACTAAGGGTCAAGATGAACATGCAAGAAAGAGTCCGAACTAAATTTAGTCATGGGCTGACTGCATACAACAAGCCCTCAAACCCTTGGAAGACCCAACATGTGCATCCCAATCCACGATGGAAAGATTCAACCCTGCATGACTGGAGGAAAAATTTAACCGTACAAATATTCTTTAAAATTTAATTTTTCAGAAGACAAAATAAAGCTAAGGGATACATTTAGCCCTTCAACACTAGAGTTGGCCTTACCCAGTAGCGGAGCCAATGAGGGGCATAAGTCAGATGAAATAAGGAACTTTAATCAATATTTTTTTAAATTTACACAAACTAAACTACATCATTTTTTTCTGTTTTAATTAAAAAATAAAAATAACTTGAGCACGCTAACTTCTTTCACACGCTGAAGGCTTTGTCAAACACGCACAAGGCATTCTCCACGCCAGGCTCTGTGACTCCTCCACCTCCATGACAGACTCCATATCCTCGATCCCAATTCCAAGTTTCTCCACTGTTCGAGTTCGATCGGGCACACCCGTTGTAGTTAATTGTACTCTTAGGGAATCCTAATTCCCAATCATCGTTATTTTTCTCATCTTAGATTTTTTGGGGTTCATTCAATTCCATTAGTTAAGTTAGTTTGACTCTATACTGGAACTTTTCAACTGGAGTTATATGTAGTCATTATAATTTGCTTTATATGGTTCATGATCATCCGATTTAGATTGCTTGAATACTTAGCTTTATATGAATATGATAATGAACTGAAGATTGAAGTGTCGAATTAAGTTCTTTTTTAATTTCTTTTATTTTTTGGTTGAGTCTGTGGTTGTTAATTTGATCAAACTTGTATTATGTTGACTCTTTTTCTTTTGTATTATTTAAAATAGTTATTGAGAGGTATTTGACGATAGATTCAACAGAAGATACTCCTTCATCCTCTACAATGAATATTCTTAAAAGTTAAAATGAAAGTGACATAGAAAGTATACTGGCAAATCTTTCTAAAGATCTTGGGCTTCGACTTCGGAAATCGGAATATGAAGAAGTTTTCACAGAGGGAGTTATCAATTCCATGTTTGTCATTTGCAGGAGTATAACGAGCTATACTTCTGATATGCATTTGCATAATGAATTTTCTAGACTAAAAGGAATTAGTGGTCTTGCACAAAAGTTGGTGGAGAAAAAGAGGGATAGACAGTAACCCTTGGTGAACTTACTCATCAAATTAGTAGTAATTTTATCTATTGCGACCACTTCCATTGAAAGAGCTTTTTTGGTGATGAAGATTGTGAAGAATCCACTTCGTAATAGGATTGGAAATCCGTAGTCGAATGACAGCTTGATTGTATACATTGAGAAATATGAGAATACGTCACGGACAATTACAAATGAAAATACTATCTATTTCTGAAAGCTATTTTTTTATTTTATCGTTGTAAATTCTTGAGTCTGCCACTAACCTAATTATATTTAAAAAGTTCTTAATTATTAGAAAGTTAAAAAAGAAACATAGGACCAAATTGATTAAACTGAATTAAAAAAGAACGAATTAAAGTGTTTTGGGGCCAACATAAGAAACAAGATGTGTAAGTTTCATAAAATATAAGAGACTATACACTTCGTCTGCCCAAACGTTATTGCATTGGGAAACCTAATTGGTTTATAGTTCAAGCCAAGTAGCTAGCTAGTTAGTTGACAGGTTGGGCACTAGACCACAAGTTCCTCTTTGTCCCTTCTTTCCCACTGTTTCCAGGTTTAGATGACTGGACTTCCCTTTCTTTTTTAAATCCTAGAACGAATGATGCAAGGTTATGCAACTCCTCCCATGCCAATCAAATACAAGGTAAAAGGGTGGAAGGTTGAGAACCAACCATACCCAATCTCAGTATATTCACTGGTCCACAAATCAACAAAGGTATTGAGGAAAGTTATGAACCTATGATATGATATGATATGATGCATTTCTACAGGTTACAGTTGCATGCACAAACCACAGCGCACTCTACTTAATTTTATTTTTTTGTAAATGAGGAGCGAACAAAGTATTTCTATTCTACAAGTTGAAACCTTTTCATAAAATATAGGTTATTAAAATTAAACTATTTCTACATGTTCTATCATCCTTACTTTTTAATTAGTAGTAAGGAAAATTTTTGCAGTTCGGCATCTGGATCACGTGTTTGTACCGTCTCAAAGACAGAAAACACCACATACCTCACCTCCCCCTGTTTTGAGGCCCAGCACATCCCCCACCTTATCACACCCTCTCTCTCACATTCACCCCACTCGGTTCCCGTACAAAAGAACCTCATTCCAGACTCCTAAGACTCAACAAGCATTGACGCCCAATATCAATCGTGCGCCCTTTAGAAGAATTAAACTTAAACCTTCATATACTGTATTCCCATGCAAGTTGAATGTTTCAGCTTTAACTCATTAGCGTGTTTGAAATCTATTTATGGTGGTTAAATTTTTGTATGACTTATCTCAAATCTTCATCACTTGAGAATAAAATCTCATCGCATAACAGAAGAAAAAAAGTCGTTCACCCCTTCAAAATGCATGTATTTACCTTGCTCAGTAACCTCACAATGTGTTCCAATACTCAAAAGTCCGATGAATTAGAAAGAAAAAAAAATTATTACACATGCACTATATACATCCATTCCAAGCCCCTAAAATTCTTGCAGCAGGACGTAGTTATAACACAAAATATTACATCAGAATGTCCAAATATACCAGAAAAAAAGGTTAAAACCTATTTCGGATGAGGGATCTCATCAAGTGGTTTTCCTAGATAGTAAACATTAACTCCACGTAGCTTCAAGGGAATGCCCATATAGTTAATGGCAGTTATGTTTTGCAACTTTCTTTTGTGAACATTCATTTTCCTCACCTTGCCAAGTCCAAACAATGTCCTTCAGTGCTGGCCTCACATCCTCCTCACAAAACTTGGTGTATTCAAGAGTGTCCCCAGCCAATTGTGAAAACTCCACCACCGCCACCTCCGCCGCCACCTGATACAACTCCGCTGTCACCGCCAACTTCCCCTTCCTCCCCTCCTTTTTCCCCTGCAACTTCACAGTAAATTCCTTTTCACATGCCACTCTGAAATTCAACCTCTCAGCTACCACCCGCAGCTTCGCCATGATCGTGGAGGCGGAGCACTTGGACGTAAACATGGACCCTGATTTCCTCTTGGTCTCAAACATGTTCGACAAGTCGAATCCCTCTGACATTGATGATATGAACTCGAATGCATTTAAAAATGGCGGAGTAGGAATATTACCACTTCTTGTCCTACCCAAATTTCCAATTTTCTCGCCCTTTCCATTTTCATCATCTTCAATGGAATTTGAAGATGCAATTGACTTAGCAAAATTGGAACCCTTTCGAAACCAAGGGTTCCTCATTATTTGCTGGAAGGAAATCCTTCTTCCCGGGTCAACAACCAAAAGCTTTTTGATCAAACACCTTGCGTCCATAGAAATCCATGGCGGAAATTCATAATCTGCCTTGAAAACCTTGCTATAAGTTCTCATCAAATTCTCATCCTGAAATGGTAAGTACCCGGCAAGAAAAACGAAGAGAACAACCCCACAAGACCATATATCAGCCTTGGCTCCATCATATCCTTTTTTCCTCAAAATCTCAGGTGCCACGTAAGCCGGCGTGCCACATTGCGTGTGGAGCATACCATCACTCCAAAGCTGCTCTGGCAACGCTGACAACCCGAAATCGGAGACTTTTAAGTCTCCATTTTCGTCCAAAAGAAGATTTTCAGGCTTCAGGTCGCGATGTGATACGCCACGACTATGGCAAAATTCAACAGCGCTTACGAGTTGTCGAAAGTACTTTCTTGCCATGTCCTCCTTGAGCTTTCCTTTAGATACCTTGGCAAACAGTTCACCTCCTTTTACATGCTCCATGACGAAGAAGATCTTTGTTTTTGTGGCCATGACTTCTTTTAATTGGACAATGTGGGGATGCCGGACTAAGTGCATGATATAAATTTCGCGCTTTATTTGCTCCATTAGGCCTTCTTTCTTGATGTGGTCTTTGTTTATCACTTTGATGGCTACATTTTCTTTCGTGGCGAGGTTTTTGCCATGGTAGACTTTGGCAAAGGTGCCTTGGCCTAGAAGCCTTCCCATCTCATACTTGTCAAATAGAATGTTTCTTTGTGACTTGGGACTCAACTGCTTTTGCTCGTCTCCGTACTCCTTTCCCAGCATATTTTCAAATCTGAATTTTCTATTGAGAATATAAATGAGAAAGAAATTTTAGGGACTCAGTTTATGCCACGAAACACTAGCGTATCATCCAGAGATGGCGAAGACCCCAGGTCCAGAAAAATGCAAGTGATTTTCCTGGTAAACGGTGAGGGATCGATGATTGGAAGAAAATAATTGAGAAACTGAATTTAGGAGAAGGGACATTTTGTTAATGCTGAAAATGGTCAGAACCCCAGTTTAGGAAATGTAGACCTGCACCTGAAAATCCAAAAAAAAAAAAAAATTATATATATATAAACAACAACTGAGATAAAGGAAAGGAAAGACGAGATTTTTCCGGAAAAACGGTGCAATAATCGGAGGTAATTGTGGTTGTTGTTGGATGATTACAAAGGGTGGTGGATGAGGGAAGGTGGAACACTGGATGAGAAAAAAAGGAAAAAAAAAAAAAAAAAAATATATATATATATATATATTTGGCCAACAGATAATTGGAAATTAAATCCAACTTGGGTTGGAAACGTGTAAAGCATTTGGGGACTGAAGCCAGTGCCTAAAATAACTTGTGAAGTTTTTGGTTGGCTGTTTTTTGCTGTAGTGAAGCTTCATCTATGGATTTGTACAACTAGAGCCCATATTCGAGTGAGCAAACTAACTACACATTCGTGAGGCTGTACATATATACTGCGATATATATTTTAGGAGTTGGAAAGAAAACTTGATTGCCATATATATGATGGCACACTGTATACTGCCATATATATTTTAGGAGTTGGAGAGAAAAATTTGCATTCAACGGATTCATGTAAATCTTTCCGTTTCTTTCGCCAATGGAAGGCCAAAAAAGAACGTGAATGAGAGATAGGAAGAAAGTGAGTGTAAGAATCTGCGATAGCTAATGTTATATGCAAGCCAAGTCTAACACCATTGCCTCCAACAATTGTCGATGAGACCTTACTACAATATGGCTTTATATATAGGAACGGTTTCATTGGGGAC